>NC_064640.1:617482400-617806011 GCF_023864345.2 Schistocerca serialis cubense
AAAGGATGATGATTTGACAATGATGATGCAGTGATTGATGCTGTGAACGCTTGGTTGGACTCGAAATGAAAGACCTTTTATTTGAATGGTTTACAGAAGTTATCTGAGTGTAGAAACTTTTTGACCCCCATCATATGTGTTTCTCAATGCCACCAACACAAAATTGTATCACTCATCTTTGCAGTGGTGTGAGAATTAAACTGAGGCAATAATTTTCTGTGTCTTCCTTAGTGAAAAAAACATTTGAGGCAATTCTTTTCTGTGTCTTCCTTAGTGAAAAAAAAAAATTTGAAAGCTAAGTTCAGCATTTATGATTTTCCTTTGCTACCTTAAATTTCAATTATTGTGTCATCCATAAGTGTCTGGACACTAACTTTGGTGCTGCTCACTGCCTATGCATATAACCAGAATTTCCATGGGCTTTGTGAGAGATATTTCAATAAGATTCTGCTCCAGCAGCTACTGAAGGCTTCCCACATTCTCTGCTTGGTAGCCATACACATTCTATTTGATATCTCACTATCTATAACACTATGCTTGGGCTTTGTGAGAGATATTTCAATAAGATTCTGCTCCAGCAGCTACTGAAGGCTTCCCACATTCTCTGCTTGGTAGCCATACACATTCTATTTGATATCTCACTATCTATAACACTATGCTTTGTTTAACATCTGTCATGCAGGATTCGCTCTTCCTTTAGAAGTTTCTGTATAGTGACTGTATGCGTGCTTCTGACTGGAAGTAAATATTTTGAGTTCCTCTTTGGAATAGTACATGAAGTCATTGATAATAGTTCCAGTATGGACGTCTTCAGAGAGGTCAGGTCTATTTCTTGCCATTATAATTATATATTTCCATCATGAATAGACTCTCAAGCTATTTGTTCCAGGTTTTACAGGATGTATTGTCATACTCACCATTTACAAAACTGAAATTATCCCAACTTATTGTTGGATGATTATAGTCTCCTCCAATAATGACGGAATAACTAGGGAACATTCATACATGTGAACTGCTCCACAATCAGCAGTTGGTTGCATTTTGTTCCCTAAATTGTTGCTGGAACAACCTCTTCAGTGTGGTGAATGACATCTCCATGCATACACACAGAGTACACAAGGTGATCCTTCCATCCCTTGCTGTCAAAAGCCTGAATAACTGCCTTCTGTAGAACGGATGTGCAGGAAGAGAGTCAGTCAGGTTCTAGAAGGCATTGACAGGGATGTGTAGCCATGTTGACTCCAGTGCCATCGCTAACTGCTGTTTCTCAGTTGAGGAACGATGGCACAAACAGCCTAATTGAGACAGTCCCACAGATTCTTGTTGGGGTTTAAATCTGGGTATTTTCTTGGACATGGGAGTACAGTAAACTCATCCTGGTGCTCTTCAAACCACACGCATATACTGTGGGCTGTATGACATGTCACTCTGTCCTGCTGGCAAATGCAATCATGATGAGAAAAAAACTAACTGGTGGACATGGTCCACAAGAATAGCTGTATACTTTTTTCAATTCATTGTGCCTTCCAGAATGATGAAATCACACAGGGAATGCCACAAAAACATTCCCCAGACTTTAATGCTCCCTTCTTCAGCCTGGACCCTTCCATCAATTGACAATGGCCATCTGTCTTATGGAGCATAAAACGTAATTCATCTGAAAAGGCCACCTGTTACCACTCAGTGGACATGTGGTTGCAGTATTGGTGTGCAAATTCCAGCTTTGGTCGCTAATGAAAAGCAGGCAGCATGGATGCATGAACCAGGCATCTGTTGCAGAGGCTCATATGCAGCAACACTCACTGAACAGTTATTGAGGAGGCACTGTTGGTGGCACATTAGTTCATCTGGGTAGGCAGTTGATTAACAGTTGCATGTCTAATCACCCACACACATCTCTGCAGCTATTGTTCACCCCTGTCATCTATGGCCCTCGGCACCATTTTTGAATAGCACCATTTTGCCGTGTACGGTATATTTTGACCGCAGTGGCTCATGAACTGTTTACAAACTTAGCCATTTCAGAAATGCTTCCACCTCTGGCCCAAAAGCCAATGACTATGTTCTTTTGGACGTCACATAAATCACTCCATTCCTGCATTATAACAATGATTGTTTTCCACATCATCCTGACTCCCTTTATATACCCTCAACTGCTAGTGCTGCCACCTGCTGTCTGTGAGTAGTTACTGCATGTTGACAGTGAACATCGGCGCTGGTCACAATGATGTGACTGGACCATGTATTTTTCACTGTATGTTCAAAATGCCAACAATTAATGAACCCCTCTCCTATAGCACATGTTTCCTCATGACACAGGACACAGCACAATTCCCAACAGCTGAAACATGTCTCAATTGCTCAGTTTCGGTTTCAGTGGAAGACAGAAACTCAAATTTGTTGGTTAGCTGGATGGGTGCAATACCCTGACTTTTCACTCGTCTCTACCTCTTTGTACATGACCCCTAGACCTACCACTGACACACCACTCACAATGAAGTGGACAATCTGTGATAGATCTTGTACTCCCTGTGAAGGAGACAGTACCACTGACGAGGATACTACTTTAGGTATCTTCTGTATCCCTAGTACATGACTCTTGGCAGTTTGCCCAATACAAGTTATTTGAAGCAGCTTACAATTACTTGACAGCAGCCAGAGCAATTGCCAGCTGTTTACAAACAGCACTAATCCATCCTGTGCCCAAGAAGAGCATTCACAGTGTGGTTGCATTCTGACTCGAGCATTGTTTATCTGAACATTAAACAAATAATATTCAATTAGCCTCACTGATATTGTTTTAATTTCAGACTATACTATGCTGCAAAGATTATATGTTCCATTTAAAATCTGAAGCTGCAACAGTCAAGAAACTGGTTTGCGCAAATAAATGAAAAACTTGGGATGAAGTTTATAATTTCCTTGCAGTTAACTTTGTATCTTGAACTTTTGTTGTGGTTGTGTTCATTAACAGGCTCATGTAACAATGTCAGAAACAATGATAACATACAACAGTTGTCAACAGTGCAAACCACATTTTAAGAAAAACTATATGAAACACGTATGACAGTTAAAATATGCACAAAACACAATATAACATTGCAGCTGTTGAATTTGTAAGAAATATGTTTACAGCACAATTGTAACAGTTTGAGCGCTGACTTAGAAAAAAGTAGCTCAATAAGCAGAAAAAGTGGAAATGTTGCACTAATCAAGTAAGTACTTGTTACACTGGAATAAGCAGGAAACAAGTTTCTGAAAAGATATTTTAGCCAAGTACTGTAGTTCAAAGTATACTACAAAATATTTTACATGCAACACTCATAAGCATCAAAAAATTCTCAAAAATATACCTTTTACTACATAAGTACACAATGAAAGTAAAGGGAATGACTGTTTTTGCGTGAGGATTCTGTTCTCAAAAATTTCTAAAAAACACAAATGTCATTTACAGTTGTCAATACAGCATAAATTTTGAACAGCACCCACAAATGTTTGAAAATAAGCAATATATCATGATACACACATGTCTGGAAACAGTCAGTGAACATTGTGGGTAAATGACATGAACAGTGGAATATTAAACTCTATAATTTCAAATCAGACCTATTTAGCTCAGATTGTTGTACAAAAAGGAAAATCTGGAAGTCAGCTTATATACAATTAATAAATGTGTGAGATAAATGGATATTTTACTTAGCTAAATTTATGATTCCTACTGCACAGGTATTTTAAAAATGAACACTGTAGTATCAGCATATCAGAATAAAAATAGCAAAAATTATATACCACCAACGAAACACACCTTACATAGCTGACAATGTTGATGTGCAATCCTCAAACATTGACAGAACACGTGATCAGAGTTTACAGATCCTGCCATATGAGTGCCAGTCATACAGAGGCATAAACCAGTCAGTCATGTCCCAACAGTGATGCCATGTTTCTAGTCTGTCATTCACCTTAATACACCATCTGTCAGGAACAGCTGATAATGTGACTTAAGAAAAACACACGCAACCAAAAGGTTTAAATTTCATTGTTTATATCTGCTCATTATAGCCAACTTGGATAGATCAGAGGTTTGTACTTTCTAATTATATGATAACACTGACATTGTCTGTGTTATTCAAGTTTGGTGTATAGCTCAGGCATCTTCTCAAAATGTAAATCTTTGAAAAATTAGAATGTCCTAGTGCCATTAATTACAGCTTTAAATGTGGGCTGCTCTGTCCTCACTAGTTCCCTTCATAAATTTGGTGTATATTGACCATTTGACACTAACACGAATAGCTTAAGGAATATGACTCTGGTTAGCATTGTTTTCAGCATTTCAATGGATCAAATTACTGATATCTCTTTTCTGCCAGATATTATTAATTTTTATGTCCTCAGTTGCTTACTATTTCAACATTCATTTTGCACAACTGACAGTGGTGTGCAGTCATTATCTATATCATAACTGAAGGGAGGAAATTTTGTTCACCATTAGCCCATGCTATTCCACTTTTCTCTCTGCTGCACAAATTCTGAAGACAGAACCCTCTCAATGTTACAGATCCTGTGTTCACCTTTGAATCTCTATTCTCCTAATGACTTTTACTTGAAATAAGCATATGATTTTGTATCTATGACTATCCACCAATTAATGTTTTCACATTCTCTTCTCTACTGTGAATCCAAGACAGCATGGTGACAACATGGGTACCCAACATATTGATCATATTCACACCGTAACAGGATGGTTTGCCTTTAAAGTCTTCCAACCAGTGGCTGATAAAGCAGCTGAGTAATTCTTTTATAGCTGTAATGTCTGATTATAGTGTGTACTGCTGCATTTGTAGTGTTGTGAGAGACTAAGTAAACTGAAGAAAGGGAGAGACTCATGTCTATTCTTTGTGGTGGTGATGATGGTGGCAAGGAGGAGAAAGATTATAATGGTTTGGAGAGGTCACATAATACAAGGCATCTAGAGACACAGGCTACATCTTCCAAATAACAACAAAGGAGTCAATGAACTTAATACACCAAACTCACTGAACAAATCCATATTAATAATATCTTAAACTTTTATTCAACAAGACAGTTCAGTGAAGCCCGGAACTTAATACATGTCACTGGTATATCCTATTGCTGGATGTATTATGGCAGTAAAGCTTTCCTCCTGTAGCTATGTTAAAACGACATTCTTCAATGTTTCAAAAACTTTACTTTACCATAATTTAGCAGCTTCAGCCATGAGTGCAGGTGTTCATGGCCTGTTAAAGATGAATATATTAGGTATCACATTACAGTTACGTATTTAAAATTTAAATCAGACTTTTTTGTATTAAAATGTTATGATACCTTATTATTTAAAATAGCACTTTTCATTAAAGCATGATGATGACCTTTATAATCAGACTAACTGTTAACAGAATCATATTTTCCCCAATAATCAATATAGGAAACTGAAGTAATTTGGAACAGTGCAAGCAAAAAAATTATGTTTCATTAACAGCTCAAATATTGGGATACAGAACAGAATGATTTTTCTGGTACAATATCTGATGGGGAACTGCGTATCAAAGTACCACTGTATATATATATTCATTGTTATTGAGACATTGCCAGACCAAAACCTAAAATGCATCTTCATGTGCCAATTTACAGAAGTACATCATATAATAATACTACCATATTATGTATTTCAGTCTCATAGCTCCTCTGCTGAGTGGGAATTGGGATTTATTGAAGAAGCACTATTCTCAAACAGGACACTTCCTCCTCGTACAAATATCTATGCGATTTCAACACGAAGGTAAGAGAGTCTAAGCTTTCACTTTTTCTAAAGTTAAATAGGGAGTAAATGTATTTCTTGCCTGATTGCATTTATTCTCTCTCTCTCTCTCTCTCTCTCTCTCTCTCTCTCTCATGCTGAAATCCTGTGCATAACCATTCTCATTATTATGAGGAATTTCATATTGTTTTCGACTCATAACTGTATTTTAATTTTTGTAGTCCCCAATTTTGATTACACGAATCCTTTACTATTTGTTGAATACTCTGAAACCAAAATAGATGATGCATAGTGCATAATAGTTACTGATTCTATGAATATTCCAGGACTGCAAATGAAAACAACTGGAATTAACACAGCTTGAATTGTGGTGGTGAAAACCACTCTTAGGTTGGGCTGAAATCAATCACTTGCCTGAATGGTATCACCGTCTACCAAAGCAAAACTTAATAGTGGCAGGCAGATTTCACTGTTCTCAGATACCAAGCAGGCCCATTCATCATGAACAAATAACACAATCTGTCCAAAGAATAACCAGTGTAGTGCAGAGTCATTATCAATGCTTCACTTGGCCATGTACAATAACATATCAGCTACTGAAAGAGAAATGGGACTAAGCTTGTGGCTGCAAAACCTTAATTCACCTTGCTGAGAGGCTCATGTGACCTATCAACTGGAGATGCTGTGTTGTTCACTATTCAGTGACCTCACCAGACATAGGCGTTATGAGATATATCAATAGTATTGCATCATCTATGAATACACCTGGTTGGATTACAAGATTAATCCTGTCATTTCAGATCTCTCACTGTTTTATGAAAATGAGAACTGATTTCCTGGTGCAGATCTCCTTTATACATTTTCTTTATTGCTTTAAAACCAGTGCATTTATTGTCACATGCCATTATGAGTATATTCAAACCACCATAAACTCACAGTCCAAAAATTCAGTAAGCTGTGCTTCAAACATTGGAGAGTACTTCTGTCACAGAAACAATTCCGCAGCACTTACTGTGCTAAAGGTTTGTTTAACCAATTCCTTCAATAAATATTTACCAAAGAACACTTGTTTATAGGAGTCACTCGTAGGATATTCATGATAGCACTTGGTCACATAAGATATTAAAACACCCCAAATGAAGCTTGGAAGTTCTGTCACAGAATCTGGGCTACAACAGATATTGCAATACCAGCAATATAGGAAGTAATTTGACTTTCAGCTTAGGTAGTTGCTTATTGTAAATTATTGAATAATATGTTCTATATTTGTGATTTTTATGTAATATCAGTATCTAATATTAATTTCATAATGTAGTTATCAAGATAAAAACTGAGTAATTCATAAGGTGGAATTATAAACAGGAAAACAACTGAATAAATTAACACTTACCTCCAGTTTCTGAGTAATCATACTTTCTTATTTTATCTTCTTAATGTGACTTTTTTGTTAGTCTGCACAACATTTACAAAAGTCAATTGGGTTGTTTCTTAAATAATGAATAAGCCTTATTGTAATGACTTGGAATGTGCCAATTTTATAAAAATTACTTATAAATATTCAAGGAGCACTTTTTATGACACTTTCTTGGAAATTAATTTTGCCTTATGAAAGACTGAATATATTATTGTTCCACAGCTATGATGACTTCATCCGTGAAGTTGTAGAGAACAACACAACACTGTTGTTTGCTGGATTTTCACTCATTATACTATATGTTATTCTGATGATGAGCAAGTACCACCCCATTGAACAGAGGGTTAGTATAACTTTTTGGAACATTAGTGCCATCTTATGTTGCATTCTTGACTCTTGCTGGTGGTATACTTATGAACTTATATATTGTTATATTTCTTTGATGTAATTTTGTACTTGTGTAGGTCTATTTGTCACTGTTGGGAGTCTCCATTATTGGGCAATCAATTCTTGCTTCCTATGGCCTGTGTTTCTACATGGGCTTCTTCTGGGGACCCCTACATCCAGTTTTGCCATTTCTGCTCCTTGGTATTGGAGTTGACAATATTTTTGTAATTATGCAGGTAAGTTAAACCAAGCACCCTTAATGATGAAGGAGATCATGGACAAAAGATGCAATCCACAGAACATAGTAGTATATCACAGCTTATTACTTTCTCTCAAATTTACTTCAAAATCTGCAGGAGTGACAAAATAAGTTATAATAATAACCTATAGTTGAAGACTTACTCCTTTATAACATGAGTTATGGTAATCCATTCTGCAGTTCAACTAGATTATAAGAACAACAGAAATACTGTTTATTAAACTTAACATTCATACAACAAATTTACTTTAGTGTATATGTGTTCTATATAGTCTCTTCTACCACAGCGTTTATAGATACTTAACTTTTTCTTTCAAGGCAATATAGATTGTTCCACACTTTCAACATATATATGTATGTCATGTAAGATGTAACATCCCATTTATTTCATGAACCATTTCAGATATCAAAACGAAGTTTTCAGCAAATGGTTGTATGCTAAGAGACACATACTTTGGTGTGTGATAAAGAGAGTTAACTCTTGTATCGATCGAGATACTAAAGCAAGTATGACTTTTTTTAAACAGTATGATATATTTTTAATGGCATCTGAAAGTGCATGAAAAGACAAATACAGTGATATAATGCTTGTTAATTTTGAGGTTGGAACTTTTCTCCAAATAATCTGAGAAATATTCTGAAATTGAAAGACAAGTCAGCCAGTATTGGCATTTAAGCACACTCACGCTAGGCTACCTCATTGTATCAACTCTTTTGACAGTTTACATATCTACACAGCGGAACTAGCGGGAACTGTGTCACCTATCCCTTGGTCATTTTTTCTTCAGTATTCTTTGCATGCAGACATGTACACCAATGAGAAGTTAGACATGCTACTTTTAGATGACAAATGTCAAAGAAATACTGCCAAAATGGTACAGCTGATCATTGCTGTCAGTCACACCAGGCAATTGCATGGATTATTAGTTCACTATTACATACAGGTAGCTTCAATGGTAAACAGAGGATAAGGATGAAGACTGCGACTGACAGAGCACATACGGAAGCATTTCTGGCTATGAAGCTTATCAGTCCGCATGATGGCACAAGACATATTGCTAAGGAATGTGGTATCAGCCACACAACTGTCGTTCACATCTTTCATTGGCATAAATTCCACCCTTATCATCTGTCACTACATCAGGCACTCGGAGGACACGGTTTCGAATATCATAAATAATTTTGTTGGTTTGGTCTGCAGCACCTGAAAGATGACACTCTTTGCTGATGAAAACATTAACGAACCATGGTAGTGTAAATTTATATAATGTGCACTACTGAACAGCTGAAAATCCATGCTGGCTTCATCAGGTACAAGACCAGTGACTGTGGAGCATAAATGTATGGTGCAGCATTATGGGAAATGCCATTATAGGACCTTATTTCACCCCAGGGGTGTTAAATGGAAATATGTATGCATACTTTCTTACAAACATTACACCTGTTCTTCTAGAGGACATACCACTGGATAAGGAAAAATACGTGTGGTTCCATCAAGACAGCTGCCTAGCTCGCACTTCCCATGTTCTGATGCAAATACTAAATAAAAAGTTTCCTGGCCATTGAATATGGCTGAATGCTTTGGTACAATGGCCAACCAGGTCTCCTGATTTGACTCTTCTGGATTCCCTTCTGCGAAGAGCTCTGAAAAATAGAGTCTATCATGAAGTGCCGACTACATCAGGTGATATGTGCCGTCACATCATCACAGTATGTAATAGCATATCATACAATTTCTTTCATCTGTCCAGCTATCTCATGAATGGCAATTTGAAAGGTGCCCTGCAGCTGATAGTAAGCAATTTGAACATGTGTTTAAATAAACAGTGAAGCAATGTTTTGTTAAGAAAAGTACTCATTTTGTGGATGACATGTTGTCAGTCATTCTGAATAAAAGGTTTAGTTTATTTAAAGTGTATAAGTGTATTCCATCTAACTACAGTTTTGAGTAGTAGCTACAGACTCATCTGTCCAACAGCAGGTGTTTTATTTTTGAGGAGCATTCGGGTGTTCCAGGCACAGAGAGGTCAGGTACTATTATTATTATTATTATTACTACTTTAAATCTAAGAAAGTTAATAAACTAGTTTATTTTCCCATGCATAGTGCTGTTTATCAGTATGAAGCATGAATGACCAACGTTTCTGTTTCAGCTTTGACATGTAAGTAGTGGCAGGGAAGGTTCAAATGGAAAACTGCCTGAAGAAAGCTATAGTTGTCTCCACAAAAACCTGGAAATGTAGACACATTTGAGATAGTTCTCCTAAGCCAAGAACTAGCATACACTGTAGATCCATATACAAAAATCATAGCTGATGCATCATGTATGTCGTATCTGCCTTATACACTCCTGGAAATGGAAAAAAGAACACATTGACACCGGTGTGTCAGACCCACCATACTTGCTCCGGACACTGCGAGAGGGCTGTACAAGCAATGATCACACGCACGGCACAGCGGACACACCAGGAACCGCGGTGTTGGCCGTCGAATGGCGCTAGCTGCGCAGCATTTGTGCACCGCCGCCATCAGTGTCAGCCAGTTTGCCGTGGCATACGGAGCTCCATCGCAGTCTTTAACACTGGTAGCATGCCGCAACAGCGTGGACGTGAACCGTATGTGCAGTTGACGGACTTTGAGCGAGGGCGTATAGTGGGTATGCGGGAGGCCAGGTGGACGTACCGCCGAATTGCTCAACACGTGGGGCGTGAGGTCTCCACAGTACATCGATGTTGTCGCCAGTGGTCGGCGGAAGGTGCACGTGCCCGTCGACCTGGGACCGGACCGCAGCGACGCACAGATGCATGCCAAGACCGTAGGATCCTACGCAGTGCCGTAGGGGACCGCACCGCCACTTCCCAGCAAATTAGGGACACTGTTGCTCCTGGGGTATCGGCGAGGACCATTCGCAACCGTCTCCATGAAGCTGGGCTACGGTCCCGCACACCGTTAGGCCGTCTTCCGCTCACGCCCCAACATCGTGCAGCCCGCCTCCAGTGGTGTCGCGACAGGCGTGAATGGAGGGAGCGTGTTTGGCGCCGTGCAAGTGAGCGCCACAATCAGGACTGCATACGACCGAGGCACACAGGGCCAACACCCGGCATCATGGTGTGGGGAGCGATCTCCTACACTGGCCGTACACCACTGGTGATCGTCGAGGGGACACTGAATAGTGCACGGTGCATCCAAACCGTCATCGAACCCATCGTTCTACCATTCCTAGACCGGCAAGGGAACTTGCTGTTCCAACAGGACAATGCACGTCCGCATGTATCCCGTGCCACCCAACGTGCTCTAGAAGGTGTAAGTCAACTACCCTGGCCAGCAAGATCTCCGGATCTGTCCCCCATTGAGCATGTTTGGGACTGGATGAAGCGTCGTCTCACGCGGTCTGCACGTCCAGCACGAACGCTGGTCCAACTGAGGCGCCAGGTGGAAATGGCATGGCAAGCCGTTCCACAGGACTACATCCAGCATCTCTACGATCGTCTCCATGGGAGAATAGCAGCCTGCATTGCTGCGAAAGGTGGATATACACTGTACTAGTGCCGACATTGTGCTTGCTCTGTTGCCTGTGTCTATGTGCCTGTGGTTCTGTCAGTGTGATCATGTGATGTATCTGACCCCAGGAATGTGTCAATAAAGTTTCCCCTTCCTGGGACAATGAATTCACGGTGTTCTTATTTCAATTTCCAGGAGTGTATAATGATGGAGCCTGGCATGAGATCTCTGCTTGGTGATGTTTACAGTGCAATAGCCAACTCTGGCTACATCGCTTTCTAATTTTAGTATGTTTCTTTTGCAAGGTGTTTCTGACTCAAAATTAATAACCATTATAAGACTGTACTTTTCATTTCAAGCAGTTTTGGGTGCCATTAAAAAAAATGTATCCTTTCATTTAAAAGAATCTTACTTGCATCAATATCTTGATAGATACAAGAGTTCTGAATCCATTCATGAAATAAAAGGGGTGTTATGCCTTACATAATTCACCTTTTATATTCCACTGCTTAAAAAAAAAAAAAAGAAAAGGATGAATCAGAGGAACACACAGTACTTTTCCCATATTTAACATGACAAGAAGTGAGTAGAAAATGTAGATTCACATCAGTATTCTTTACTTTTTAGTTGCATGCCTGGATGATCAGCCATTAATTATGATTGACAGCCATCTGAAATTAATTCAAAATAAATTCGCTGAATGTGAATATCTTGGCATCAGCTGTATTAAGGTATAGATGTACTACCTACAAATGACATGAAAATTTGTACCAGATTAGGACTTGAACCTAGATTTCCTGCTTATCACGAATGGTCACCTTAATCACTTCAGGCATCCACGCATGCCTCTCAGTCCAACCCAAACTTCCATACATCACACTATCAACATCCATATTCCATAGTCCCCTACATTTATCAGTTAATGCTTGCAGTTGTACTCTGTATTCCCACAACAATTAGAATGAGACCATGAGGAATGGAGACCCATGATATTATCATCTTGTGTCTGTTTCAGCATGTAATATTTACTTGCATATCTGGATGAAAAGACAGTAAGGACAATTAATTCAGAATAAATTAACTGAATTTGAATAGCTTGACATCAGATGTGTTTTGTACTACCTATTGATGACATGAAAATTTGTGCTAGACCAGTACTCAAACCTGGATTTCCTGCTTATCGTGAGCTAAAAGCTTTAGTTGTGCTTTTAGAAACAGTTCAAATATTTTGTTTCACATTTATGCTTATATACAAGTATGTGGACACATATTGCAATAAAATGAATTATCATACCAACAAATTCTGTCATAGATAATTAAAAAGCTACTGATTAACAACAAGAATTTACTTTTGAAATATAAATCTGGAATGAACTAGATGGAAAGGTATCTTTTAGAGTGGGTAGCAGTAAATAGCCTATAATAACACAATCTGTAATCAACCAAAAGGACATGTAGCATAATGACCATATATGGGCATATTACTGTGAACCTGAGCAGTATATTGCAGCAGTGCTAATAGCGGGTGATCACAGTGTGTTGTCACTGTAATAATTCAACAAGGCCAGTACAATGTTATGGTGCAGGTTAGCATGCTGAAACAGGACTCAGTGGTGCTGCACTGACTATTGGAGCAAGGAGCAGATTTTCACACTGACAGTGGCAATAGTGTTTTAAGTTACACGACTGGTAGTGGCGCCTGTGCACAATAAGTGCACTGCTGCCAACTATAAATACTGGACATTTTTGTAATAGAATTACTCTGAGTCTTGCAGCCCACCCAGGACAGCAGGGCTGTGCTGGAAAAGGATGCCGCCCAGACCTGCCAGCAGAGGTCACAGGTTCGAAGCCATGGCAGGGCAACAGCTCTGTGCATTCAGTCCCTCGTCGGACTTAGTGCTGTGGTGCTTCTGGCCGCACCAGGGCATCTTCAGCAGCATGGCAGACTCCTCTCCAGGGGCAAAAGGTTACTTCCCATGTACACCAGCCACCATCTGCCACTGCCGAATGGGCATCTAAGCATTGTAGGCAACCCCTGCCTTGACACCACTGGATGACGCCAGGGGCTGCAGTGGCCACAGCAATGTCGAGTTCACACACTGTTAGCTTATGTAACAAGGCAGCCAGTGTGGTGTAGTGCCATGTCAGCAGTGCCATGGGTGCGGTGAGCCGTCCCAGCAAAATTAAGCAGCCAGTCAGACACTGATCCAGTGTATCAAGCAGCACAGACGTATCAATAGAAGACTTATTATATTTGCAGCTGTCTTTCTCTGGAGCCACCTGGGCTCCCTCCTCACCTCTACCACTCACTCATGCCATCTTGGCTCATAGTCACACACCCTGCACCAGGGGGCGCTATAGTTTGCTGTCAGGGTCTGGGGCATTGTTTTCATGCAACACGGCATCTGGACCGTGACCTTGGGTGTCAACTTGAGGCAGTGAGTGATGAACTGTTTGGTTATATTTAAGAGGGTGTAATAGACATGGATGCATGGTATGACTGTCATTTTAACTTGAAGGTTACCTTGTTTAGACTGGAGGAGTCAATTGACTTATCTGAGTTTAAAGATGTACACAGTGCAGCTTGCTTGGGCTTTCTGCACCTTCCATGGAGTCAGTGCCTTTAACCTGTTATATGGTGTTGTCAACTGGTCATATTGCAATGCAGTGTCGAGAGTTTAGATGGCTCACAAGTTAATGTAAAGACTAATTTGTAGTGATCTTTCAGAATTGTAATTAATTTTATTTTGTTGTTGCTTTATTGTGTGTAATAAGAGTATAAGAGTGTCGCAATGGCAGAGTCAGTGACAAACATGTGTCGGAGCCAGAACAGTATGGATATTGTTAGAAAAAGTAGCACAGCTGACAGCAGATAATACACAACTACATGGGCACTTGGCAGTGAAACACAAACAGTTAGCAGTGCTCCACATACCACAGCATGAGGTGGATCCAGCTACTGTAGGATTCCTTTTTCCCTTTCCTGGAAAATCATCTGAGGATGTATGATTATTCTTAGAGGAGCTTAAAGTTTCAGCAGAGATGGGTGGTTGGATGGATAGTCACTTGTTGCAGGTAGAAATATTTTAACTATTGGCAGATGCAAAAACATGTGTGAGGTGTAGGGAAGCATTAAGGAATACAGCAAGCTTTGAATAACTGGAAAAGGGCTTTTGCAAACATGCAAGAAACAGAATAGTGTTAGGTATTTTCAAGAACATTTGAACCCTATTTTGAAGAGGCATGCGGAAACTGTGGAAAATTTTGTGGTTAGGATAAGGGAATGTAATGAACACGTATACAAGTAGGGGCAGATTGATGTAACAAAAGCTGTTTTGTTGCAAGAAGCTGAACGAAGGGTGCTCAATGCTTTTGTAAAGTGATTGCCATTGGACATGTTGAGAATGGCACATACAGGTGCACCACAGGGTCTGCATTCTGCTACTATGTTAGCAATGGAGTGTGAAGAAATTGATATGTCAGTAGGGATAAAAGATAGATGTTGGATATTTTCTGCAAACATTAATTGTATGTGTGTTGGCAGAAAGGGAATTTACAGAGGCAGTGTCACCAGCCACAGGGAAATAAAGGAAATGGAAGATACCAGCAGCAGAATTTTGGTAAAGGGCTTAGGGGTGGACAATGAGGCGGTAAGCAGCTGTTAAATGCAGGAGGGAACCCAGAGTCCACCTCAAGGTGTTCCCATTAAAATGAGATGCCAGAAATATGTACAGGTATGCAGTGGCGGCGTATGCAGTAAGAGTTATTGTAGGAGGTAAAGACTGTAAGTTTTTTTGGGCACAGTGGCCCTTGTATCAGTTGCCATTAGGGACTTAATAGGTTAAAGGCAATGGAACCCACGATGCTGTAGGTTATGTGGGGTTGGGGATAATGATGCGAGGCTGTTGGGGTTGGCACATGTAGACTTTCAAATAGGGGCTGTTTGGTTTAAGCAGTGTGAGCAAGGGCAACAGTGTGATCTTGGGGCTAGACTTTTTGTATCAACGTTGTGCTAAAATTGCCCTTCAGCTATGTACAGTAGAATTCAGTCTGACTGTGTACCAGATGGCACTGGGAAGTCGCTTTGTGTGAATGTAGAGCCAGATTTACTTGTGGGTATGTAATGTGTTGTGGAGACTCTGGAAGAGCATGATATACTGGATACAGCAAATTTTTTTTTTAAGAGAAATGTTGTACACGTACAAGAGAGGTATGGTGGGAGAGTGGTACATGTAAATATAGATCATTTTGGCACTGAGGTAGTGAAGTTAAGGAAGGGTACGTTAACAGCAAGTTTAGACATTCTGGATGAGGGTGAGTTGTGCAGAAGGAGAGTGAACCAAAGCAACTGCAAGCCTCTGTTAAAACTGCATTATGTAGAAAAGTGGAACAGATAAATGGAATATAGAGAGAGAAAATGGTAGAATTACTGTTAGAATTTGAGGATTTATATTTTCGAAGGCTCCATTGCCAGCAATGCCTGTGACCCAAGACTGAATACTAACAGAAAACAAAGAACTGGTGTGTTTGAAACCACACCATATTCCTAAGTATTTATAGCTAATTATGAAAGATTTTATTAAGCAGCAGTCAGCTGACATGATAGTAGAACAGGGTAATAGTCCATTGGGTACAGGAATTGTGGTCATACAAAAGAAATCTATGGATGGATCTAGACAATGCAGGTTATGCTGTGATTACTGTTACCTGAACAGCAAGACCACAGCAGATGCATATCCCATCCTAAACATTACTGACACTATAGACAATATGGATCAATGTCAGTATTTCTCAACCATAGGATTGAAGAGTGGTTACCATCAATTGGAGCTTGTTCCTGAAGACCAACCGAAGACAGCATTTTCAGTACCATGGGGGCGCTATCAGTTCAAGAGAATATCATTTGGATTAAAAAATGCACCTGTGGTTCTTTCAGGAGCTGTTGGACAATGTGTTGGGAGGTTTGAAAGCACATCAATGTCTTGTCTACTTGGATAATATCATCATATTTTCAAAAGACATGGAGCAGCATAGACAATGTCCAAGGAGGTGTTTAAGAGATTAAGGACTGCACATCTGGCGTTGAGCATAGAGAAGTGCCATTTTGCATCAGAAGAAGTAAGGTATTTAGGCAGCGTAATTGGTAAAGACAAAGTGAGGCCAGACCCAAGGCTAGTACAAGCTGTATGGAAATTCCCAGTGCCTAAGTCGATTAAGGAATTGCAGTCTTTTTTTGGGATCTTGAATTACAATAGAAAATTCACGGAAGGGTTTGCTGACATAGCATGACCTCTTGCTAAGAAAAGGTGTGAACAGAGGAGTGTTGGGATGCATTTGAAGATGTGAAGAGCTTTGACATCCACCTTGGTTCTAGTATTTACTTTTGTTTGATGCATCTAATCATGCTTTGGAATGTGTTTCAAGCCAGGAGATCAGTAGTGAAGAGCATCTTGTAGCCTATGTATCGAGATAGCTGAATGCAATGGAGAAGAACTATTCAATGACAGAGAAGGAGAACTGAGCCTCATTTATGGTGTTACATGTTTTAGACATCATCTATACAGGAAAAAGTTTTGGTTAGTGGCTGACCACTCTGCTTTGAAGTGGTTATTAGGACTGAAGGACCCATCTAGCAAGCTAACACCATAGACCCTGGAACTTAGTGAATTCAACCATGAAGCAGTACATGAGCCAGGGAAAAAAACAGAAAAATTCATATGCATTACCAGGAAGGTAACAGTGGCGAAAATTCTGGGCCCTGGTTTTGCAGAATAGCAAGCAGTGCAGAGTGCTGATAGTGACTGTAAACAGTACACAATGCAATCACAGTTTAGCAACTGTGACAGACTGTTGTGCAAGGAAATGAGACTAGAGCCATAGGTAGTAGTACCAATGAAGTTTAAGGAAAAGATTTTGAAGGAAGCACATGATCACATGTTATCTGGTCATGGAGGGTGCAGACCAAAAAAACCGGAGAGTAGCTGAGAGATATTGGTGGAGAGGAAGGAAAATAGATGTGTATCAATACATGGCGAAATGTACACAGTGTATACTCAGATCAAAAGTGGGTACCAGTACAGAGGCTACCATAAGCACCAAAACTGTTTTAAATGCTATGGATTGATGTATTAGGAGCATTCAGTCATATTCTAGCAGGAAACCAAGTCATATACTCTATACTAGATCATTTTTGTCAGTACATGGAGATGGTTGCTATGCCAAACCAGCAGACAATGACAGTCCCATAAGCAATAATTAACAACTGCATTTTGAAGTTTGGAGTACAAGATAGGGCAATTATGGACCAAAGTAAGAATTTCATGTTGGTCTTATTGAAGGAGCTGTGTTGGTTATTCCATCTAAAGAAGTTAAGAACTAGCCCTCTGCATCCGCAGGTAAATGGTAGGAAGAAATGAGTGTACAGTACAATTGGAAAAATTTTAAGTTACTTTGTGAATGCATGTCCGCAGCTCGTTGTCTCGTGGTAGCGTTCTCGCTTCCCGAGCACAGGGTCCCAGGTTCGATTCCTGGCGGGGTCAGGGATTTTCACCTGCCTGAGATGACTGGGTGTTGTTGTGTCATCATCATCATCATCATTCATCCCCATTATGGTCGTAGGAAGGCAACGGAAAACCACCTCCATTAGGACCTTGCCAAGTATGGCAGTGCGAGTCTCCCGCATCATTCCCCTACGCTCTGTCAAGAAGCATGCGACTTCATTTCCATGTGAATGCACATCATATGGCTATGGTACATATGTAAGTTATGTTGTGTTAGCATATAATTCATATAATTCGAAAGTGCACACCAATAATGAGTTGTCCCCTTATGAGATTATGTATGACTGGAAAATACCATCACTGTTCAACTTAATGAAGACCAAGAAAATTAAAGCTGGGGAGTCGGTATGTGAGTTTGCAAAAACAGCACTAGAAGTATGGAAATGATACAGAAGGTGAATATGAAGGCGTTCGAGAAGCAGGAATAATCAATGAGACATAAAGCAAGTTTACCACAGGATAAAGTAGGGCAATAGGTGATATTATCCAGTCTTACATGCCAAAAGGGAAACAAAAAAGTTTATCACAAGGTATCCTGGACCTTAATAGATGGCGGAAACTGCTTCAACAGTTAATGTGAAGTTCCAGTTACCAACAAGAATACCAATTGTACATGTTGGGCATCTGTGACCTTTTTGAAGCTGTCCAGAGCTGATTCTGTGAGTATCAAGGATTGAGCCAGAGAAAAATCCAATGAGAAGGAGTCAGAGTAAAAGACAAGATGATGTTGCTGAGCAGGCACAAAAAGTGCCTTATGCATTAAGGTCAAGAAGATTAGGGATGTTTTCCAGGAATTATGTTGTTCATACATTTGCATACATATAGGATAGTAGTGAATAAGATATGTAAAGTACAAATGTGCTGTGAATAAGTTATGTTAGTAAAGAGAATTTTTCTGTTATTTTTTGATTGTAAGCAGACTTGCTAGTGACAGCAGCCTTCTGAGGTGGGATGAAGGGTATTTGTTCCTGTCCTCAGGTTGCAATAGGTCGAGGACAAGAATGGCAGGAATATTGCATTTCATCACTTGTTTTATGTCATGATGAAACTACAGTTGCCTGGTATAACTGTGGGCTCTTTGATTGCTCTGGGAGGTGGTGGAGTCGAACTACTGCATATGAAATATTAGTTCACTGTATTACAAGATCGATAAAAGGATTTACTTAACTTTATACAATCCTTAGAGGTAAGAGGGGTGGAAGCAACAGGACAAGCTGTAAAGGTTGAGATGCCAGTAGTGTGCAAGAAACTGAAGAAGTAGGTTCATAAGTAAAGTAGCAGCAATCAGCTTAGTGAGAAAGATTGGATGCCTTATCTAGCCCATGTCAGCAAGTCACAAATGTTTAGTTATAAAATTTCTCCGTATGCCACACAGATATGTAGTTTGATATGAAACTGGTTTTAAGGTTGACCTGAAGGACTGGGTCTTCTTGTTCATAGAGGAGGGGGGGGGGGGGGGGGGGTAATGTTGCATAATGACCATATGTGGGGGAGATTCATGTGAGTCTGAGCAGTGTACTGCAGCAGTACTGACAGTGGATGAGTGTAGGATGTTGTCACTTTGTCACTGCAATAGTTCAACAAGGCCAGTGTATATTAATGGTGCAGGTTATCATGCTGAAGCGGTAAAACTCAGTGGTACTGTATTGACTAGTGCAGCAAGAGTAAGACAGATTTCTACACTGACAGTGGCAGTAGTGTTTTTAAGATATATAACTGAAAACAGTGAATATGCACAATAAGCACACTGCTGAAGATTATAAGTACTTGTCATTTTTGTAATAGAATTATTCTGAGTCTCGCAACACTGCTGAAGATTATAAGTACTTGTCATTTTTGTAATAGAATTATTCTGAGTCTCGCAGTCCACACAGCGTAACAGGTCTGTACTGGACGAGAATCCCACATGGGCTTGCCAGTGAAGGTCACTAGTTTGAGGTCACTGCAGGGCTTAGTGCCACAGCATGGCTGATCACACTAGGCCATCTCCAGCAGTATGGCAGATTTCTCCGCCTGTGCACACCAGCTGCCATTTGCCACTGACATACAGGCATCTCAGCATGGTGAGCATCCCCTACCTTGATGTCACCAGACAACAGCATGGTCTCAGTGGCCACAGCAGTGGTGAGTCTGCACACTGCTGGCACCCGGTGTCTGCAGCAGGCTTATATAATGAGGCTGCTGGCACAGTCTAGTATTGTGTCAGCAATGTGGGATGTATGGGCAGCCACACCAGCAGAATTCAGTGCCCAGTTGGACACTGACCCAGTGTACAAAGCATTGCAGATGCATTAATAAAAGAACTTGTTACATTTGCAGCTCCTTTTCTCTGGAGCCACCTGGGTCTCTCCACCACCCACTTGCACCATCCTGGCTCATAGAAACCCCACACTGCACCAGGGTGGATGCTACAGACACTTCAATGCAGACATAATGGAACATTATACATGGTGTCCCAGGAGGAATGACCAATATTCAGGGATATGACAGGAACAATCATTTGAAGGACAAAAAAGTCTAGTAAACATGGACTCTAAAATGCGTACCTTAAGAGCTATGAGCACTTATTCATCTTCTCTACCATGAAACACATCTCTTATACTGAACAAGTGCTCATCAGCTCTTGTGGTATGCATTTTAGAGCCCAAGTTTACAAGACTTTTTTGCTCTGAGTGATTATTTCTGTAATATCCCTGAATACTGACTATTCCTCCTGGTACACCCTGTATTTTCATGTGTACAGATAAGAAATGAATGAATTAAATCATCTTTTAAAAAATCTAGTTCACCGAGAAGAAAAATAAAATGGTTGAAATTTTACTTTTGAATTTATCAGAGTATTTCCACACTGTTTTTAACATACTGACTTATTCAGCTTCAATGCACCAGAAGTGATTTTTACTTGAGTACATATTACTGCATGACACACCACCTTACTAAGTTGGCACAGAAGCTAGTCACCTAAAAAACAACATAAGAAATGTCCAGAGTCTTGTACCATCTAGTGGAGTATAAACCAATTACATAATGTCTAGAAATGTCAAGACATGCACAGGCTGTAGTGAAGTCCTGGGCCACATTTATGCAGAGTGTCTAGGCTTCAGCTTAGGGGCCTGCTTCCACAAAAACTTGAAATTAAAAAAAGTTCTTGCTTTAATACTGTGATTTGGGCTCCTCTTACAATTGTAAATGATGGAGATGTACTTTCCGTGATTCAAATTTTTAGTGGCAGCCACTGAAAGGTGTAGCCCTTCATTAGACAAGCAATGGGCAATGGAGGTTTTTGGCAGTTTGAAATGAACTAGGTTCTTTCATACCTCATTTCATCCAAACCAGATTCCATGGAATGTCAAATTTATTTTCCTTATATCAGCATCACTCTAGGAATGCATGTCACTTACAATCACAAACATCAGTGGGGAAAGGTCATTTTCAAAATTCAAGTTCTTGAAAGACATCTTAGAAGACTGACTCACCATTTTTGCTTTACTCAATGCTGGTATTTCGAGACAAGCTATGAAGATACTGTAAGTAGCTTCATTAAAATGAAGTGTAGACACAAACCAGTTAGCCAATAATGTTATTTAAATTTTCGTTTTAAAGCTACGTGTTTGGGAAAGTATTGTATTTTAATTTTATACAGGGAAAATTTCCTTGGTTGATACATCTCTTTCATAATTTTACACACTTGCTTATAGTTATGGCCTTGTGTCAAATGGTTTCCTGAAATCTAGTGATATGGAATCTATCTTTTGCCCTTCATCCACAGTTCATAGGATATTGCACAGAAACAGGCAGTCTGAGTTTCAAACAAGCAATGCTTTCTAAATCTGTGTTGATTTTTTGATAGACGCTTTTTTCTCTCAAGGAAATTGATTATATTTGAATTTAGAATATGCCCAAGAATTCTGCAACAAACCAACATTAAGGATATTGCTTTGTAATTTTGTGAGTCTATTCTTCCACCTTTCTTATATATAGGAGTCAGCTGCACTTTTTCCAGTTGATTGTGACTTTCCACCGGGCAAGATATTCATAATAAATGCAAGCTAAGTGTGGGGCCAATGGCAAAGAGTACTTTCTATTAAACAGAATTGGGATTACATCCAGACCTGGTGACTTATTTATTTTCAACTCTTTCAGTTGCTTTTCAGTGCCAAGGATGTCTATTTCTATGCCCTCCAAATGGGAGTTTGTGTATCATTCAAATGATGGTATGTCTGTATGATCCTCCTGCATGATGGTTTTTTTAAACACAAAACTTGAAAACTTCAGATTGTTCAAATGGCTCTGAGCACTATGGGACTTAACTTCTGAGGTCATCAGTCCCCTAGAACTTAGAGCTACTTAAACCTAACTAACCTAAGGACATCACACACATCCATGCCCGAGGCAGGATTCGAACCTGCGACTGTAGCGGCAATGCAGTTCCAGACTGTAGTGCCTAGAACCGAATGGCCAAAACTTCAGATTTCTCCTTGCTGTCTTCTACTGCCACACCAGATTGGTCTATTAGCGACTGAGAAGAAGCTTTCAACCTGCTTAGAAATTTTGTGTACAACCAAAATCCCTAGGATTTTTCACAATATCTTTTGCTAACTTATTGTGGTGGAAGTAGTTGTACGCTTCACCCATCAATATTTTTATAGATACAGGAATTTTTATTAACTTTTGGCTGTTAACATTTCTGATTTCTTTTCTAAATTGAGAGTACAACAGTCTGTTTTCACAGAATTTTTGGAATTTTGCTCTTAAACCATGGTGAGTCTTTCCTGTCTTTAATGCACTTACTCAGTATATTTCTCCAGAATGTGATTTATAATCAGTTTAAAGTTTGCCCATAATTCCTCTATGTCCATCATATTGGAACTAAAAAAAGGCCATTGATTGTCCGAGTACAATGCTAACAACTGCTTGTCTGCTCTTTCCGGCATAAAAACTCTCCTAGCCTTCTTGATGGATTCATTAACTTAAGTAAAAGTTGTAATTATGATAACAATATGGTTGCTAGTGCTTTTCTCTATACTAATTCTGTTGATAAAGTCAAATCTGTTTGTGGCTGCAGGGTCTAAAATATAACAACTTTTTTAATATTTTGATTCTTTTGCTTTATTAAATCTGATTATAATTTTTAAGAACAGGACAAACATTGCTAAATTATAAGTGCATATAGGTGTAGAGGAAATAATTGGAAAACATTTGGAAACTAAGGCTTGCAACCTCTTACCATTAAGTATGAGACATGTTATCAAAATACAGAGCTTATGTAACTGTTCTCTGGTACAGTACTTTTCATTCTTTTAGATCTTATATTTCTTCAGTAATTTTGACATGTGCATGCATTCTGGGTACTGATTGTACTGTAAAACATGTACAAAGTACTATATAATAAAAATAATATAAAGAGAAGATAAATTGCTACTTATCATAAAGGTGACACATTAAGCTGAAGACAGGCACAACTAAAAGACACTTACACATTAATTTTTGGCCACAGCCTTCTTCATAAAAAGAAAGAGAAACACACACCATTCATTCACACAAGCAAGCACACCTTATGCACATGTGACCATCAACTCCAAAGTGCCAGATCTGGCCGTCATGTGTGCATGAGGTGTGCTTGCTTGTGTGAATGAATGGTGTGTGTTTCCGTTTCGTTTTCTGATGAAGGCTGTGGCTGAAAGTTAATGTGTAAGTGTCTCTTCATTATACGCATGTCCGCCCCTGGTAGCTGAGTGAGGTGCACGACGGAATGTAATACCAAACTGCCCAGGTTCGATTCCTGGTTGGGTCGGAGATTTTCTCTGCTCAGGGACTGGGTGTTGTGTTGTCCTTATCATCATTTCATCCCTATTGACACTCAAGTCACCAAAGTGGCGTCAACTCGAAAGACTTGCACCAGGCGAATGGTCTACCCGACGGGAGGCCCTAGCCACACGGCATTTCCATTACACTCATCTGCAAATTAACATGTCTCCTTTATGGTAAGTAGCAGTCTACTTTCTTCTTACATTTTTGACTTTCCAACCTGGAGGTTTCCATTGTTTGTATACTAAAAAGTTGAGTTTCCTGTATATCTATTCACATAAGCCAGAGACATTCTTATTTTATCATGCAGTTGTATGTGCACTGTCGCTCTGGTCGTAAGCTTGCTGTTAAGATGATACCAACACACCAGTACCGTAAATATTGATATATAAACAGTGCATGTCCAACATACATGTGGAAGACAGACAGTGCATGAGCCATTATCACAGTGAAAGGACATATGAGCTATATGTTATAACTTCAAGTTGAACAAATATATTTCAAGGACGATGCAATACATGAAAGTCACAGATCAAGTAAACAGAGTAAGACGTGTGTACACTTTAACAGTCACATCACAACTGAGTCCGAGTCTAGGGGCCGCTGGCTGGCTGGCCACTTAGGTGGCGCTGCTGCTGCATGGCTGGCAGACAGTGCCACATGTAGAGGACACACGTAACTGCGGCGGGCACTTTGAAAGATCAGCGAGTCACAACACTTTTCCCCCCTTTAAAGCTTTTGCACAGGTCTTGATGGAGGTGGCCTGTAGATTGCTAACATCTATAGGTGTTGTTTGACTGGCCGTAAAGTCTCGAGGAGGAGGCTTCCCGTACGGATGGAAGTGTCCCCGATGATAACGGGTCAAGATGACAGGAGACGTGGGGGTCGAATCTGCTGGGGCCCCATGCACCAATCTGCCCATTGCAGCAAGTCCGGTTGTTATAACAGGAGACATGGGCGATGTGTCCACATCCATAGGAGGCGAGTAGAATTGCTCCGACATGATGGTCATCTGGTTCCTGCATGGGTACGTCTCCTGTTGGCATCAGTTCTTGTGCTGGGACCGATAGGATGGTGAGAGGGCTGCATTGTGAGTGATGAGAGATTCCAGGATCCCGAGTGTCAGGTAGAGCTGAAGGTGGTGTAGCGGCATCTGGAACAGGCGTTGCCGGCACACGAGGCCAAAGCTAGTCCGCACTGCAACACCCGTGTCCATCTGGATTTCATACAGGCGTTAGCCACAGTGTCGTAAGATGTGGCCAGGATTCCATTTTGGCCACCTGCCATATCCCCGTACCCATACAAGGTCGCCGGCGGTGAACCGGCCAAGCGAAGGCACCCACGGCCGTGAGGTGGAAGGCCGCAGAAGATGAAGTAGCATGCGGGGCTGTCGGCCATGTAAGAGCTCAGCCGGGCTGTGGTCGCCAATGGGGGTGAAACGGTAAGAAGCCAGAAAGTGGAGAAGCGCATCATCAGCATCTGAAGAAGTCAGGAGTTTCCTCATCTGAGCCTTAAATGTGTGGACCAGTCGTTCAGCCTCACTGTTTGACTGTGGATGGAATGGAGGGGCCATGACAGGCATGACGCCGTGATGGGCACAAAATCCGCAAAATCGGAAGAGGCAAATTGCAGACCATTATCAGTAACAAGAGTAGAGGGACGGCCTTCCAACGAGAAAATGCGAGCTAGAGCATTTGTGGTTGCCGCATTGGTAGGCGACGTGCGACAGGCAATGAAAGGAAAGTTAGAGTAGGCGTCAATAACGAGAAGCCAATAAGTACCTGAAAAAGGTCCTGTGAAGTCAGCATGAGTACGCTCCCAGGGCTTCTCAGGCGAAGGCCACAGTGACAAAGATGACTTCGGGGCAGTGGCCTGTGATGCACAAGGGCCGCAGGCAGCGACCATGTGTGTGATTTCAGAGTCGATGCCGGGCCAGTACACACGACGGTGCACCAGAGATTTTGTGCGAGAGACAGCCCAGTGCCCTCGGTGGAGGAGGTGCAAGACTGAAACACGCAAAGACGCAGGTACCACAACATGCTGCTCGGCAACATCTAGGTGGAAACACAAAAGTTCATCCCTATCGAATGCCAGATCAGGACCCATGGGAAGACGAGACAGTGCATCAGCATTTGCATGTTGAGCCGTCGGCTGGAAATGAATCTCATAATTGAAACGAGACAAGTAAAGAGCCCAACGCTGGAGGCGGTGTGCAGCCTTGTCGAGAAGTGACATTGATGGATGAAACAAGGAAACAAGTGGTTTGTGATCTGTAAAAAGATGAAATTTGGATCCATAGAGAAAAACCCCAAACTTATGAAGAGCATAAATAATGGCCAAAGCTTCTTTTTCAATTTGAGAATACTTTTGTTGGGCATCTGTGAGCGTTTTGGAGGCATAAGCAATGGGTTGTTCGGAACCGTCAGAAAAATGGTGTGCAAGAACTGCACCAATCCTTTATTGAGAGGCGTCCATGGAAAGAACAAGATGTTGGCCAGGTCAATAAGTAGCCATGCGCGGGGCCTGTTTCAGCATAGTCTTCAATTTCTGGAAAGCCGCATCGCATGACGCGGACCAGTGAAAAGGCACGTTTTTGTGCAACAGGCGATGCAAGGGTTGAGCCACCGAAGCAGCAGATGGTAAAAACCTGTGATAGTATGCTATTATCCCCAAGAAGGCCTGCAGTTCCTTAACAGATGTAGGGCGAGGAAGGGCATCGATCGCAGCGACAGTTTGCTGAAGCGGACGAATACTATCCCGAGAGAGTTGAAACTCCAAGTACGTGATAGATGCCTGAAAATATTTTGATTTCTGAAGATTACACTTAAGACCAGCAGTCTGTAAGACATGAAAAAGTGTGCGGAGATTCTGAAGATGTTCGTCAGTGGTGGAGCCAGTGACAACAATGTCATCCATGTAATTTATACAACCAGGGACAGTGAGCAATAATTGTTCCAAGAATCACTGAATTGGAATTGATGGCATTTCCAGCAAAATACTAAAAGCTTGTTCTCAACAGATAAGTAAGATTCTCAGCCACCTGTGTAATAGCTCTCTGGAACAGGGCATTTTCCCTGATAAACTGAAATATGCTATTGTTATACCTTTGCATAAAAAAGGGGATAGATCTGATGTCAACAATTACTGTCCAATCTCCCTTCTAACAGCTTTATCCAAAATTTTTGAGAAAGTAATGTATTCAAGATTAGCTTCAAATATCTGTAAAAATGAAGTACTAACAAAATGTCAGTTTGGTTTCCAGAAAGGTTTTTCAACAGAAAATGCCATATATGCTTTCACCAATCAAATTTTGAATGATCTGAATAACTGAACACAACCCATTGGGATTTTTTGTGATCTCTCAAAGGCTTTTGATTGTGTAAATCATGAAATTCTGCTAGACAAGCTCAAGTATTGTGGCATGAGTGGGACAGTGCACAAATGGTTTAATTCGTACCTAACTGGAAGAGTGCAGAAAGTTGAAACAAGCAGTTCTCATAATATGCAAAGATCAGCACATTCCTCAAACTGGAGAACTATCAAGAATGGGGTTCCGCAAGGGTCGGTCTTGGGTCCTTTGTTGTTCTTAATATATATTAATGATTTGCCATTCTATATTCGTGAAGAGGCAAAGTTAGTTCTCTTTGCTGATGATACAAGCATAGTAATCACACCTGACAAACTTGAATTAACTGATGAAATTGTCAATAATGTCTTTCAGAAAAATACTAAGTGGTTCCTTGTAAACGGACTCTCACTGAATTTTGATAAGACACAGTACATACAGTTCCATACAGTAAATGGTATGACGCCATTAATAAATATAGACCTTTATCAGAAGCATATAGCTAAGGTAGAATATTCAAAATTTTTAGGTGTGTCCATTGATGAGAGATTAAATTGGAAGAAACACACTGATGATCTGCTGAAATGTTTGAGTTCAGCTACTTATGCAATTAGGGTCACTGCAAATTTTGGTGATAAACATCTTAGTAAATTAGCTTACTACACCTATTTTCACTCATTGCTTGCATATGGCATCATATTTTGGGGTAATTCATCACTGAGGAATAAAGTATTTATTGCACAAAAGCGTGTAATCAGAATAATAGCTGGAGTCTACCCAAGATCATCCTGCAGACATTTATTTAAAGATCTAGGGATATTCACAGTAGCTTCTCAGTATATATACTCTCTTATGAAATTTGTTATTAACAACCAAACCCAATTCAAAAGTAATAGCAGTGTGCATAACTACAATACTAGGAGAAAGGATGATCTTCACTATTCAAGATTAAACCTAACTTTGGCACAGAAAGGAGTGAATTATACTGCCACTAAAGTCTTTGGTCACTTGCCAAATAGCATCAAAAGTCTGACAGATAACCAACAAGTATTTAAGAAGAAATTAAAAGAATTTCTGGATGACAACTCCTTCTACTCCATAGAGGAATTTTTAGATATAATTTAAGGGGAAAAAAGTTGTTATATTAACTTAATTATGTTGCTAAATTAACATAATTATGTCATGTATTGGAAAATTTGACTCGTTCCACATCATTATGAAATATCGTGTTCATGATCCATGGACCTAGTATTAAAAAAAGAGCAGGGGCGCTGGCAACCCCGACTGGCAATTGTTGGTATTGATAGAGGCCGAAAGGCGTGTTAAGGACCAGAAACTGCCGGGAAGCGGCGTCAAGAGGAAGTTGATGATAAGCTTCCGACAGGTCCAGTTCAGAAAAATACTGGCCTCCAGCAAGTTTAGTGAACAATTCTTCAGGTCGAGGCATTGGGTAAGTGTCAATAAGCCATTGAGCATTTACATGGGCTTTGAAATCGCCACAGAGACAAATATCACCATTTGGCTTAGTAACGACAATGACAGGAGAGGACCACTCACTGGAAATGACAAGAAGCAAGACCCCTGAAGCAGTGAGACGATCCATCTGCCATTTGACCTGATCACGAAGGGCCACAGGAATGGGCCGAGCCAGAAAAAACTTAGGCCGAGCAGTGGGTTTGAGCACGATATGAGCTTCAAAGTCGTTTGCACGGCCTAACCCAGGAGAAAAAAGGGACGAAAATGTCGTCGACAAGGAATCCAATTGAGCATAAGGAATAGTATCATAGACGACATTGACAGAGTCATCTATGGAGAACCCAAAAATGCGAAAGACATCGAAACCAAAAAGATTCTCCGCGTTACTATGGTCGACCACAAATATGAGAACAGTGCGAACGACAGATTTGTAAGATACCTCAGCATCAAATTGTCCCAAGAGAGAAATTCTGTTTATTGTAAGTCCGTAATTGCCTAGTGACAGGTGACAGGGTTGGAGAACCCAACTGAAGATACATCTGGGAATTGACGATAGTGGCAGCAGAACCAGTATCTACCTGCATGCGAACATCTCAACCAAGTATTTGGACAGTGAGGAATAACTTCCCTGAAAGGGAAGAAGTACATTTGACAGACAACACAGAATCAGAATCAGCGCCATGATCATGAACATCACGTATGCGGTCGGATTTGCAAACGGATGACACATGACCCTTTTTTTGCATTTGTGACACACGGCCCAACATTGTGGACAATCCTCTCGTGAATGTTTCATAAAACACCGCGGATATGAAGGAAGTTGCCATGGTTTTTGCTGCAGTTTCTTAGAGATTTCTTTACGGTTAGGCCGAGGCTGCGCTTGGGAGTGTACTGCAGCCACGTCGGCTGGCGGGGACACGCCACACGCTTCGTCAACAGCGCACAGAGGTATTTCCCCGACATCACCTCATGCCTCTATTTGCGCTTTAGCGGCACGAGACATTTCAAAAGACTGAGCGATGGATAGGACTTCATCTAGAGTCAGATTTGCCAACTGAAGGGCACGTTGTTTAACTTCTTTGTCAGGCGCCAACCGGATAATAGCATCCCGTACCATGGAATCAGCGTAGGATCTTTATGAACTTCAGTAACAAATTGACACTTTCAACTGAGGCTGTGAAGTTCAGCAGCCCAAGCGCAATAGGATTGATTCGGTTGTTTTTGACAACGATAAAAAGCAACACGAGAGGCTACCACATGCGTATGCTTTGGAAAATAGACGGACAGACGTGAGCACATTTCAGCAAAGGACAAAGATGCAGGATCTTTCAAAGGAGCCAACTGCGACAACAACCGATACATTTGAGGTGAAATCCATGAAAGGAAGAGAGACTTACATGTTTGGTCATCCATGACATGAAATGCCAAGAAGTGCTGTCGAAGATGTTTTTCGTAATCAGACCAGTCTTCCACCGTCTCGTCGTAAGGAGGAAAAGGAGGTAGAGATGACGACGAGAGACGCCCCGTATTGGATGCCACAACAAAATTATGAATCGCATTTGTGAGAAGCATTTGCTGTTCTATGAGACCTTGCAATACTTGCTCTAAAGTAGCCATGGAAACATGTGGGTCAACGATGAAAAAGAAAAATTCGCTACCTCGTCACCAATTGTTATAACTTCAAGTTGAACAAATATATTCCAAGGACGACGCAATACATGAAAGTCACAGATCAAGTAAACAGAGTAAGACGTGTGTACACTTTAACAGTCACATCACAACTGAGTCCAAGTCTAGCAGCCGCTGGCTGGCTGGCCGCTTAGGTGGCGCTGCTGCTGCATGGCTGGCAGATAGCGCCGCACGTAGAGGACACAAGTGACTGCGTGGCGGCACTTTGAAAGATCGGCGAGTCACAACACTATATGTATTAAAATGTCCCAAAGGACTCTGATAACAATGGTACATGACCAGTTATTATCAGTCTGTATGCAACTTTTAAGCAAGAAAAACTAAGATATAATTTAAAAATTCTTTTCAATTATTGTGTTGTTTTCTTTCAGAGTCTTGATAATGTCAACGAGGGAAGAAAAGACATGAATGTTCAAGAAAAAATAGGTCTGACCTTGAAAAAATGTGGAATTTCTGTTACTGTAACTATCCTAACAGATGTAATAGCATTTGCTGTTGGAACATCAACTGTAAGTCACTTTTCTCACATATTTCTGTAATTTTTTAATAATAAACACTCATGAGATTTTGAACTGCAGTCTACCCCCCTCATTCCCCCCACCTGCCACCCCCTCCCCAGACCTCCCCTCCCCCAAGTCCTGATAACAGTACTAACGTGTTAAACATGGGCTCCTCAAGCCTCAAGACACATGATCCAAGACCTCTCAATCATTCCCCATAACTCACTGACTTTGGTCTTTGATGAATCTAAGGTATACCACACTTCCCAGTGGTATACCCGGTTTGCTCCATGGGCTGAATTCAGATGACTAATAGGCCACATAAGCACCATCATAGCTGTGGAGTGTTCCTCAAATCATTCTGATACAAATCAGGAATGATATGGAGGTGGACTGTCTTGCTGAAGGTGCAGGTTGCCTATAGCATTCTACTAGTGAACAAGAGGATGTACATAATCAAACTGTAGGTTTCAGTTTCAATTACTACTGAGAGATGATGGTGAATGTATCAGGGGGCCCATCCACACAAGAATACTCCACCATCTCCTGATCAGTGCCGCTATTGGCACCCAGCATCCCTTCATATAGTTTTTGGTCCACTAGTACCCAGTCATCAGCACGTGTCAACATTTACTGACTATTCAGTCCAGGCATCCTTTTTCCATGCTTGAAATATCCAGTTGTGATGTTCCTGCATCTATGCCAATACCTGTGCCCTGTGACATACAAAGATCAGATGTACACATGAGGGGTAGGGTCTTCTGCAACCTGTAAAAAGGAGGTAGTCCTGTATGGTATAATTTCTTATCAGTTGTTGAATTTCCAAGTGATATTCTGCATTGTTGCTTGCCTATCTGCTGCAATAATGAATTGTGGTTGAGGATTACCCCCTATCAGTAGCATGATATTGCCCATGGCAGTTGACTTGTGTTGCAGTGGTTTTCTCCGAATGGAGGTACTCATGGTACATGCTTGACACAGTGGCCTGAATTGCAGCATAGATGCAGTGTCCAATGTATTGGGTACCCATGATCTGCCTGTGATTAACTGCACTGTTATCAAGCATTTTGCCCATCCTGCCATACTGATGGCCAATAAAAGGTATGACATCACAATATGTGACATGTCGAGCTATTCCATTTGTAATGGCTCTTTCCAAAGCAGATTCTATCTCTAATTGAGTTGCTTATGAGGGAAAGAGGGAGATGAAAACTAGAATGTACCCAATTCCAATAGGAATAGTGTACTACAGTAATTGCAAAAAAAAAATATTTTTTATCATTTTCAGTACATTAAACTAAATTTTTGTTTCTGTTCCAGAAAATGCCTTTCCTGAGGTCATTCTGTGTTTTTGCTGCTGTTGGTATAGCATGTGTATATGTTTATGTAATGATATTTTTTGTAAGTTGTTTATCAATTGATGAAAGAAGAGTTATGGCAAGACGAGAAGGATGCTTCTTTAGAAAACACGATGAAAATAAAAATGTCAACTGTAGAAGAGATAGTATTCAACAAAGAATATTTGCTAATTATTTTGCACCATACTTGGTTAAATGGCCAGTGAAGGTAAACATCATTCATCATTTTTAGTTTCTTTTTGATGTACAAAGATACATGCTTGAAACAATTTCGATGATACGGCAAAACATAATATTACTGCATCATTTCAAAAAAAGTGTTACCGATCAAAGTGCCTTTTAGGAAATGTCATCTTATAATAATGTATATCAGCAGAGTCCTAAACTGGTAATTTTGGAGCAGTTTTATAAGATTGTTAATTGTATCCATCTCAGTCCCAGGAATATTCTGTGAGCTAGCCACACTCTACTATAGAGGAACAACTGCTTTTAATCAAATCAAAACCACAGAACATTGCTAACGTTATTCACATATGAGATTTGTTTAAAAAATTCCAGAACTTTGTCCACAACATTTTTCTACACTTACCCTTTACTTATTGAGCATGGTCTCCTTTGAAATACTCTCCTCCACAATTGATACACCACTCCCAACACTGTTTCACTTCCAGAGGCAGTACTGGTATGCCTCTTGCTAGATGACACAAAGTGCCCTCTGCAAATTTTCTTTTATCTCAGCAATCATTGCAAATCTTTGTCCTTTCGACAGGGTTTTCAACTCTGGAAATAAAAAAGTCCACAGGGGCCAGTTCTGGAGAGTACAGAGAATGAGGCAGCACAGTGATTTTGTTTTTTTGTGCAATAGTCATACACTAACAGGGATGAATGTGTGGGTGAATTATCATGATGTCAGAGCCATGAATTGTCTTGCCACATTTCAGGTTGTTTCCTTCTCACATTTTCTGGCATGTGTCACAACATGTGCTGGTAGTATGATTGATTAACAGTTTGTCCCTGTGGCATGTATTCATGATGAACTAATTCTTCAAAGTCAACGAAATCTATTAGCATGGCTTTGACAGTTGACCTGACCTGACAAGCTTTTTTGGTCTTGGAGAACCTTCCCCAACCCATTGTGAAGACTGAAATTTGGTCTTACCATCATAACCGTAGATCCACATCTCATCACTAATTATGATTCTCTTAAGGAGCATCTCATTTGCACAGTCCAAAAGCTCCTCAAAGATTGTGAGGCCAAGGTCTTTTTGATCTTGAGTCATGAGCCGTGGGACAAACTTGGCAGCAACATGTTGCATCTGAGTTGCTGTGTCAGGATTTCATGATGTGGTCCAACTGAGAAGTTACATTCTTCTGCAATCTTTCAGACAATCAGTTTTTGATTGGCACGCACAATTTCATTGATTGACATTCCTGACATGACTGTCATTGGTGGATGTTGAAGGGTGTCATGAATGAGGGTCATATTTAACTTCCTTCCCGCCATTTTTAAATCATGTGAACCATGTGTAACACTGAGGGTGGCTTAAGCACTCATCACCATAGCCTTCCTGCATTATTTGGTGTGTCTCTGTTAATATTTTCTTGAGCTTCATGCAAACTTTAATACAGACGCATTACTCCTATAACTCTGCCCTCTCAGGAACTGTGTGACACAACTTTCTACTGAATAGAGCACTGAACAGTAACTAACACACATATAACAATGAAACTTCTGGCAATTACATATTAAACACAGGTGTGTGCAGGAATGCCAACTGCATTTCAGTCCAATACACCATTGGCGCAAAATTACAAATGTTCCAGAATTTTTTGAACAGACCTCATAGATAAAGGAATATTATCAAAAGATGAAATCCAAATTAAGATAACATATTTCAAAATTCCAACAAACATGAGGGGTCAAACTAGGGACTTACCAATTCCCAGTCAAATATCACACAATTAAAATATAATTTTTTGTTTTGTGAAGAACACCTCTTGAGTGGGAGCTCATTTCCAACCCCTTTCCCATGCCAGTGTGGTTCTTTTTGTCTTGTTCTTGATGTTTCTCATTTATTTTGTCTAAAAAACAATGACATTTATTATTATTGGCTTTAGCACAAAAAGGTGTTCATGAAGCTGCAATCACACTTTTTGATCACTTACCCAGTGATATAAAATTTCTGGGAAACAGCAGAGTACAATTTGAAAATAAACTGAAAAAGTTTCACCTTGACAACTCCTTCTATGTCGTAGAAGAATTTCTATTATTGCAATGTGTAAAAGGTGGTGGGAAGGAATCACTAACTCACATATATATGTCTTATTTTTTAAAATAAATAAATAAATACAAACCACATTCCACATCATTATGATTTATCGTGCAAGTGATATGTGGAACATGAAACTAACTAACTTCTTCTCTATTGAGTACTGTTCCTTGCTTTGCATAGCCCTTCTTTCTTCTATCCTTTCACTGTTTTCTCTCCTCATCTCCCTCTGTTGTGTTTACATCTATTCATTTCAAGTGTTACCTCTTTCTTCCTTCCACACCCCATCTCTGCCTATATTTTGTCATGTCCTGTAACTAACTGACCTTCTATTATTAATCCCATACCCTCGCATGATCAATATTACTGTGAACATACATTTAACATCATAAAATTTACTCTTGCTAGTCATCTTTTTTTAAGTCTGAATGTTTCCAGCATTGTTCACAAAGGATTAATAATAATAATAATAATAATAATAATAATAATAATAATAATAGCTCCAGCTCCAAAACTGCTGTATATTAACCTCTCAACAATGCCAGACCACCCTGTCACTTGTTTTCATCCAGTTCATCTTTTGGCAATATATCTCATAAGCCATTTTTCAGACTGGTCAACTTCTTTCTCAACATAACATCTAATAGGTCTCTACCCCAAACTTAATAACACATTTAAATTTTGTGGTACCCTTCCAACATCCACCTACTCTCTGAAACATACTAACAAAGCTTTCTTCCCTTAAATTTCTTAACGATATAGGTGGAATCATAGTAAAATATGTCCTACACATCCATCTAGAACTACAATTTTATCCTCACTTCTAGTAAACCCATATAAATGACCCATCAAATCTCAAACAAAGGAAAGAAGATTTTGGTTTAACATCCCATGTACGACAAGGTTAATATAGGTGCACCACAAGGATGAGGAAGGAAATTGGCCAAGTCCTTTCCAACGGAACCACTCCACCACTTGCTTTAAGCACTTTATTGAAACAGCAGAGGAAAAAAAGTTGAAGGTGCATTAGATGTTTCAGAAGTGTCTGGGGACTGCTACTGCAAGTATTTAAGCATTGACTTTATTACAAATTCTGTATCATATTCATGATAAACTTCTCATGTGGAACATCCCTTTTGAGCAACAGTTGCACAAGTCATTCACTAGTACAGAGTAGTGTATTTCTCATAATTCTTGCACTGGAAACAATACATTGAATAAGATACATGTAGGCAAACCTTGAGTAATAGGAATCATGTTTTAGTATATACAGGTATGACTGATGTATTTAAACTGAACATAAAGGCAGCATTTTTCCTTTCGGAAAGCTGAAAGCATGAAAACACCTGCTTCTGGGGTGCAGAGAGGTGCTGGCCCTGGATCAAATCTACCTCACAGTTTGTATGGCAGGAGCAGGTGTGCTGGCCTGCTTGGACATGGGCTAGGTCCCATGTCTCACCTAAGATACATAAAGTGTAAACACTTTGAGAAGGCATGTCACATTTGATCTCCTTTTGAAAGGGGGGGGGGGGGGGGGAGACTAGCAGTAACTTTAAAATGCCTTTGGGAATGACAACCCCATCACATTAATAGCTTATATATGGGTATGATTGGTTCTTTGAAAAGCTGGAGAAGTACCATACTAGTCCTGGCCCTGCATTAGTTGGATAAAGGGGACCAGAAAGAAGGGCAAAGGCAACAGTTGTTTTAGATGTTAAATACAAACCACTATGTATTTGCTAGAAACAGGGATGTTCTGTAGCTCAACTTATATTTAAATTACTTTCTTTCTTAACAGTATGATAAGGCTCCTCCACATTATTTATTCTGGGTTTGTGTTAAAAATAATAATTTTTTACATATTTCTTTGCAGGTTGTTGTTCTGCTTACAACTGTTGTACTGCTTGGTATTAATATTGTGGGAGTCCTACGTGTGGAGAGAAAGTTTGATCCCATGTGGTATCTGAATCAGGGCTCTTATCCAATAAAATTCAATGAAAAATTAGTTGAGTATTTTCCCTTCTATGGAAAGAGGGGAGGCATATACATGCGTAAGTACAAGACAATATGACTAACATATTCTGTTGTCACAGAATATAAGTTAATATGATACGGAAAGTCCTGGGTTACTCTCTCTCTATCTCTCTCTCTCTCTCCCCCCCCCCCCCCCCCCTCTCTCTCTCTCCCCCCCCCCCTCTATTGTCATTAATCATTCTACAATTTTTATAATTTTCCTTTTTTTGTTGTTGTTGATATTACTACTTTTTTTCCCTTTCTTGAGTGTAGGTCTTTATTCACTTATCATGTTCTACACCTTCCAATTTGACATATTGATCTCCCACAAGACACACATTACACTTATGCTTAATTGATGGTTTAGATTTTCTGAAAGAATAGATGTGTTAATGACTCAATACTTTTGCATATGCATTTATAGTCATTGTTCATAATTATTGTTGTCGGTACTGATATATGACAACAGCAGTTGCATTTATCCCATCCTAAGTTTTTCACTGATGTTTTCCTAAATCCTACTTGAACTGCAGATGAGGTTCATTTTGTTCATATCAGATTTGCTTGTCTGGACATTCCAATAATTCTGACTGTGCTACAAACATGTATGTCATACATGGAATTTTGAAGTGTACAGAATTTTTACATGAATAGAAAAGTGTCAGGCATGATTTATCAACATTTAATCGCTTATAAGTATTTCATACACTTAGCCAAAAAGAGTTATGGGTGTTTAATTCACAGGATGTATTTTCAGTATTGTGACATAAATACACTACTGGCCATTAAAATTGCTACACCACGAAGATGATGTGCTACAGATGTGAAATTTAATTGACAGGAAGAAGATGCTGTGATATGCAAATGATTAGCTTTTCAGAGCATTCACACAAGGTTGGCGCTGGTGGCGACATCTAAAATGTGCTGACATGAGGAAAGTTTCCAACTGATTTCTCATACACAAACACCAGTTGACCGGCATTGCCTGGTGAAACATTGTTGTGATGCCTTGTGTAAGGAGGAGAAATGCGTACCATCATGTTTCTGACTTTGATAAAGGACAGATTGTAACCTATCATGATTGCAGTTTATCGTATCGTGACATTGCTGCTCGCGTTGGTCAAGATCCAATGACTGTTAGCAGAATATGGAATCGGTGGATTCAGGAGGGTAATATGGAATGCTGTACTGGATCCCAACGGCCTCGTATCACTAGCATTCTAGATGACAGGCATCTTATCCGCATGGCTGTAATGGATCGTGCAGCCACGTCTTGATCCCTGAGTCAACAGATGGGGACATTTGCAAGACAACAACCATCTGCATGAACAGTTCGACGATGTTTGCAGCAGCATGGACTATCAGCTCGGAGACCATGGCTATGGTTACCCTTGACACTGCATCACAGACAGGAGTGCCTGCGATGGTGTACTCAACGACAAACCTGGGTGCACGAATGGCAAAATGTCATTTTTTTGGGATGAATCCAGGTTCTGTTTACAGCATCATGATGGTCACATCCGTGTTTGGTGACATTGTGGTGAACACAAATTGGAAGCACGTCTCGGTCACCTCTTGTTCACATTGATGGCACTCTGAACAGTGGACATTACATTTCAGATGTGTTATGACCCGTGGCTCTGCCCTTCATTTGATCCCTGTGAAATCCTACATTTCAGCAGGATAATGCACGAGCGCATGTTCAGGTCCTGTACGGGCCTTTCTGGATACAGAAAATGTTCAACTGCTGCCCTGGCCAGCACATTCTCCAGATCTCTCACCAATTGAAAGCATCTGGTCAATAGTGGCCGAGCAACTGGCTCGTCTCAAAACGCCAGTCACTACTCCTGATGAACTGTGGTATCGTGTTGATGCTGCATGGGCAGCTGTAGCTGTACACGCCATCCAAGCTCTGTTTGACTCAATGCCCAGACGTATCAAGGCTGTTATTGTGGCCAGAGGTGGCTGTTCTGGGTACTGATTTCTCAGGATCTATGCACCCAAACTGCGTGAAAATGTAATCACATGTCAATTCTAGTATAATATATTTGTCCAATGAATACCTGTTTATCATCTGCATTTCTTCTTGGTGTAGCAATTTTAGTGGCCAGTAGTGTAATAGTGCAAGCCTCTGAAACTGACGCCATTTTGATGGCTTGGGTCTCTATTTACTTATTTTACTCAGGCAGTTACTCATCTGGGCATCCAGGATGTGTGTATCTCACACTACACTTTCCACCAAAGAAACATCTGAAGTGGTCTCCAAGAATTAAACCTGCAATTTCTGCATCAGCAGCCATAAATGTTCACAATTAAACCATGTAGATGGCCATAACCTGCTGTAAAACTTATCATTTGCAAGAGGGAGAAGATAGTGCAGTTACAATTCCTAAGTCAGTATGCTACATAAACAAAAATATGAGCTGGGCAATGTCCTGCAAAATGGTTTCAGTTACACATTATGAGCTATGAGCTATCACACATTATATGCATTCTGAAAATGACTGCTTTTATTGTGATAAATAATTACTATAAATAAATTTAAGAAAAACATTGTACATGTCAAAATTTCAGACAATATTGTATATAAAATTGACAAAAATTGACAAATGAAACAAGTTTAAGATGTAGGAATAATACTCGAGTCAGAAACTGTTGTATTATAAATCTAATAGCAAATTATCAGTTACTTGAGATAGATTTTAAAAAGGAATATATTAAGGCTATGTCTGTCATGTACAAAACTAGTGGACAAGTCAAGGCAACACTACCAAGGCAATGCCTCTGACATCTCTTACTAGTAAGCCTAGAAAAGTGATTGAAGTGAACCAAGAAATCATAAGTGGAAAAGTCTGAGAAACTAGAGCCTATAGGATTACTGAGTGAATATGCACAACAATGATTTTAGTCAGTAGTGAAACATTAAGTGTTTCGCAGCCACGAGCCCATCAATAATGCAAGAGTACAAAAAATTAATATTAACTAAATCGAGAGGTTGCTACTGCTCTGAACAAATGGAAGACAGTTAGAATATGCAACTTCACAAGAAGAAATCTTTAAAAATGCCAAGATAATCTATGAAGGGCTTTGGTGATTAATCCTGAGTATAAGCTTACAAACTGTATAATAAGAGTATGGTAAATTCAAAGTTGGTGGAGGACCCCATCACATTTCTCTAGGAGTTGTAATTGTGATGTAACAGGGTTTCTGATGGAAAATATGATCAAAATAATTTTTATAATAAGAGAAGAAAAATGTTTAGCATGGTACAAGTCTTTGGAGATAGACTAACTCAAATATTATCACTAATATGATGTAAGCCAAAACACATTCCAGGAAAACTATGTCAAATAATTCACACCATCTACCCAATACAAACTGACCAATTGACCAAATTAATTCTGTCCATTGTAAACAATATCTGCCATACTTTCCATACAAAGTATGTTGTTAGTGAATAATGACTAAGTCACATAAAAAAACCTGGAAGACAATTGGAAATTGAGCATGTCTTGTGAATAATCTAGTGCCTGGACCAACACAGCTTGTCTCCTTCAACCAGTGGCTCAACAGGTGCTTCAGCCCTTCAAAAACTGCACAAAATAATTTCTTTTAAGGATATTATTAAGTCTAAAATATCTTAATTTGACATTAGTCATAACATTCTGAACAAATAAATTCAGCACTACAGCAACTGTTGCCTCAGATGACTCAAGAATCATCGAATGCGTGACTACTTACAGTATACATAAGGAGACCACATCTATAACAAATGGTTCAAATGGCTCTGAGCACTACGGGACTCAACTGCTGAGGTCATTAGTCCCCTAGAACTTAGAACTAGTTAAACCTAACTAACCTAAGGACACCACAAACATCCACGCCCGAGGCAGGATTCGAACCTGCGACCGTAGCGGTCTTGCGGTTCCAGACACATCTATAACACAAAACATATGGAAGAAGAGTATATGATGGAGCTCCTGGAATACTATGATGAGTTTGCTACTAAAGAAAAATAAAACCTTCTTCAGCTAAAATATGATGAAGCTTTGAGAAATCTCTCTTCCAGTTCAGCACCTATATAAGACATAAACAAAACTTTGTGTGTGTCACAGCAATGGCCAAACAGCACAATTTATTTTGGCCGAGTAATTTACATGTGTCAATGTCATGCATGACTCTCCCACAGTAGATGGAATACTGAGAAAATTAAACCAATCAATCAGTCACTATGCGCACACAGTTCATGGAAATAAATATATATTGTAACTAATGCAATGATAAGTCAATATTCTCACTCTTAATGAAGTTTTCATATTCTCATACAATCATAAACTTATTACATTATTTCAGTCTATATTTCTGAAAAGACTATATTGAGAGAGAAAGAGAGAGAGAGAACAAAATTCCTTATCTTTTAATGTGACTGTTTTATATGGAGGAAATGAGACAACCTCTTTAACTTAAATTGTTTGAAGCTTTAATCAGTGCTTTCATGAGTCTTTTTTACCTAAATTGTGTGAGGCTTTTTATTTCATCAGAGATTTCGCACTGTATATAGGGTGTCTCTTCTAAGAGTTGTCAATCACATTATTCTCTAGTGTATAGGCAGATGGCTGCAATATTTCTTTTTTGATGTTTGTGTGGTCAGTCAAATTATTTTTACCACAGGTATCTTGAAATGCCCAGTGTAAACAGAAAATAGCATTACAAACAAAATATTTTTTTAAACTGAATTTCATGTGCCCCCTTGATAGAGCAGTCCCGTGTTAGTCTGATGTGATATTCAGTTTAATAACATGTTCTCAAGCACTTATCATATTGATGTACACTTTTTTACCACATATTACTTGTCCCATCTTGTGTGCTGGCAGTAACAGTACTCAGTTCCTGGTGGAGTACTGTATATTCTGTATGTTTTGCTTCTCTGTTAATACATATTGTTGCACCATATATCATACTAGACTATTATACAACTGATTCGTCAAATGAGCATATAGCATTACACTTAAAATACACATTTTGATTGTAACAAGAAAGAAAAAACATTTTTAATTTACATAGGGTGTCACACAAAACACATGATGGGCAGTAGTTGTTTGGATGGGCTCCAGAGAGTCTTATGAAAGACATCTGGTATATGCTGACCCTATTTCTTTGTACGTCCCCCCCCCCCCCCCCCATGCAGGTTAACTTTTATTTCGGTATTGTTGTATTGTTTTCTGTGTGACTAAAGCACCAGTATTTTTTTTAAGCTTATTCTCCTTTTGAAACTCTATCTTTATGAATGAAATCCACAACAAATGACATACACAAACATATAACTGGGGTAATGGGAAGTCTTTGGCAGACAATGTAGCCATGCAGGCACATGCGTGCATATATGTACTCCATAGTTCTGAAGAAGAATTGCCTGAAAGCTAATGATGTGTCCCTATTGATGACTCAGCAGCTCATGTGTGTGTGTGTGTGTGATTTTTAAGAAATCTGCTTTTGTTTTGTAGTTTATTGGGATTTAAACTCAGTTGCATCTGTATCTTTATTTCAGGTGGAATAGATTACTACTATAACTATTATCAGGCAAACAATAATGCTCTTGAATTTCTTATATCAAAGCTGGCAGAAAATCCTTACATTAGCCAGGGATCACAAAAAATATGGTTTAAGGACTTCCAAAACTATCTTGAAAGCCAAGAATATGGTAAGTACATTTTCAGAGGTGAATATGAAATATTTTGAATACTAGATAAAATCTGATGATTCATGGTAGTACAGGTGCTAGAGTGACCTGGACTCTTGCAATACACTAATCACAGTACCTTGAAACAATTTCAGATACAATGGAAAAAGAGCAATAGGTATTTGAGCCCTGGTACATTGATGTGAAACACACAGAGAAATGAATTTTTAATAATTAGACAAAATTAGTTTCTATACCTAAGGCCCATGACCTAGCTGCCACCAAACATTACCTCTACCTCCATCCTGCCAACCTCAGACCCACCACGCCATTCCTTGCACACCTGACCAACTATAACCTGCCCCATAATTACTTCTTCTATGAGGGGAAAATATATAAACTAATTTGCATTATCAGCAACAGAGCCCACATGGCACACTCATAATCAAACCTGTTTATGGGCCATCCAGAGGAAACTTCCCCAGCCATCCAAAATACTAGATCCCTGGTCTGGTTCAAATCATTGATATCTTCGTGATCTGGACCCAAGACAGTCTATCTTCATTCCTCCACAGGCTCAACACCTGCTCTCCTAACTGCTTCACCAAGTTCTCCTCCCTATGTGTGTCACCTTCGAGGACAATGCCCTTCAATTATTCCCATTAACTCTTGATACATTCAGTTTCATGTATGACAAAGTCTCATATTTTGATTTCCTGAAATAATATTCTGGAAACTGATAGTATAATGCCAAATGATGTAGACCACACAGTAGATGAACTTTTAAAAGTGGCTCCTTCAACTTTTTTCATGCTGTGAAGTTATTGATGACCAGTTCCAGTTTTACAGATTGCAGTTTAAACACGTAAAAATACATCCATCTCTTTCTTCATCAACATATCCAGAAGAGAAATATTTCAGTCATTAGTCAGAGACATAGTATTTGTTGAATTCCTCAGTGGTATAGTGTGCAGTAACAGAATTATAGAAGTAACAATGCACACAAAATAAATTGTAGTGCAATCACCGAAATTAATTGCATTAGCCAATAAATAGCATTTTAAGAAAATTAGCTCTTTATGTGTATTTGTTCACTATTGTGCACAAGATTTTATGCTGCAAAGATATTATGCAGTTGCAGAATTGTCACATACGTAGTTGTTACACATATATATTAGCTCACCTGGAACTTTCTTCAACCAACATAGTTACTGCATGTACAAATTCTGATGTCAGACTTTCTGATACGTGGATCTTACTCACTCACTTACCTGACTGACATGCTCATGAACCAACATACAGAAGTTATATAATTACTTGCTGCTAGCAATATAGTAAAAAAAGTATAGAGTTAAAGTTCATAACCTTGTAAGTGTTGAGGCAAAATAAGCAATTAAAATCATGAGTGTTCGAATCTTCAATTCCAGTTACCTCACAAGTTAATTAGTTTCAAGTAATTTAAAATATGTTCCTCGGAAGAAAAGAATGTCCGCTTCAGATTGTATGGTGCCAATATTTCCTATCCTGCCCATTAGCTCAAAATGTTTTCCTGTTGGGTGGCATTGTTGTAACTTTAATCAGCCATAAATTTCAATTAATTAGGCTTCTAGTAAAACTAATTGCATCATTGTAATCAGCACAATAAATATATTATGAAATTTCACATAAATAGCAATTTGACATAGTCCTGTACATTTTACACTATTTATTTATTTTATTTATCCATCCGTTGACAATAAATATTGTATGGATGTTGTCAAGGGACATGTAAGCCATTTCAAAGAAATGGGACACAAAAAATATATACGTAAAAAAGTACAAAACAAAATAATACAATTAAGTTAATAATAATATAATGAAATTAATATAGCCTATATACATCCCTGCTTGTTATTTTAAATGCATAGTGTGTTTTTCATAAGGCTTTAGTTTTGTCCTCCCTAAACGGCAAGTCCTTGTATACACAACACTGCTTAAGTATGTATTTACATCACACAACAGCTGTCCTTTAAGTATGTAAATGTAATTAATGATTAGGTAAAGAATGATTAGGTACAAATAGAGTATTTTCCATTTTGCCTTTATAAATATCATCAGAAAAAGTTTATTGACCTACATAGTTATTTACAGAATAAAAACATTGTTCTACTAGAAATTTTTTAAATTCTGTTTTAAATTTGTTATCATCTTCTAACTGCCTGATGTTGACTGGCAGTGTGTTGTACAGTTTTGCATCGATATGGCTCACATGCCTTTGTGTATTCGTTCTTTTTGTTCGCTGAGTATGGAGTGCTGCGCTATTACGGGTATTGTAGTCATGAAAGTCGGCATTTGTCTGAAAATCTGCAATGTGGGTCCTGACATACAATACACGTTTGTATATGTATATTGATGCTATAGTAAGTATTCTAAGCTTTTTGAATATGGGTTTGCAGTGTGTCTGTGGATGACTGGGAGTTATTATCCGGATGGCCCTCTTCTGCAACAAAAAAATTTGTTTTAGGTGCCCTTTTGTGGAACCCCAAAATATTATTCCGTATGTGGCAAGAGATTGAAAATAGCTGGAGTATGCCATTCTGGCACCCTCTGAGGTACAAACATTTGCAGTAATTCTGAGGGCAAAACAGGCTGAATTAAGTTTCTGTGCAAATTTTATTATGTGGTCATTAAAATTTAACTTTTCATCCACATGAATCCCCAGCAATTTTGTGGATGTCACTCTGTCTAAGGCTTTGTCACCCCACACCAGATCGAGACTTACATTTTGACATCTTTTCCCAAACTGCATGTAATTTGTTTTATTTACATTCAATGTCAACCTGTTTGCATTGAACCAAGAGCGGATGTAATTTAGTACTTTATCAGCAGTTGTTGGTAGCAATTGCTTTGGTGCACTTATTATCACACTAGTATCATCTGCAAATATTATTGCTTTGGCTGCATCATCTGAGGTGTGAAAATCATTTATATAGGCAAGAAACAATATGGGCCCTAGGATGCTGCCTTGTGGTACTCCTATTTCTACATATTTTTTTTTTTGCCTCTGATACTGAATTTATTTTGTGGTTGGAGTAAGTTGATGTCAGTCTTACAACCTGTGTTCTGTTTTTTAGGTATGATTCAAACCATTTTTTTCCTATCCCATGTATTCCCAACGCTTCCAATTTTTCTTAAAGAATGTCCTGGTTCACAGTGTCAAGAGCTTTGGAGAGGTCTAAATTTACTCCTACAACACTATAATCTTTTTCTAGATTTTTGATTATTTGTTCAGTGTAGCACATTACTGCTGTTTCGGTATTTTTACCTGCTTGGAAGCCATGCTGATTTCTGTTTGGTAAATTATGGTCATTTAGATATTTGTTGATTCGGTGCTTCATCAGTTTTTCTAATATTTTTGAAAATGCTGGGAGGAGAGATGTTAGGCGATAGTTTTTTTACCTTATACTTGTCGCTGTTTTTAAATATTGGCTTCACTTTTGAAATTTTCAGCCTTTCTGGAAAAGCTCCTTCACTGAATGATAAATTGGCTATGTGTGCAAAGGGCTTTGCGATTTGTGGTGCTGTCCTTGTTATGATTGACACATGCACCTCATCTATGCCAGCCGACATTTTGGGTTTCAAGCTTTGTATCACTTTCAACACTTCACCCTCATTTGTTGGCTCTACCCTCATCCTCCAAGCTGTTTTTGGATATTCAGGTTTTTCTTCGTTTGTAAATTTTAAGCTTAATGAAGTTGTTGCATTTATGAAATAATTGTTAATATAATTTGGCAAATCTTGTTTATTAATATTGACATTTTTAAAATTTTTGAGGCTTATGTCCTGGTTTTCACAACTCTTCCCCATTTCAGTCTTCACAATACCCCATATCCATGGCTTTTGATTTGTTTTCAGACTGTCTTATAAAACTATAATTACTCATGAATTTTGCTTTAGCAATTACTTGTCTATATACCATCTTGTAATTCCTGACATATTCTATGAATTGTGGGTCTGTGGATGTTTTCATTTTAGAAATTAGTCTCTTTAGAGTTCCACACGATGTTTTGATGCCAGCTGTGATCCAAGAACTTGGCTTTGTATTGCCATGTAACCTGATTTTTGACAGCTTTTTTGGAAAAGACATTTCAAAATATCCCATGAAAATGGAAGAAAATGTGTTATACGCATCATTTGTATTTGTTAGGGATAGTACTTCTGCCCAAGCCTCATTGGTTAGCATATTGCAGCTACATTAGATATTATTGATGTGTATTAACAGGGATAGTAAAAAACAAAGAATAATGAGTAATCCAGTGGCAACAGGACCACCCTGGCCTGTGCTGACTGCTACTGCCATGCAGAAGTGCAACTCAATTGCTGCTACAGTACTGATTATTCTTCATGCTTTACTGTTCTTGTTAATACATATCAATAAAACAGATAAAACACTAAATTAATTTGGGACCACTCTATTGAATGGGCATGTAAAATTCCACTTTCAAACCATTTTGCTTGTAATGGGAAACAAACTGATGCTTGCCATTGATGCTGGGCATAACATGAGAGAAGTAGTGAGCAGGACTTGTTTGGGTTGGCTCCAGCTTCGTGCTGCAAAACTGAATTACGCATTGTGTGGTTTTTGGTTCATTGGTAAAAAGTGTCTGAGTGTTACATTTTTACAGTTTATATGTATTTTGTTTTTATCAGTGGTACAGAAAGGGGCAATTGCAGTTACATTTGTCATTGTGTATTTTAACATACCTGTAACCGGACATGAATGTATTGTAATTAGTCCCTTTCAATTCTGTATGAGATTATGTGACAAAATACTTGGCATGTCGTATTATTTTGTTGTTATTTTTGCAACTTGTAACTTCTGAAACATAACTTGGTATAATGTCACACACATTAGATATCATCAACATTATAAGCATTTGTGGTAGACCATTGCAAAAGTCTTTCATAAAATGTCTGTACTTCATTGCTGTGTCAGATATATTGAGTGAATTTCTTAAGATCAGCAATGATTAATTTGGACAATCCCATTTTTGTTGTATTGTTTAAGGGTGCCAAACAGAGTTTCTGGCTCAGGCCATGCACCTGATAGCTTTAGCTGAAAATTTTGATACAAAATGCTATTTACGGATGGGTAAGCTTGTATAGTCCCAATGTATTTCCTTGAGTATTCGCTGTGCTTAAATTATGTTGGTGTAAAGGACTATTTTTATGATCTTGGTAGAGCACAGGAACAGGATTCACTGGGAAGACATTGTTTTTTGTAGAAAGATGGCCACCATTGACTGAAGTCAAGGATTTCATTGCCTTGTACTGTAACTACTGCCTTGACCTCTTTGTTCATATTAGCTGTTATGGATACTCTCTGTCATGTTTCATTACATTTTATTATGCCGAATGTTCTATAACAATCAAGGAACAAATGCCTCTGACAGAAAAATAATGAACAATATCTTCAAACTTATGAGATTTAGTGGGACTTAAATAGAAATGTATGATGTTATGTTTCCAGTTTTCTCCAGGGCATGAATCAGAGAACAGATGTTAAGTTTTGGCACTTGCAAACATTGTTTTCAATAAAATGGTAGAAGAATGTACATGATTCATTTGCACCTTTCTTCACATCTCCTTCAGTGTACAACCAGATAACAGAACTGTTCTTCAGATTTGATACACAAAAAAAAGAACACAGATAACTGTCTCATGTGAAACACTTCCTGCATATGTACTTGGACTTATTCCATAGATGTACATCATAAGCTGCTAAATAAATAAATAAATAATTGGGATGCATGGTACAGACAAGTTCTACATAAAGTTGAACAAGAGTCCACACATCTAGTCAACCCTGGCAATTATTTCTCCTTGTAGGACTTCTGGTTTCTTCATTATTTTGTGAATGTCCAGTTCACCCTGTGCTGCCCCTTTAACAAACTCCTACAGGTGAAGTGATTTCAATTTGGTTTGCAGCTCTTCACACATGCTGCAGACATCAATTTTTAGTCTCCCAAACTTTAATTTAAAATTGTTTTTGAAGTATGATAAATAAAAGCTATATTTAACTGTTGTTCCAGGATGAGACATTTTAAAGGTGTTGTACATCAACATCATATTCAATTCAGAGTGCAGATATTTAATTTCTTTTCCTCTATAGTGTGACTTTTAACAGGGAATGAACTTGTGTGACCATAATTATCTTTTCAGATATTCCTGGAACTGCATAGGACATTGTGTTGAAACCCTATCATCTTGTAGTTTGGAGCCCGATATTAAAAGTGAGCCTAACCTCAAAACCCTTCTTTGTGATATACAGTGAAGGTTTACCAAAGCTTTTCCACAAATTTCTATAAGTTTTGAGATACGCAGTACATAGAACTTAAGGCTTGCTCTTCTCTGTTCTGAATGTTCAGAATGGTGCTTATATCAGAAGCTTCCAAGAGCCATTGAAGATGTAGGTCTTGTTCACTTTTGTTGTCAAAATCATAAAGTTTGGCACAATGTCTATTTGATCATTTTCTCTGAACTTCAAATAACATTTCCAGAGTTTACACCCACATATCAGAATAATGATTTTTTTTTCTCATCTGTTATTTTTCCTGAACAACTAGGTTTTCCCTTTCACAGTCTTTTCTTTCCTAATATTACATTTCCACTTCTCAGGTGTTTTCTTTCAGTACTTACATTCATCTAGAAAATTTCACCTTGCGGCAAACCTTGCACGATATTATTTCACATCCAATAAACTCTGCAAAAGAAAAATATGGAGATAGATATTTGTATTTCTTTTGTTACATAACACTCAGTATTCTGTCAATGTGCCACTATCATATCAGGTGCTGCATTGTTTGGAATTGTACAGAACATGCAGCAGTTAGCTCCTTTCATCGCCCACATAGCATAGGTTCTGAATTACATCCCTAAACAGCTGCTGTAGCTAGTTCCCTCCATCACCAATCAGTTGGTCTGCCAGGAAAATATACCAACAAATGTATACCTCATTTTATGCACTACCTTTTAGTACCTTGGGCATGTTCTTTTTTTTTTTTTTTGCACTATCATAGCTGTTGCAATAATTGGGTTTTTGATGTGCTTATTTAATCATTTTATTACTTGTCTTAGTTCACACCAATATGTAATCAATTTATTACAATGCTTTATCATACAATAATTTTCCAAAATGTTGTATTTGACACAGGTACAAAGTGATCTTATACCATGAGCCACAACTTAAAATAAATGGATAAGTCACATATTATGAATAGACTTTACTGAACACAAACACAAGGCTAATAAACAGAACATCCAAATAAACAACTATAAAAGAATTTTTCTGATTAACAAATTAGGCCTAAATTTCATGTTAATAAACATTTAAAAGCAAAAAATTACTGTTATTGTTGTAAGCCTATGTCGCATTACTATATTGTTAATCTCTATTGCCACATTATAAATGTCTACTAAAAGGTACCTTGGGCCACTATAATGCACTATGTAACCAGCTGGCTCAAAGGACAATCTTCCTCCCACTTCAATAAATGGTTAACATAACCTAAAATAATAAAATTGTGGGAAAATTCACAGCATGGTTACTAAGATGAATGTCTATCACAATTATCAACCATTTAAGTTTTAATTTTATTTTTGCATATACAGCTGGAATAACATTCAATTAAGAACAGAAAAACTTTTAAGTGAAAAAAATGGTATATTTATATATACAGGTGACCCAAAAGTCCATTAACATTTGAAAATGCCCCAATTCATGAAATAATGTAGATAGAGAGGTAAAACTTGACACACATACCTGAAATGCCAGGCAGTTTTATTGAAACCAAAAATGAGTGTAAAAACTGGCCCTCAGATGACACTGGACAGCAACACACCAGTGATTTGGCATGAGAATTGTGTATAAAATGAGCTGTAGTCAGACAGGGGTCAGATGCATAAGCACTCAGTGTGACAAATAGGTTTCACACTCACCATCCTACTTTGTCTTTTACACTCCTAATTACTATAGCTAGGATCTATACTAGTTTTTTTTTCATTTTCGTTTGTTACTCTTCCCAAAAATTTTGATGATACAATCCATTATCTGAGCACACATTTCATGCATTTACAAACTGATATAAATTAATTTCCCCTGTGAAATCTATTTATTCAGATTATACACTTCACTGTTCTGAATGTTTTCTGTTAATTAGTTCACTGGAAATGATGTATTTCCAAAGTTACTGTCTTTCAGAGTGTTTGATCTAGAAAGCACCTGTAAAAATTTAGTGATCTGATAAATAGATTCAGAAAAGTAGATTATCTCTAAACTGTAGGCCAATTTTAACTCATTTCCAAGACATGCTTATTTTAGCTCACACCTAATTAATTCAGGATATATAATTAATTAAAAGTTTCAACCAGCCCAACTTAAAGCTTAAATTGTGACCAAACCACTATAAATTTCTGGTATATGTTAATGTACTATTGATGGGCTAAATTTTCCGAAACCAGTGACACCAATAACAAATATGTAATTGCCATAATTAAGAACTGCATAATTTTTAATATCCAAATTTTAATAATCAGTATGGGTGCCATATCTAAATATCAGGATTTTCCATAGTGGAAGTATAAATTGGTTCTGTATATTTTAATAGCTACTGTTCATACTGTTAATTTGATAAACAATGTCTGACACTCATTATTACATCTATTCTATGAGGTTTCAAGATTGCAGCCGACTTCTTGCCAAAATATTTGGGCTGGCCACTGTTCAGCTGCAGTGGTGGACACTCACCTGAAGATGACTGAATGGTCGCCAACCAAAATATTGTAGCAAGAGCTCAACATGATCTGGCTGCAGTTGCAAAACCTCAAAGAATATTCAGTATGCCAGGAAAACTTCTAGAATCATTATTACATCTAGAATGAGATTTTCACTCTGCAGCAGAGTGTGCACTGATATGAAACTTCCTGGCAGATTAAAACTGTGTGCCAGACCGAGGCTTGAACTCAGGACCTTTCCCTTTTGTGGGGAAGTGCTCTACCATCTGAGCTACCCAAGCATGACTCACAACACTTCCTCACAGCTTTTATTCCACCTGTACCTCATCTTCTACCTTTCAAACTTCACAGAAGCTCCCCTGCAGACCTTGCAGAACTAGCACTGCTGCATGAAAGGATATTGCGGAGTCATGGCTTACCCACAGCCTGGGGGATGTTTCCAGAATGAAATTTCCACTCTTCAGTTGAGTGTGCACTGATATGAAACTTTCTGGTAGATTAAATCTGTGTGTCAGACCAAGACTCAAACTCAGGACCTTTGCTTTTCGTGGGCAAGTGCTCTACCATCTGAGCTACCCACGTTTGAGTCTAGGTCCGGCACACAGTTTGTCAGGAAGTTTCACATCAGCACACACTCTGTTGCAGAGTAGAAATTTCATTCTGGAAACATCTCCCAGGCTGTGGCTAAGTCATGTCTTCACAATGCCCTGCAAGATCTACAGGAGAGCTTCTGTGAAGTTTGTAAGGTAGGAGACAAGGCACTGGCAGAATTAACACTGTGAAGATAGGTCGTGAGTCATGCTTGGGTAGCTCAGATGGTAGAGTAGTTGCCCACGAAAGGCAAAGGTCACAAGTTCGAGTCTTGGTATGGCACACAGTTTTAATCTGCCAGGAAGTTTCATTATTACATCTATTTAAAAAGGAATAATGTGACCTAGAGGAATTTAAAATAATAATCAAATAAGCAGAATCACATAATATTCTAGAACACATCTATATAATGATGAAACATCCACAATTCTTTAATGACACTTCTCATTTTTCTTGGAGTTAAATCTTGTTCAGTATGTAATTTGCTCCAAGATTTCAGTATTCTCTACACTGTGTGCTCTAGTGTTGTTGTTTGAAATAGCCTCAGGATTACTCTAGAATATGAACAGTGACTATTAAAACCAGTGATAGACTTAATAACTGCAAATGTGCCACTGTGTCTTAACGAACTATTATCATCATTCTGTGTGCCTTGTAGACAATTTGTTATCTACTATAGGGAAAATTATTTTGTGTGCCAATTAGTTCATGATTCTTATCCTTTTGGCAGAATATAATTTAAAGTTATCTGTCAAATGTGTGTACAAGGAGACCTGCATAAACATTTTTGATCTGTAATGAGGCCTGGTCTTTAGCAATAGGAATCAAACTCCATAAATAAATATGCAAAGTAATTTTGTGTGAACATTTGAAAAGAACCGTTGGCCTTCTCTCTTTATTTGTTAAGAGATACAATCCTACCACAAACATTTTCAGCTAGAGAATCAGTGGCACATCTACTGAGAGGCGACCTTAATCTACAGGTGGGTCCCCCTTGTATCGTTACAATAGCATGTTGACTTTACCAGAAAAGGCACTGTTAGTGGAGCTTTACTATCAGAATGGAGGATCCACAACTGCAGGTTTATGACTTTAATACCATAAGAAGGGTATTTGAATGGGTAAAGATCCTGTGGCAAGTGTTTCTGAGAAGAAAATGATCATGAAGTTCAAAGCCTCAGGTTGTGTGGATGATCAGCCCTGTAGTGTGTGCTAGACAGAGGTGCTACTGCTGCTCAGACAGTTCAAGAAGAAAGGAGACTTTAGTGGGTTCATCTCTGCATGGTGAAGTCAGCTCTTGTGAAAATACACGTTGCACTGGCATTCCATACACTACTGGTTGGAAAGCACTAAGGCACACCACCCAATGCTATATGTACAAAATCCAGCATTGGCATGAACACCGATTTTGTGATGCAGAGAATTTTTGCAGTATGGGCACTTCAAAAAACTGGGATGGATGATGATTGGTTGTCTAATCTGTTGTGGACCAATGAAGCCCATTTCACACTCTGAAGGTATGTGAACAACCACAACTGCATAATTTGGACTACTGAAAATCCTAGAACTGTCATGCAAACCTCACTTTATGATGAGAATGTGGTGTCGCTGCCAGACACCACACTTGCTAGGTGGTAGCCTTTAAATCGGCCGCGGTCCGTTAGTATACGTCGGACCCGCGTGTCGCCACTGTCAGTGATTGCAGACCGAGCGTCGCCACACGGCAGGTCTAGAGAGACTTCCTAGCACTCGCCCCAGTTGTACAGCTGACTTTGCTAGCGATGGTTCACTGACAAATTACGCTCTCATTTGCCGAGACGATAGTTAGCATAGCCTTCAGCTACGTCAATTGCTACGACCTAGCAAGGCGCCATTATCATTTGCTATTTATCTTGTGATGCATGTACCGTCAGACCGATGTTCACCAATTATGGATTAAAGTTAAGTATTCCAGAAGCTACGTACTTTATTTGCTAGTCTCCATTACTTGACCTGTTCCAGACCTCACGCCAGCCTGCGTGAGCTTAACGCGTGCCTTTCGGCTTCCTGTCATAGTGGATTGGCTGTCTTGCCAGTCCACAACAGAGAAAGTCACAGTGTGGTGTGGATTTACCACATCAATCGTTATTGGACCCTTTTTCTCTGAGGAAATGCAGAATGTTGCTTTTCAAATTTTCAGTGTTATGGGGGCAAGGTACACCAATATGTTACAGAACCACATCATCCTTAGACTGTCTGATAAACACTTGATGGAAAGTACGGCTTTTACCCAGGATGGAGCTCCACCCATATTGCTACTTATGTGAAAGATCTCTTGTGCACATTGTTTGGTGAAAATCACATGCTCGGCAGCCACTGCCATCATGCTAGTCCTCTCAGCTTCTCAGTCCTCAGTCTGTGTGATTATTAGTTGTGGGATTACATGAAGTCGCAAGTCTACCGTAATCATCTGACTTCATTGGGGATGCTAAAAGACAATATTGGATGGCAGTTTTTCACCATAAATATTGATCTGCTGTACAGTGCTGTTCCCAGCCTTGTCACTTGACTACAGGTATTGTTGATATGATAATCATAATGCATATGGCTAGGCAAGGAACTCCACCTGTGGGGAGCCCAGCCACCTGGCGCAAGTCTCTTTAGTTGATGCCACTTCGGCAACTTGAGAGTCGATGGGGATGAAATGACAACAAAGGCAACACAACATTCAGTCCCCGAGCGGAGAAAATCTCTGATGCAGCTGGGAATTGAACCTAGGCCCCTCGCATGGCATTCCATCACACTGACCTTTCAGCTATGGAGGCCGATGGTACTGTTGAAGAATAATGGCTGACATGTTGAGCATTTGTTATAAAGAACATCCACTTCACTAAAAGTCAATTGTTATGCTAATTATTTCTTTTGTTTCATATGAATTATCATCTGTTGGTCATTTTGTGCACTTTTTTTTGCATTCGATAAAACTGCCTATCATTTTCAGCACGTGACAAGTTTTATCTCTCTACCTACATTATTCAGTGAAGGATTGAATTTCCAAACATAAACAGACTGTTGGGTCACACTGTCTATTTTCTCTTTGTGAGTTTTTTCACCAAGGACTATTAACCTTCGTGAAATGTTGCTCGCAAATAATCAGTATTTCACATTCTATCTTTAGCTTACTTTTTATAGCATCAGTGAACACCAGGTACACGTGTATGTGGGACTAATACCTCTCTAAACCCTGAATATCTAAAAGTCACTGGCCATTTTACTGTCTGCCTTCCTTCTTTCCTTTTCTGCCCCCGCCCCCCTCTCCCCATTCCAACCCACACAATGTTAAGTTATAAGAAGTAGTAAGTCCTATTAACTTTTATTATTTTTTTGAGATTTAAAAAAAAATGTGTAGTGATACGCATTGAAGTCTGACTAATGTAACATAACATTAATACTGCAGGAATAATATGAAATTCTATAGAAGATACAGAACACTTTAAATAATGCAGCCAACCAACAACTTCCTCACTGTCCCATTTCATTTTACTGAGTTATAGTTAAACATCTGTTAACATAAATGTCATTATAGGAGTAGTTTATTTCATATCAGGCTAAAGCCACCACTCATTGGCAGACAAGTTACTTCTGTGTACTTCCATTTGAACATTTTTCTTTAAATTCGTGCTCCCATAATACCATGTTCTCTGACATGCCCAACTCGTATCAACTATAAAATGTCTTGCTGCAAAAAATCAAAATCATGAAGTTTATTGAAATGAAAGCAAGCATACAAAAGAATGTTCTCTCTTGTAATATAAGGTCTGTTCAAAAAATTCTGGATCATTCATAATTTTGCACCAATGGTGTTTTGGAGTGAAATTTGGTTGGCATCCCTGCACATTCCTATGTTTAATGTATAACTGCCAAAAGTTTCATTGCTGTATGTATGTTAGTTATTGCTCTGCGCTGTATTGAGTAGAATATTGTGTCACACAGTTTGTGAATTTCAAGATTGAAGAGTTAGAGGAACAATGCCTCTGCATTAAATTTTGTGCGAAACTCAAGAAAACCTTTACAGAGACCACCAAATGATGCAGGAAGCCTACAGTGATGAGTGCATAAACCATACTCAGTGTTATGAATGGTTCATGATTTAAAAATGGCCAGATGGAACATCAACAAAATTGTGGGTGCCAATCGAAGACTGACTGTCCACGAGATTGCATAAAAATGTAACATTTCAGTTGGATCATTTCATGAAACCCTGACACAGCATCTTAGAATGCATCATGTTGCCACGAAGCTTGTCCCATGGCTCACGAGTCAAGAACAAAAAGACATTCGCCTCGCAATCTGTGAAGAGCTTTGGATCACGCAAATGAGAATGAGGTGTGGGTTTATGGTTATGATGTTGAGACCAAAATTCAATCTTCACAATGGGTCATGGAAGGTTCTCCAAGACGAAAATAAGTTCATCAGATCAGGTCAAATGTCAAAGCCATGCTGATAGTTTTCTTTGACTTTGAAGGATTATTTCATCATAAATTTGTGCTACAGGGGCAAATTGTTAATCAGTGGTACTATCAGGACATTTTATGATGCTTGTGAGAAAATGTGAGAAGGAAACGGCCTGAAATGTGGCAAGACAATCCATGGCTCTTGCATCATGATAATGCACCCACACATTCACCCCTGTTTGTGCGTGACAATCGCACAAAAACAAAATCATTGTGTTGCCTCATTCACCATACTCTCCAGACCTGGCCTCCCTGGACTTTTTTTATTTCCAAAGTTGGAAAGTCCGTTGAAAGAACAAAGATTTTCAATGATAGATGAGAGAAAAGAAAATTCACAGAAGGCACTTCGTGCAATCCAGCAAGAGGCGTGCCAGGACTGCTTCCGGAAGTGGAAATGGCATTGGGAGCAGCATATCAATTATGGAGGAGAGTATTTCAAAGGAGACCATGCACAATAAGTAAGAGGTGCGCATAGAACATTTTTGTGGACAAAGTTCTGGAATTTTTTGAACAGACCTCATATATTAAGAACACCAATAATTCACAATTAACATGCATGAACAGTTTCCAAGGTTCCAGTAGAGTTAGTTTTATGTTTTAATACATATTTCATCCATATTTGGTAACATACTTTATTTTATTGTCTTAGGAGAAGAAAAACTTCTAAGCCAAGGCCGCAATAAAACACTGTATTGTGGATAATTGGTTTTGGTAAAATTATGTTGTCATCATCAGATCTTCGCACAGGTTATTATAAACATTTTGTGCCATATGCACACAAAATCTTTCCATTAAACCTCCAGATGCACAACATATGACATGAAAGTTATGCATCAGGAGATTTAATGGAAATATTTTTTGTGTGTGTGGCACAAGATGTTTATAATAACCTGTGCGAAGATCTGATGATGGTAACAGTTTTACCAAAACCAGTTATCCACAATACAGTGTTTTATTGCGATATTGGCTAAGAAGTCTATCTTCTCCTGAGAAAGTGAATACAGATCACTCCTTCATACTCAGTATGAGTAAACTAATGATTATTTTATTTTGTTCCTTAGACGCTGAGGATTCAATTGAATATAACAATTATCTAACTGAATTTCTGCTGCTAACCAATAATGGACAAAGTTTCATTAAGGATCTCAAATTTGATGGTTTTCCCCTTGAAGGTTACAACATCACAGTAAGTTGAAGATTATGCACTGTTTGACTAGATATATATTTCTTATGTATATCATTAACATTTAAAAATGTGTGTTTGAAGGGTAGCCATATAAAAGAGATGAATAAAATTACAACTGGACCGAGGAACCTGATATAAATATAAAGTAAATGCTGACATTAGTATTTAATATGACAACGGTGAGCTGACACATGGAGAGACAGATGGAAACATTTATCACCATTATATAAATGTTGTAGATGTGTTGCATTCCACCATCAATAATCAGCTGAGTAATAGTTATGGAATAAAATATATTAATTTGCACATGAAATTTTGTAATTAGAAACAGTTGACAATTAGTTCAATATAATGGCATCACAAAAAGGCCCTTTGCTTGCAAAAAAATGAGGTAGAAGTTTTCTTTATCTTATAGTTTTATGTACTTGAGAGTATGTTGAATCCAAGTTTTCAACCTCCAAAACCCTAGGGGCAACTTTTTGTGGCCAAAAAACCAAGAAATTTTGGCACTTTTTTCAGGTTTCTGCCTATTACTTGGAAACTATGCATCCTAATGAAAATGCTACAACTTACCAAAATGAAAGAGCATTAAATTTTTCGTTGAATGATGTACTTAAATGTCAAAATTGGTGCAGCTGTTTGGCCATAATCAGTTGCTGAAGTTCGTTCATTTTTACCAACGTGGCTAAAATGTCAGCTCCAATGCCTGTAAATTAAAAACAGCCCTCCAAATTAAAATTTCAAGTTATCAAAGTTGCAGGGCATGAAATTTCATGTTACAAAAGCATATAGTTTCTCAGTTTTAGGCACTATTAGATGTTCATACACTTGAAAGTCAAAGTAATTCCGTTTTATTATTTTTTTGTAAGTCAAAATGAACTCTAGATAATTGAAAAAAAAGTGTGCTGCTTTGTCACATACAGTGATTTCTGCAGTAAGACAATGGCCATTTCTATCTTCACTATTTATTGGGCTCAGTACATTCATGTAAAAAAGATATTTATCAAGACTTATTGTCGATGCTCTTAGTGCAATTGGATTCGTAGCTCCATATATGGAAGCTTCCCTGTTTGAGACATCCTCGCCTGTACAACCTGAGCATCCTAACATAACCAGTGAAGGATTCATCTAGCTCATATCTGATAACACCGATTTTAACATCTGCACAACTAAAGGGTTGAATACTTTCCATTCCATGGGAGGAATCATGGCAGTCTCTCCCTGCGCAGATATGGAGTCTGACAAGAACATTGATTGAGAAAGATGATGTTCAACTTCTTAATTTTTCTCTATGTAAGTGATGCTTCGCAAAGGGGGACAAGGTCTGAAAGATCTCATTGTTTAAAGATGCCAGGTTCCTCATTAGATATCATTTTCGATGAAGGTACAAATGCTGCAGTCACACCGGAGAAGTTTCTCACAAAAAAGAGCAACAAGAACTACTTGACTGTTATGCTCATGAGGAAATTTGAGGATGATACGGGCAGAAGAAGATGGCTGTTTCAATTGTGGAAACAGCTATTTCCCAAGCTGAAGAGTTTGACAGTGTGGCAATCATAAGTGAGGACACACGTGTGCTAGTTCTAATGGGTCAAGGAGACAACAACCTGTACTCCCATAACTGGGAAAAGGGAAATCAGAGGAGTGTGATACTCCAGTAATTCTTTCAATTTCAATCCTGCATTTGCCCTCTTCAGCCATGCCTTCACAGGATGTGATACCACATCATCTTTCTTTTGCCAAGGAAAAAGGAAAACACTAAACCTTATGGAGCAACAGCTACCCCTCAGAGTGCAAGCTGCTGAATTCAGTAAACCCTCAGTTTCTCAAGAATTAATAGTACAGGCAGGAGAACAGCTAATGTTAGCCCTGTATGAGAATTGTAGTTAGGCGACTTTGGATTAGCTCAGGTATGAGCTTTTTTGTAAAGTCTGTCCCGAGAAAATCTTTCAAACATTAAAGGCTGCTGCCAACATCGGACACAGCAAGGTGGCAATCATTGAGATTCTGCCATCAAGTGCAATCTTGGTTGGGAAGAAAACTGATCCATGCCAGTGGGGTTGGAAGAGAAACTTGTCAGGCTTGTTTCCCATGATGATGACAAAAAGTCATTACTATGTACTTGGTTTTCATTTTAGCAACCCACTCTTACCAATTAAGGTATGGATAAAAACGAATAAAAATACACATGAATGAAGAAAAATTAAAGATATACCTAGAGAACACATATGTGCTCACTATAGAGCAGTCTTCTGACTGGAAATTTCGTTTCATTGAATAACTTTGACTTACAAGGAGAACAACAGAATGGAATTACTTTGGCTTTTAAGTGTGCGAACGCTTAGCCTAAAACTGAGAAACTAGGTGCTTTTGTGACCTGAAATTTCATGCTCTACAACTTTGATAACTTGACATTTTTCATTTGGACCAGTCATTTTTGAGTTGCGAGCGTTGGAGCCGACTTTTTAGTGACATGCTCTTCTTTCTGGATCTGCACACTTTTACATGTGCATTCTGTTTCCATCCTATAAGCAGCTGCCTTTGCTCTAATTCCTGTTTCTTTTGTAGTAACAGAGTTAAGTAATGTAATTCTGAAAAGCAAACACATAGTGATAATTAGGATCTTCTAGTACAAGCTGTCCTTTGGAACTTTCATTTCATAGTCTCACTCCTGTTTGTTATTTACATGTTCCATAAATAATGTGTTAAGGATATTTAAAAGTACACACTACAATGGTTCTTACAGTGAGAAGAGCAACACTTTGGCATAATTTAGCAGAGTGGTATGTATGATAGACCAACTATGTGACTAACATTTAACAGTATGCAACATATGACAACTTGTGCCACAACTTGACTCCCCAATGCAGTGAAAATGCAGAGAACAATTTTCAAAATCTGCTTCAGTATTTGTGACAGTATGTTGTTAATTGCTGACCATATCAAGAACATGGCAGGCCCTGTTGTATTAAAATATGGTTATCTAAAAAGGGACAAATATGTTTTCTGACACTCTTATACGAAAAAAAGTTTAAATCTGATATGTCTGCCATTGAAATATGTCCAGCTTTAAATTGCATCAAAGCTGAGTGTGGATTTCAGCAGTTGAAATTCAGGTCAGGCACAAGTTCCTTGTCAGACCAGTGATGAGTCAAATTGCTGTACAAAACTTTAATATACGTAGATGTGGATCTTGCAGCTGCAGGTAAGGGTCTTGCGCATGCAATGCAGACAGCATTTCTCTTATCTGTGCCGGCCTCTAACCATAACTGACACGTTAATAGGTGGCATGATAGCTTGTACATTGGTACCAAGGGTGATGGTGCTTGAGTAGTACATCATATTGACAAACACAGCCAAACCACATCTAGCTGTATCACCACCACGGTTGTCCTTTGTCTAGAGGGCTTATTAGCATAGAGGCATCATGAGTCTATGTACTGCACCTTTCATGAACAGATGCACACTGGTCACTCTTCGGCTAAGTTTATCAGCTTCTTTACACAGGTTTTGAATCTCATGTTCTCCTGGAGGATGGAAGGAATTCATTGGTATTTTCCACCAGACTCTGTGATCATGAAGTTCATCAGCCATTAGTGGAAGAGGTGGGGGAATTTTTCATCTTGTTCCCACATGCATCAATCTTGTTTTCACTGTCAAGTAGTGATGGCACTCTGTGATTCAACAGCTTTTTTAGGGTGCCATTGCCTTTCTTCTGCTATTTTCTGTGGGTTTCTCTTTATGTTTATGATGACATCTATGTAGTAGGAGACACTTTTGTGTTACATTCCTGGGTTCTGGTAACAACAACTTGCTTACTACTTGCTGCACACATTGCCAGTTTGGGGCACATATGGGCATTCCCTTGATAGTACACCTGCAGGTTCAGTTGTTTGTACCAGCATTTGTGGACTCCATGAGTTTACAGCCCTAATACAAATGTTATTTGACCTAGTTATTTTGAAATGATAATTAAATAAAGACCCTAAGCTGTCAACAGGTGTTGATATACATCAAAGGGACAGTTGAAAATGTGTGCCCTGACCGGGACTCGAACCCGGGATCTCCTGCTTTCATGGCAGACGCTCGATACATCTGAGCCACCAAGGGCACAGAGGATGGTGCGACTGCAGGGATTTAGCCTTTGCACGCTCCCCGTGAGACCCACATTCCCAACTTAACATCCACTCACTACATTCGTAGTGCCCCTGCCCACTACACTCATTACTCACGGCAGACAATCTTACCGAGTCCCGTAAGAGTTCGGGCAATGTGTGTGCATCCGCACAGAAGAAGAAGGTCAATGGCTGGTTAGCCTTAACTATATGAAGATGGTATCTGTTCTTTGGGACATGTCTAAAAGAACAGATACCATATTCATGTAATTATTTTGAGTCTAAAAAAGGGGGGGGGGGGGGGGTGAAGGTGCATCCACTCGGTAAATTACTATCCAGCTCTTGCAAGCACATGTAGCACTGTACCACAATTTCTAGCTGCAAGTTCATACAAAAGTTCAGTAATATTTAAATAAGGCAGTGGAATGTGGTAAATACAATTTACAATCACTGGTTTATTTCACCAAATATTAACACTGATGAATGATGGGCTTTGACAAACTATAAGAATCTGTGCACTGGTATATCTTAGTACCGACTGTATCTGATATTCACTAGTTCTGCAGTACTCCAAGTTAAATGCAAATTATAAAAAGTTCCGGAATGTGAAATCAATATGTAACTAAGTTAATTTTATAGTTGAGTCATTCAAAGAAACAGCATGAGAGTGGACTCAAGCTGCACATCAGCTGATAATCACTCAGTCTCTGAGTTCCACTACACAGAAAGTATTTTATCACCATAGCAGCGCAGTGTACCACTGCCCAGAATTAGAGTCCAGATTGACCACATGTGAGCAACTGACCAAAGTTACAAGCCCTCTTGTCCTCTGTCCTAGCTTTACAAAGAAGCTTTTTAATAATGACCACTAGTCCAATTACATTAATCATACTGTCAATATATACGTCTCAATTTATGTGTATTGACGTGCTGTATCGATTGAGAACATTCATAAATGCAGTAATCTTAATACATTTGAAAAATATGCAAATTAACATCAGTTTTAGTAACACTGATCAAAAACCTAGCTCTGAATTATGCTCTCAGTGAAAGTAGGACATATTTTCGCATTGTGCGTAAACAAGTTATCTGGTGGTGCCATTTCTTTGATTGTCTCTTTTATCATTTTGTATCAGTTGTTGATTACTTATATCCACATACAATAAAATGGAAATTTTACCTGACTATACTATACTGCCTTACAATTTAATGATAGTATGTATTCATGTTATGGGCAGGGTAAGTAATATTGGTTCCCTTATACTGGGTGGTTTTAATCATAGTGCAGCTATTCACGGAGGTCTAGTGTGAGCTGGACTGGTAGATATTCTAATGCATTAACGTGGCACTGATTTTCACTGGAAAAAAAATTGGTTCCAATTTTGGTGTCCAGGTGCAAATCTGGCACAGTACACTGTTTGTACGATGATATGATATCCACACTGTCATTTGACAACCCACAATGTGAGTGAACAGTATGGCTACTGAGAAGAGACACTGTGCACTGTTACTGAAGCTGTTTATCTCAATGGTAGTAGTTACAGTTTTGCATTGAGAGAGGACCATTGATTGAGAGATATGAAGAGAGGCACAATGTCATTAAATGGTTTGAAGATGATGATTTGTGAACACTCGTGAGTTTAGTGTGGAACCTGGAAGAGGAACACATCCTCTCCCAGTGGAAGTTATTGACAAGATTGCCATTGTTGTAACTGACCATGCAGTAAATGCCCCAGGTAGCGCTAGTTCTCATACAGTGTCACAAGAAGTGTCCATCCCAAGGTCATAAGTACGGAAAACCTTGCGATCTTTATTGCACGGGTACCCGTACAAGTTCCAGATGCTGCAGTAACTGAAATCTCATGATCTGCAACAACATTCTGAATTTGCTATTCAGTTTTTGGCACAAATCAATGTCGATGACATGTGGCTGCACAATATTCTATGGAGTTCAAAAAATGGCTCTAAGCACTATGGGACTTAACATCTGAGGTCATCAGTCCCCTAGATTTAAAACTACTTAAACCTAGCTAACCTAAGGACATCACACACATCCATGCTCAAGGCAGGATTTGAACCTGCAACTGTAGCAGCAGCACGGTTCCGGACTGAAGCGCCTAGAACAGCTCGGCCACAGCGACCGGCTTCTATGGAGTGGTAAAGCACATTTTACACTATCATGTGTAGTGAATACACAGAACTTCCAAATTTGGCATACTGTTAAAGGGTGTATTGTGAATGAAGAGCCACTGCACTCGCTGTTATGTGACTGTGTGGTGTGTATTTACAAGTACCTTTATTCTTGATCCATTCTTCTTTGAAAAGAATACACCCAGAGGCCCTGTCAGATGTACCATGACATCTGTACATTATCGAGACCTTCTTGTACAGCATGTGATTCAAGCTTTGGAAGAGCACAACTGTGTGGAAACCACTGTTTTCGTGCAAGATGGGGCAACACTTCATGTTGCTCACCCAATGAATGATCTACTTAATGTAACCTTCGACAGATATGTTATCTTGAGAGGTTTTCCAGGTGCTTGGCCTGCAAGATCACCTGATCTGAATCCATGCGACATTTGGCTCTGGGGCTATCGAAAAGAACATGTAGGTGTCAACAAGATGCTGCATCCATAAAACATCATCAACAATTGCTCACAGCAGCTCTGGAGGGATCTGAGTAACGTGTTCCTGTATACTGAGCTTCAGATCAGGTAGAGACCAATGTGTCCCTGGTACATGTTGGTCTCTACGTGATCTGAAGCTCAGTATACAGGAACACATTGCTCAGATTCCTCCAGAACTGCTGTGAGCAAACACTGATCACGTTGTTTTATGGATGCAGCATCTTGTTGACATTTCCAGTGGTCATATTGAACAGACTGGGTAAGCAGCAGTTAATAATAAAGTCAACATTACACCTTTATCACTTTTTTGACCTTTTCTGCCCTCCTTTTCGCAATCCATTACACATGGAAACATTGCTGTATGTCTTTCTTTTATTCACAGTGTCAGATTTGCACCGGCTGGACAAGACTGTAACTAATATTTTTTCCAGCATAAATCAGTTCCACATTAATACATTAGCATGTCTGCCAAGTTTCGCTGTCATATGATAATTACAGCCCAAACTGGACCTCTGTAAGTAGCTGCACTTAAATTATAACCACCTGGTACATGTATTATTGCCTATGTTGTGTCATTGGTGATGTAATATTCTACGTCACATCCAGAGAATGGTCTAGACACGTCACGACACAGAGACTGAGGAAGGTCCATACAGTTAGCCAACACTGAGACGGCTAACTGGACGTTTTTTGAAATTATGGAACATAGTCTGGAAATATACAAACAAAAGGCAAGACTAGAACAACAGCGATCTTTAACGCTTATCTGAGCTGAAATTGAATGAATAACTTGTGTGAAAGTACACTATTCTGAGTTAAAGTTCCCTGGAGGGAGATATGTAGCTGTGTATGAATGCAAGTATAGCCAAGGCAAATAATACAAGTTCTGCTCCTGGTCTGCAAAGAGGTCCCTCTTGGATGACTGTCTGAACTGTAACTCCTTGTCAGGTGTCGCTGCCTCCATCTTCATACTGTGCAGCAGGCTATGTTGCCTGTTCCATCTTGGCGTTTCAAGCCATTCCCTGAGAGGCTGTGTTACTATTAAAATTCTGCTGCGCCTAACCTCTTCTTTGTGTGCATTCACATGAGCTCCACACTGACATCCTGCTACACATAACCATGCCCTGCTGGTGGCATTTTCTTTTTACTCTCTAGCAAACTTATTCTTTCTGGCTTCTGTTATTTGCATTTCAGGTGTTGCATTTTCTAAGTAAGGGACCTCCCCCTCCCTCCCGATGGGGGAAAAATTTGTAGGTGCTGGGCTTCATAAGTTATATTCAGTTAAATTGAAATGTTCACAACTGTTTTATAATAATCCTCAAAAAGCATACATGAATGATTTACAGTGATCAACAAAAGTAGTACATAATCATTTTACAATAATAAAGAAATCTTGTGCTGGAAGAGAAGCACACTTAAGTTCTTACATTTAACTCTTCACATCACCTTTACAGTTCTAATATCTGAAATAAAGACATATTTTACTTTACAACTTGAGACATTTCCTATTATGATTGCAATTCTGTTTACTTGAAGGATTTGTATTTACTTTATTTAAAATCAACTTTACAATGATTTACAGTTCATAGCATAATGACAATGATAGAGAAAACACTTTGCAATAGTTTTCATACACCCTGTGAGTGGTGTACCCCCCCATGAACCATGGACCTTGCCGTTGGTGGGGAGGCTTGCGTACCTCAGCGATACAGATAGCCGTACCGTAGGTGCAACCACAACGGAGGGTGTTGAGAGGCCAGACAAACGTGTGGTTCCTGAAGAGGGGCAGCAGCCTTTTCAGTAGTTGCAGGGGCAACAGTCTGGATGATTGACTGATCTGGCCTTGTAACACTAACCAAAACAGCTTTGCTGTGCTGGTACTGCGAACGGCTGAAAGCAAGGGGAAACTACAGCCGTAATTTTTCCCGAGGGCATGCAGCTTTACTGTATGGTTAAATGATGATGGCGTCCTTTTGGGTAAAATATTCCGGAGGTAAAATAGTCCCCCATTCGGATCTCCGGGCGGGGACTATTCAGGAGGACGTCGTTATCAGGAGAAAGAAAACTGGCGTTCTACGGATCGGAGCGTGGAATGTCAGATCCCTTAATCGGGCAGGTAGGTTAGAAAATTTAAAAAGGGAAATGGATAGGTTAAAGTTAGATATAGTGGGAATTAGTGAAGTTAGGTGGCAGGAGGAACAAGACTTTTGGTCAGGCGAATACAGGGTTATAAATACAAAATCAAAACGGGGGAATGCAGGAGTAGGTTTAATAATGAATAAAAAAATAGGAGTGCAGGTAAGCTACTACAAACAGCATAGTGAACGCATTATTGTGGCCAAGATAGACACGAAGCCCACGCCTACCAAAGTAGTACAAGTTTATATGCCAACTAGCTCTGCAGATGACGAAGAAATTGAAGAAATGTATGATGAAATAAAAGAAATTATTCAGATAGTGAAGGGAGACGAAAATATAATAGTCATGGGTGACTGGAATTCGGTAGTAGGAAAAGGAAGAGAAGGAAACGTAGTAGGTGAATATGGATTGGGGGGAAGAAATGAAAGAGGAAGCCGTCTGGTAGAATTTTGCACAGAGCACAACTTAATGATAGCTAACACTTGGTTCAAGAATCATAAAAGAAGGTTGTATACATGGAAGAAGCCTGGAGATACTGACAGGTTTCAGATAGATTATATAATGGTAAGACAGAGATTTAGGAACCAGGTTTTAAATTGTAAGACGTTTCCAGGGGCAGATGTGGACTCTGACCACAATCTATTGGTTATGAACTGTGGATTAAAACTGAAGAAACTGCAAAAAGGTGGAAATTTAAGGAGATGGGACCTGGATAAACTGAAAGAACCAGAGGTTGTACAGAGTTTCAAGGAGAGCATAAGGGAACAATTGATAGGAATGTGGGAAAGAAATACAGTAGAAGAAGAATGGGTAGCTTTGAGGGATGAAGTAGTGAAGGCAGCAGAGGATCAAGTAGGTAAAAAGACAAGGGCTAGTAGAAATCCTTGGGTAACAGAAGAAATATTGAACTTAATTGATCAAAGGAGAAAATATAAAAATGCAGTAAATGAAGCAGGCAAAAAGGAATACAAACGTCTCAAAAATGAGATCGACAGGAAGTGCAAAATGGCCAAGCAGGGATGGCTAGAGGACAAATGTAAGGATGTAGAGGCTTGTCTCACCAGGGGTAAGATAGATACTGCCTACAGGAAAATTAAAGAGACCTTTGGAGAAAAGAGAACCACTTGTATGAATATCAAGAGCTCAGATGGAAACCCAGTTCTAAGCAAAGAAGGGAAAGCAGAAAGGTGGAAGGAGTATATAGAGGGTATATACAAGGGCGATGTACTTGAGGACAATATTATGGAAAATGAGGAGGATGTAAATGAAGATGAAACGGGAGATATGATACTGCGTGAAGAGTTTGACGGAGCACTGAGAGACCTGAGTCGAAACAAGGCCCCGGGAGTAGACAACATTCCATTAGAACTACTGACAGCCTTGGGAGAGTCAGTCCTGACAAAACTCTACCATCTGGTGAGCAAGATATATGAGACAGGCGAAATACCCTCAGACTTCAAGAAGAATATAATAATTCCAATCCCAAAGAAAGCAGGTGTTGACAGATGTGAAAATTACCGAACTATCAGTTTAATAAGTCACGGCTGCAAACTACTAACACGAATTCTTTACAGACGAATGGAAAAACTAGTAGAAGCCGATCTTGGGGAAGATCAGTTTGGATTCCGTAGAAATATAGGAACACGTGAGGCAATATTGACCCTACGACTTATCTTAGAAGCTAGATTAAGGAAAGGCAAACCTACGTTTCTAGCATTTGTAGACTTAGAGAAAGCTTTTGACAATGTTGACTGGAATACTCTCTTTCAAATTCTGAAGGTGGCAGGGGTAAAATACAGGGATCGAAAGGCTATTTACAACTTGTACAGAAACCAGATGGCAGTTATAAGAGTCGAAGGACATGAAAGGGAAGCAGTGGTTGCGAAGGGAGTGAGACAGGGTTGTAGCCTCTCCCCGATGTTATTCAATCTGTATATTGAGCAAGCAGTGAAGGAAACAAAAGAAAAATTTGGAGTAGGTATTAAAATCCATGGAGAAGAAATAAAAACATTGAGGTTCGCCGATGACAGTGTAATTCTGTCAGAGACAGCAAAGGACTTGGAAGAGCAGTTGAATGGAATGGACAGTGTCTTGAAAGGAGGATATAAGATGAACATCAACAAAAGTAAAACGAGGATAATGGATTGTAGTCGAATAAAGTCGGGTGATGCTGAGGGAATTAGATTAGGAAATGAGACACTTAAAGTAGTAAAGGAGTTTTGCTATTTGGGGAGCAAAATAATTGATGATGGTCGAAGTAGAGAGGATATAAAATGTAGACTGGCAATGGCAAGGAAAGCGTTTCTGAAGAAGAGAAATTTGTTAATGTCGAGTATAGATTTAAATATCAGGAAGTCGTTTCTGACAGTATTTGTATGGAGTGTAGCCATGTATGGAAGTGAAACATGGACAATAAATAGTTTGGACAAGAAGTGAATAGAAGCTTTTGAAATGTGGTGCTACAGAAGAATGCTGAAGATTAGATGGGTAGATCACATAACTAATGAGGAGGTATTGAATAGGATTGGGGAGAAGAGAAATTTGTGGCACAACTTGACTAGTAGAAGGGATCGGTTGGTAGGACATGTTCTGAGGCATCAAGGGATCACCAATTTCGTATTGGAGGGCAGAGTGGAGGGTAAAAATCGTAGAGGGAGACCAAGAGATGAATACACTAAGCAGATTCAGAAGGATTTAGGTTGCAGTAGTTACTGGGAGATGAAGCAGCTTGCACAGGATAGAGTAGCATGGAGAGCTGCATCAAACCAGTCTCAGGACTGAAGACCACAACAACAACATGAGTGGTGTGATCCTGATGTTCAGCATTTGACTGTTTTCTGCTATGACACTCACAGGTGGTGTTCTGTCTTCATGTCTCCTATTTCTAACAACTTCACACATATCTACGGGCATTAATCCGTCTTTTCTGAGCAATGAAGAATTTTTGGAACAATAGAAGTGTTCCCACAGAAGATAATTCTTGACATGATGGAGTGCACATAAGTAAAATAAGCTGCCTGTGTGATGGTTTGGATTTCATTATGAGTGTGTACTCTTAAATACAAAAGCAGATGAGCTCAGTCTCATCACAGTTTGAAGTATAGATGACATTCCTAATTTAGTTTGCAGTCTACGTGAAGGCCCAGGAAGCTGGTGCTGTCAACCCTCTGTACCTGCTGGCTGTTGAATGCACTGAGATTCCTCCGAGTTTTGTGACTTGATTGAAATTGCATAAAATTTGTAATGCTTAAATTGGCAGGAAGGGAGTTAATAGTAAATTAATCACATATTTCAGATAAAATGTTGTTGGTGAATGGGGATGACACATTTCTGTTAAAATATTGGTGTTGTCAGCAAACAGTGAATTATCACTCATCACAATTCCAAGCTGCAGGCAGACTGGTGGAAAAAATCAGAAACAATAAAAGACCTGGGAAAGAGCTCTGTGATGAATAAGAGCAGGTTCTCTTGTTTCGGTGTTAATGCTCACTGGTTGTACAACCAAGAGACAACAGATCTGAAAGGTTCATGTTCTGGCTGTCCAGGGTTCCCACGAGCAGCAATGCAAATTGAGGTCAGGCAGTGCCACACATATCAAAGCAAGCCCAATACAAATGGGTTGTGGCAAGTGCCCCAGAGGTTCCCTAAAAGTGAATGTATCAGTATGCAGCACACCTTGAGGTTTAGCTTTTTATTTTTATAGGGGTTTTTAACAGCTTCATGATCTGTATAGTTAAGCCAGTACCATAATTTTCTGCTGTGTACAAGTTTCTTGGCATCAATCACTGGTTCATGCTCAGACTTTAAGGTTATTGAAGAATCAACTCGCTGAACACCTTTCAGCTAAGGAACCCTGGATTCACCAAATCCAACAGTACACAACAGGTGGCTGAGCTCCCCATGTTACTTGCCATTTAACATGAACTGAAGGGCACATACAATTTATGAACTAGTATGAATGTGGCAAGCATTACTCTATGCATCTATCTGTCAATTCAGTTCCATGAAGACATTGTAAACAAGCAGTACCTACATCTGTTGACTCCAGTGTCCCACAATTTTTCAATATGATTGTGCAATTATTTCAACTGTGTGGAAAACAAAACTATAATTAAAGATTGGCTACATTAAATTAAATTTCAAATTCAGAATGAATTCTCTATATCTGTTCATTTGAATGCTAATTCAAATCACAAAAATCTCTCTGAACCAGTTTGAGACAATAAAATCCTATAATTACAATATCACCTACTATTCATAGGAGCACCAAAAGTGGCAGCTGGAGGGGCAAGTAAGAAATACATTCCTCCACCTTTTCTAGATGCTTCTCCCACTGTTGCATACTCACTCTAGTCTCCAATCTGCACACATTTGATGCCTCCAGGCAAATAGTTCATTTGCTTAAGCATCCACCAGCCTTTGCATTAAAACAAGACTGTGGTAAAATTGCAGCAACAGCTACTATGATGAATGTTTCCATTTCAAATTTTCTATATGTTTGTGGGAACTGTAATATACTATTGCTTTACAGAGTTTAATTTCCACTTCAATTACACGAATAAAATTAATAATTCATTAGTTCTATATGTCAATTTTAACCTTCATTCACAGGACAAAATACAGGTCCCACTTATAGTGCTAGCAACATAAGCAATATAAAGCTTACTCCAATCCTCTTCTTTTGGCAAGCGAAGTTTCCTTCTTTCACTCTCTGTAATTAAAGTCAGCTACCATGCCAGCACAGTCAATTTACACCCAGCAGTTCTTTTATAGTTGATAAAATGTGGAAAAGAGAGAGAAAAGGAGAGGGGACGGGAATCAGGGTTTGAAAGTTTGGGACAACAGGAGTAACAAGAAAGATAGCAATTAATGTAAATATGTTGATTTTTAAGGGCCCTATTCTGAAGAACTGTCAAGAACAGGATGTTCTGGCTCAAATTCTTGCCTACAGGCATGGAAGGGAAATAACTAATATGCAGGCAGTCAGGCATCTGGGCACCCATAGACAGGTGTGGGCACATGGCTAACGCACAGGCAGTCAACACTGTCTGCATAATGGTTAGTTTTTGGAGTATGACTGAGCAAATATGGCCTTTGACACACTATTACACTCCAAATAAAAATGCTAACGTTTTACTTTAGTGGGATGCGGCATTTATCTTTATTCACTAGTCGCAAAATATTTGCTGTCAGACACAGTCAGTCTTCTACGTTGAATTGTGAAACTGGGACCTTTCTGTAGTTTTTATCCACTTCTTGATAGAAAAGAAAGCTGTTAACAAAAAAATGTTGACTCATAGTCATGATGCCAGCTGGATTTCTGTGTAGCTTGCAAACTCGTCTTTTAAGGGGAATCATGAAGTTTTAACCATCATATCAGAAAAATGTAGTTACACAATTCTTTTTTTTTGTTTGTAAGTACATGTCTGCAGTCCTGGTATACACGGAAATTCCTATGGCACAGTACTGTAGCACACTGCTAGGAGCTGAAACAAAATGGTGCTGTCAGTTGATGAAATGGATTCTTGTTTGGTAATCTCTTTTTTGAATTCAAACAGAACAACACTGCAACAGCCTATGCCTAGTTAGTTCAAGAGTACAGTACATCATACAACACTGTAATTAGGGATACGTATGCTTACAATGTGGTCAAACAAGTCTGATACCAAAGTGACAGACCATCTCTCTGCGAAGAACAGGGATCACAAGAGAAGGGAGGCCCTGGTGTTCCAAAAAAGCTGGTGTATCACAATAGAGGCATGAGTGCATAAATTGAAAATCAGTCACATCTCAATTTTCAGCATCTTGCAAGACTTTTGTAACATGACAAAGGTCCATCCCTGCTGTCTTCCATGATTGTTCAGGCCCATTCAAAAACCCACCGAGCTGAGATAGTGGTGGAAATGTTGCATGTGTCTCAGGTCAACCCAAATGACTGTTTTAGCCACCTAATCACTATGGATGTATGCAGGGTGTATCACCATGACTCCAAGACAAAGGAGGAAACCAAGCAGTGGCAATGTGGACTCACCATCACTGAAATAGAAGACCCAACTTTCTTTGGACAAAGTGATTTCTGAATTTTTTTTGGACCACCATGGTATAGTGCTAACAGATTATCTTCATAAGTGGGCGAAGTGTCACAGGAGTATACTACCAAAACCTCCTGATAAGGTTCTGGGAGACTGTCAAGACAAAACATCAAGGGAAACTGTCTGCTGGAAACAGTCATACATTCTGCTTCTTTAGGTTATCATATTCTGCCACTTTCCAACTGAGAAAGGTGTATGCCCCCTCCTGCAAAAATTACCTTTCTGCAACTTTTTATATACATATGTAGCAAATTTTATAATTTTGTAAGTAAGTTTAATAAAATAAAGCATTTAGGAAAATATTACTTAAATAAAATATATCAACAAAAAATACTGCACACCACAAATTAAATATTTCACTGTAGTAAATAAAATACAAAATGTATAAACTTTCTAAAAATAATTAAAGTAAAAAAAGCTGAATCTTACTGTTTCTTGTAGTAAATAAAATACAAACTGTATAAACTTTTTTAAAATAATTAAAAGTAAACAAAATCTAAATCTTACTGTTTATGGCAGCCACTGTACATTGGCTTTAGTGTAATGTATGACAAAAAGAACATATTTTATCTGCTCCTCATAAATTGCTAGTAACCTTCAATCAACAGAAATCATAAAAAGCTGGAAGCCTTCAGTCAAATAGCATATTAGCTTCAGCACATGCTCGCCGACCTTTGAAATCCTACAGTACCATAGCAAAGTAGCAGCAGGAACTTCATAGATGAACATGAGTGAGCTGTGTAGGCGGCAGCTGCCTAAACCAAACATGATGTTGCCATATTAACCATGTTATCCACAGACCTCTCTGTTTCTCTTGTTAAGTTTTACCCTCTACCAATCATAAGAATTTTTACGTCTGTGTTGCAAAGTACTAAGGATGTTATGGATTGGCACAATTTCATTTATATAACTGCAAAGTCACACTTATGAGTTAAATGAGCACAAACTGTAACAGTATCAACAACAACCCCATACAATTTACTTGCTGAAAATTTTTATTAAATAAGGCCCTCATGTTACAAGAACCAAAAGCTTAAAATAAAAGTAAGGTACTTCAATACAAATGGTATTTATAGTATTCGACAACATCCTAGGCTATTCCTTCCATTTTAAGATATGTGAAAAGTGGTGTAATAAAGTTTTATTGACACAAAATGATAGCAAACAAATTGAAAACATAGTTGTCTAATGCTTGACCTTTCAAAAATACATAGGTGTGATCCTAAGCAAAAAGTGAAACCTATTGCTCTTGGTATCAATTAGATTGTATAGTGCAGGTGTCAACAACTCACTGACTGTGTAACACACTGCCCAATTTTAACTAATTTTCTACACGATTTAAGCACACTGTGACACAGAGACACTTATGTAACACTCGTGACTGTTTCTGTTTTGTCACTAACAACAGAAGCATTTCAGTTACTCCAAACATTCAGTGAAGAATAACTGTTCGAAGTGAATTCAGACTGCGTCCCAACTTTTCTTCTATCCTTCAAAATGACATGCGCAAGTCCAAGGTAGCCAGAAGTGATAGAGCTCAAACATTTACTACTGGTGGTTATAATTAAAATGGTTGTTTAACGAGTGCTGCAGTACAGGCTGTATGTACATCAGAGGATGCTGAAACATCGTAGTTATCTTCATTAATTGTTGCAATTGCGGAAGTATGTTGGAAGAAATAATAGTTCCCTTTTCTGCCACCAGGTGTAAATACGGCACTGAAAGCAGTCAGAAAGTGGCATGGGTGCGGGAAAAGGGAGGTGTGATCAAACACATGATAACAGTGATCCTGGGATGATTGTTAGGATATGGTCACAAGTTACAACATGTGTTCCTTATGGTTTCCGAGCTTAGCAACATGCAGCATCCAATACTCGGCATGTTCGACAGTTGCCTGCAGCATATCCAGTGTAATCAGAGTGATAAGTCATAGTATGTTATCCTACAGATCAGGAAGAGCTCAGATACATCCCTGATAGGCACAATGTTTCAGATACCCTCACAAACAGAAGTCACATGGATTTATGCCAGCCGGGGTTCTGGAAGGCCACATCTCTTGAAATTGTCTTGAGATACTGCAGTTATTATCAAAGTTTTCTCAAAGCAAATTTTCCACCTGGCAAGTGACATTTGGTGTCGCCCATCTTGGATGTAAACAGTGGGGTGTACATAGTTGCATTTTTGTGAAGCTGGAATCAAAGAGGTCATTATAATGTGCAGATGTCACTGTACACCTAAAAGGCCCATGAGGTGTCATCTCCTCAAAGAAAAATGGACCAAGAGTGAAGGAGCTTGTGAAACCACACCACACAATCACACAAGCTGACTGCAGTGGATGTTCTTGCACAACATGTGGCAGAGTACAAAGGGCACTCGTGCCTGGGGGCAAGGGGAGGGGGCCGTGACCTCTCCCTGCACTCAGGCAAAGGAAAAAAATACATGGTGAGTCAAAAAGGACTTAACAACTTTGGAATGATGTAGAAATTTATTGAGATAGCAAACAACCTCACGTTTCACATAAAAGTGTCAAGTATAATTTTGGTTTGATGTTAAAATTATTTGTGACGCGGCAAACATCCCACCAGTAAACAAACTCTTCCCACACTCATTGCAGCAAATCAGGCATAATTTGTGCAACGGCAGCACAGATTCGATATTTCAGGTTGGCTACACTGGTTGGTAGGGGAGGAACATACACAGGGTCTATAATAAAACCCCAGAGAAACAATCCAACGGTGTCAAGTCCGGGGAGTGAAGGGGCCATGCAACTGGCCCTTCATGGCCAATCTACTGACCTGGAATGCGATTATTGAGGAAGCCTCAAGCTTTCATGAGGAAATGAGGTGATGCACTGCCTTGCTGGTAGTAAACTATCCTATCTCGGTCATCTTCATCATTCTGCCATAGGAATTATGATTTCAAGAAGTGTACATCGTAACATGTAATTCATGTTCCACAAAATCTACATGCGGGCACTATGGTGATTCATTATGTTACAGTGAAGAATCAGTCTCAACAAAGTTCTTGTGCCAACAGTAAATTGTAGGCTTGCTTGCAGGTTCTTTAGCATATTTGGTGTGAAATGTACGCTGAACACTTGTTGCAGAGCTCATTTCAAGAAACCAAACAACACAGCGAGACTCGCACAAGTGAAAGTAGCCATTTTAACCATGCACTATACTGGCGCTCCTGGTAGCGAAATGGTGTACTGATGCACTATGTGAATCAAGCTTCAGGTTGTTTGCTAAAAAATGACACCCTACAGATTCTATAAGTTACCTCAATAAATTTCCATATCATTCCAAAGCTGCAAAGTTCTTTTTGATTCACCCTGCATAGCATAATCAGGTGTTACTATTTCAAGAAAATTATTTAAAAGTCAGTCTTACCTAGATTTTAAACTGTGTCATAACAAACTTTTTTATGGCTACTTACAAGTCAGCCTTCATCTTAAAAAATATTTAAAAAACTCTGGGATGGAATATAACAATATTATGAAAAGGAAAGTTCTGAAAGTTTTATTTGTGACAATCTTTTTGTTGTGCCTATCTGCGATTCAGCATCTCCGCTATATGGTGAGTAGCAACTTTCCTTTTCATAATATTGTTAAAAATACTCCATACTTCCAGGTCTAACCCCACTACAAACTATAGTATGGGCGCCCTCGATAGAGTAGAATCGCGTATGCAACAGTTCTGTGCATTCACGATACCGTGCAGAGTAAAATTTGTCTTGTCTGTCCCAACATCATTCACCAGCCACATGTGGTCCGTTTCCAAGCGTGCCAAAAAATGAAGGGCAAAGTCACAGCATTGTAGCCTATCTTGAGGCTTTATTTGGTGCACGTTCTGAATCTTGAAGTGTCAGTAGTGTGAAATGTGGCAAAATTCTTTGAACTGTTGTCCAGGAGAGAGAGAATTCCTGTCACAGCTCAAGCACTGGTTGCAGAATTTGAGGTATGTGCTGCATAGTTGGCTATAGCTACAGGAACTTCAACAACTGCCATGGGAATGGGATGCCTCCCTCTCCCTGCTGCACCACCTAATCCACCTGTTTCTTCAAATTTATTGATATTATTCTTTAGTCCATTTATTGACATGAGGCCTCTTTGCAGCTGCTTCTGTCAGTGATATTCCTGCAATTTAGGGTCTTTCTTGTCAAAAGCCATTGTGTTTTGTATAGAAAGCTTCAACCTTCTTAATCCTTTACACCAATAGCCACTTCACATAAGAAATCACCATGTGTTGACAAGCGACAAGCAGCATACTGATGTCAAAATAGGACAATTTCCACATCCTGACTGCTTTCTGTGACATATTTTCACCCAGTGGCAGAAAGTGGAACTATTATTATTTTTTCAGCATATTCTGTGAGCATGACAACTAATGAACATACCTACGTCATCTCAGTGTCCTGCAATGTATACAGCCCACACTGCAACACTCTGAACACAATCAATCTAATTATAACCACTCAGTACATGTATTTTATTTTGTTATGTGTAAATGATATTTGAGTAGTTTGTACATTTTTCTCAAATTCATTTTAAGAGGCCTCCACATACCATGTGACAATGATACCCCGTTGTTGGTTGTCTGTCAAGTCTGGAAACATGAGTGATTTTCTGCTACTATGCAGGAAATAAATGTTTTTATTCCTACATTTATTTTGCTGTAATTCACTTTTGGACTGTTGTTCCACTTACAGATTTTTTAGATGTTATTCATAACAACATACTTAAACTATTTTTTTTTTTTTTGTTTCTTGACATTATGACAGGCATCGCAAATACCCTTTCAATACATCATGCTGAACAGTACTGCAGAACAAATAAAAGCCATGCAATCAATTGAAGAGCTGGTTGCTTCACTGAATATCACTGAGGAAGAAGAAACAATATTCACATATTCTGCCGATTATGTTTCATGGACAGCAAACAAGGTAGGGTGCAAAATAACTTTTTTCTATTTTTACTGGAATTCTTCTGGATATTATTTCCATGCTTCACATTCTGAAAAGCAGTAAATCTCATGAAATATTGTATCTCAGTAGTGTTCAAAGGCAAAGTATTGAAATCCCCACATCGTGTGAAAGTAACACACACACTTTTACAATGCAGATGAGAACGGTGTATTTGCTGTCTTCTAGTTACTAAACACCACCTAATTTATGCAAATGTTATGAAAAGATTTAGTGTTAAAAGATTTGTAATCAGTTAGCTCCAACTTCCACTGTTCATATTCACAATAAATGTTATGAAGAATACCTCAATTGAACAAAAGATTGTAGAGACAATTAATATGTTGACTGCCATGTGTATAGTGGTTGATGTTTCACGGCCAAGCCCCGTGATAGTTTAAGGCTCTTCTGTGGCTGCTGCCAGACACACAGCATCAGGCCTAAGGCTTTGCTGTGATTGGTGGCAGCCTCTTGGCAGTTAACGTGTTAACCAAATGTCTGTGTACATGATTATATGCTGGCATTTACAGATATCTCACTGAATTCAAGAACTGCTTTATGATACAGGTGCTGTTACTCCAGAACAACTGTAATCCACATTTTAACCCCACATCTGAATGACATCAGATAACTAAAATATGTTTACCGATTTCTACACTGTCCATCCAATAAATTCTGAGACTGATTTTATTCCTGGCATTTAAGCAATCTCAGCACAGTAAATACAGTAGCTGCTTGAACTAACAACAGTAAACAACAAACGTACATTCAACCAGCCAGTTGTAAACAGGCAATGTTAAGTATTGGATGTGCAACCACAGTGTGTCAACATCATCGTGTCACAAATTGCGATAGAGCAACATCTCCAACTCATGTGTTCAAATTATTCTCCAAGATGTTTTGAACTGTGTGCAGAGTTAATCCTGCACAGATTGACTCCTGAACAAAAATGACAATGTATGGATGCCTGTCACGACTTTATTGAAATGCTAAACACAGAATTTTTTTCCCCTAAAAAGACACAGGTGGCAAGAACTGGTGTGATCAATACAAATCTACCACAAAATGATAAACTACAAAAAGTCACATAACCAACATCCAATAGGTGGGTTGATCATCATCCCAAAGTTTCACTTGGTTGTATGAACATTCTGTATGTTGTACTGAAGTGGAGGGGGACTATGTAGAAAACCTGGAGCATTGGAACAATCATCTAAATGTTTGTTTATATTTGTTAATCTAGTCTTGGAACTTTTTAGACTGATGGTTTATATCTTCAAAGTTATTTCTGACAGTACAAAACTGGATGAGCCGATTCATTTTTTCTAACATTTAAGATAGTCTATTTGTGCAAAATGGACCAAGTCTACATAAAATGATACATTATTTTTTAAAAAAAAAAAAAAAAAAAAAGGAAGGTTAAGGTTTAACGTCCTGTTAGTGACAAAGTAATTAGAGTATAAGCACTAATAATGGAAAACATTCCAGAGGAACCATCCCAGCATTTGTCTTCAAGCGATACAGGGAAATTACAGAAATCCTTAATCAGAAGGGTAGGACATGGGTGTGAACTGCTGTCTTCCCAAACACGAGTCCATAATCTTACCACTAGCCATCTCCGTAGCAGAGGTTGCTAATGCACGCCTGTGTGGTGGCACTCGCCCCAGTGGTAAGCCTATTTCAATGCTGGTGATAGAAAATTGCTACTGCCAAGATTTGGCCAGCTAGGGGAGGAGAGGTGGTGCGTGTAAAGTTCCTGATCACCATTCTTTGCACCAATGTCCTGGGTTACATTACTAACCTCTCTCCAGCCCACTAAGACTTTGCTTCAAATGGTAATGCTTCAATTCCTGCATCATCTTACCACTAAACCAAATCATTTGGTATAGATTATGAACAGCTATGGGTGCCCATGATTAAGATTCCCATTGTATTTTTAACGAGAATTACATTTTCAAAATAACACAAAAAAGGAAGTTAGTAAAAATACCATCAATATAGGCTTAATAATAATTTATTTTCACATAATCTATTATACCAATGATGGGAAGTTAACAGCAGTATTGCATATACAATTTTGATGTACATATAAAAACAAATTTGACACATCTTGGATTGAAGATGATGTGACAATCACTGGTACATTAGTAGCACTTTTTGAGTGGTTTGTATTTGTTCCAGAACTGTATTTTCATTAAATATCAAACTTCAGAAGCCCATAAGAGGGAGGCTAACAAATGTTTTTATCCTCAAAGCTTTTATTGTTTCTAATTTGAGTTTTTTTTTTAAAAGCTTTTATTACTAAAGCCACTCTTTACATAGTTAGTGAAAATTGAACCAAACTTTGAATATGTTTTAGACACACTTGCTCATTGTGAAAATTAGTAAAAATTTCCAGCCATTTTTCACTGACAACATTTGATTTCAAATCCCAGTCCAGCAGTTAACTTTCACAGTATTTACTTACACAGTAGTCATCAAACAGTTCTCACTTATCCACAATGAAGTTCATACTAGATTTTACAAAACTATACAATTTTTGAATGCTAATTTGCTTGATGGTTTTGTTTAATGTGATCCACTCCACTGGCTGAAGAGCTTGCAGAAAAGGTTCATACCATTCACAAATATATCCTATGTAGGTGTCATAGAAAGATGTGATGGTATCTAACTGATCAAGTATCAGTAGCTTTTCATTTTCCAAATTACACAACTGCTGTTTTACTGCAGATGTCAAAGGTTTCAGATTTTGTGGCTTTTAATTCATGAAGCAATGTTTATTTTGTCTTGCAACTTCAATTACTACATTTCCTTTTCCGATGCACATAATACTGTTGGAGAAAAATACATAGCTGGCCTGAAAGGAACTCACAGGTGATGAAAGGGAACTGATTTTTAAAAAAATTCTTGAGGGTGCTAGTATACTTGTTTAGGGGACATTAAGTAGGATTTTGATGCTTGGGAAGCATCCATGACTCCTACAATTTCTGGTGTGAAGTCTGCATGCAGAATCATGAATTGACACAGTGAGGTCATTTTTATATTCCAATTTTGCTCGCCACATTGATCCGAGTACATAATCAGTTGCTTTGTTTGGACATTATGTTTAACGTAATGCGTGAGACACGATACAATTTCTTGCTGTCTTCGGGATGCTTCGCTCTCACTCCATACATACATAGTAGCTTTCTTGGTACATAGGTCATGTATTCCAAGGCAGTACGTCCACAATTGCCACTTGTAGTAACAAATACCTATCATAAGTACAGTGTTGGTTAAGTCCTCATCAAATCAAAGGCAATCATGGTCATATCGTTGTTCTGATGCCTTCCTTCTGCTGCATCGCAATGCATTCCCATCGCTCTCAGCCTTTCATTGATGTAACTCTCTTTCACATTCCCATTTACCCTTCCCTTCCATGGTGTCAGCTGCAGCATGTTTGATGCTAAAGAGGTCACATTTACGGCAGGAATCACTTACAGGGGGATGAAAGGACACATTAAATCTTTTATTAAATATCTGAACAAACATGTAGTATGAGACCAGATCATCATGCTTGGCTTGATATAAATGGTATAACTTCCCTATGCTCATGCCTGGTGACAAATACTTTCGAACCACTGTTTCATTTGTTCTTGCATAATGGCTCCGACATACTGGAAACCATTTTATGAAGTTCTCTACCGCAACCGTCTTTGCTATTGGTATTTTGTTTTTAGCAGGGCATGCGCCTTGCTTATCAATGAGTGGGGTCTGGTGCTGCACTTTGTACGAAGGAACCTTTGAAATCCTACCATCTGATATCTGCAAAATGTTCTATAAGAACGTTTTACACATCTACACGTCTACTCCCTCTTCATTCTGGAAATGCTATAGGCGTGTTGTTGCTCATTATGACTCTGTAGTACCAGAGGAATACACATGTGCCGTAGGGACTACCTTCACCATAGCATAAATGTATGCCGACTGCAAATCTAAACTACCTCATGCATAAACTGAGTGAAATAGATGTTTCTGGTGTTCGGATGAAAAATGTCGACCACATTCCTCCTGACGCGCGCATGCTCCGAGGATGGAACATATCTTTGGCACTACATTTCCCTTCACGTTGATGTATTCCTCCCCTTCAATCACTTTTCTTTTTGATTGTTCTGTGCCCACAGGTGCACATTCTGGACCCTTTTTCTTCCTCGTTGTGGTGCAATTACAGTACCAGTACTACAATCCCTCTTCAATCCGTCCATGGTTGACATAGTGGGTGTGGTATCCTTCAATGTACCGTGTAGATTGGGCTCTGCTAACATGACACGTAAATCATTCACTGCACCATTTTCATGCTGGCTGAATCGGCAAGGTGCACATTCCACGTCTAAGGCATTGCTAGTAGTGTCCAATCCAAATAGGTCTGAAATCAAAATGTTCCTTATCTGAACCGGTGTCCATATCAGATCATATGAGTCCAACAAGGCAACTTAACACCATCCTTACCTTGCAATGCGGCTTCAACATTGTCACCAGGGCTACTGCACATGTCGTTCTGTAATACACACACACTAATGATCGTTCAGCGGTGTGTCGACTACAATACTGTGAGTAAATACTGCACCCGTGTACTCCACCAGACGTCACGCGCTGTATAACGTATGGTACGTTGTCCCACTGGCCTACTCACTGTGCATACATGGTGCAATAGTGGCCTATGTGGCATAGGCCACTATTGCGCCCCATTTCATATGGCACTGCACGGTGCATAAACATCTGATGCTGCCACATTGTCCAGGATGTCCGAATACATGTCTGGCGATTGTAGGACGTAATGGTAGGGCGTAAAGTGATGTTCTGTTTGATTATCTCATTTTTTTCCAAAAATGTGGGTCAGGCCACTGTTGCGCTGATAGCCTCAAACATGGAAACATTGGTGGATTTTACCAATATAAGCTGTATATCAATGGATAATCTGTCTGAGCCAGTTTGGACAGCATTGTACACAATATGAGCGGGACATCCTCCAGATATTAAACTATTTTCACTCTTTTTCTTGCTAATTAAAGATTGTTTTTTGCCTTTCCTCCATAACTGATATTTGTGTTGCCAGCCAAATTGCTACCATCCTTTCCTTAAGACTGAATTTTTACAATACTTCCAAGACATACAAAGTCAAATGCTCTGTACTTTCAGTTCCCAAGTTCACTACCTCGAACACTCACACTACAATGCCTTTATCTGGATGATAAAACTTTTACTAAATGGAACTAACTGGAAGTTTTTGTGACTAGAAGAATCTGTCATCACTGAAATAAACTATGCTTTTTACAGTTACTTCATTATTTATTCCACAGCAAACTGTACAATCACATTTGTGATCACTGATTTTGTTTTTGTCTGTCAGCATGAGAGTTTCTTGTTGAATTTAATTAAGTCAGTAGTGCATTCCATGGCCTTTAAACTGGTTGTGCATCACTGTACAGTATGCAAATGTGGCTTCTTGCACTGAAAGTTGTTCATCTATGTCAAACTACCATCACCAATAAATAGTTATCCATTTTTGATCTGCAAGAACTAACTTGAAGCACAGCTTTATGTTTGTTGGGCTTCACACAAGTTACTCTATCAGTACATCTCCCACATCCAATGCTAAATTTCACACGGCCAAACTGTACACTCAGCACTCTCACTGTGTTCTTTAACAAACAGGAATTCTTGCAGCATCTTACCGTATATTTTGCACTTGCATTTTCCCATGACCAATACAGATAACATTAAGATAAAGTAGATAAAATCAAAATATCACACTTCCGTAGCCACGTGATCTACGCATCTTACTGTTATGTGAAAAACCTGGGTTCAATTCCCGGTACTGCCAGGGATTTTTCCTTAGTGGGAGGACTGGAGTGGGATGCATTCAGCATTGTGATGCCAATTGAGTAGCTACTCGAGTGAAGTTGCAGCTCCACAATCTGGAAAGTCAACAATGACCAGGACAGTTGTGTGCTGACCCAAGCCTCTCCATACCACATTCACACACCATATGGCAAATGAAGTCTCAGCAGACAGTCAACAATGCATGGTCTTCAGTCTGATCGCAGGGTTCAGATTTAAATAATTTATTTACAGCCCTGGAAATCTTAAAACTAGCTTACTACAGTTCAACATATCTGAGTTACACCACATTCACCTATTTACAAGATCACAGTACCATCTAGTTTCTGAAAGAATCTACACATTATATTGAACTTATCAATCAATGCAGTTTATTTTTTAAAAAAATTTTGTGATGCCTCCACCAGACATTTTCTTTATTTGGTAATATCTAATACTAATAAATCACTAGAAACATTATGTAACTTACAGAGAGGTAAAGTCATGGACATTATGGATGAAGCTGAAATTGTATCCATCTAAAAGACAAACTGGACAAAGTTTTAAATGAACAAAAAGACTTGTGAAATGGAAAATCGCTGGGCACCTTTTCACCTGTTCTACAATGAAGCATTATAGAACTAAATAACGCATAGTTATCACTATACCTATTAACACTCGAGCAGTCGCCCCGCCTGTGTATAAAGTGTGCCAGTCACACAACTGTTTTTTTTTAAACCTTTCCATTATTGTTTTACCTCTGTACCTATTCCTTCATTTTTTGCTTCAGCAAACACAGTAATAAATTGTGTTGTCATACATCCAAGTGAGCAGCATTAACATAACATAAACAGCAAGCTAGGTGAGAAAAAACTTTATGATGTGCACAAGAAAATGACAGATTCCAAACTAGCAGCACAATCCCACAATGACGCAGTTATCTATGATATAATTAGTAACCAAATAAGCAGTTAGCACAGATCTGATGCAACTGCACTGTTTAATTATTTGAGTGGGTCATTACTGTGGAATAACACGTGTGTGGCAACAGAGTGATACAACAAAAGGTTTATTTTATTACTGTTTATTTAACTAAACAGTGATTTTGTTCATAAAATGATAGTTTATTTTATCATTGTTTAATTAAACAGATTAAACTGTAATTTTGTTCATCATGTTTGCCTTGGTAACAAAGCCAGTTATTCTTCACATGCGTACAAAATGCAACATGCGCCATGCACCTGCTCACGTTATGAAGAGCGGTGCGGCCGCTTGAGGCTTCATAAGTATGCCTTATGCAAAAGATTACATAACCATGACGCAACACATGGAAGGTTTTATTTGCTTTCCATAGTTTTCATTACTGTTTCATTACACTACTGTGGTCAACTTTTGTAGATCTTTGTAACAACTACATAAAAATACTTGCTCCCATAACAACATAACAGATTTTTCCAGCTTATTTTATGAATTATTTAGGCATGAAGGAGATAACTCACCGAAAGGCAGAAGTGCTGCATCAACGATAGGCACACAAATAAAAGGTACAGAGCTTGGTTAGTTTCCGGAATGCACTTCCTCTTTCTAGCTGTAGGAACACACACACACACACACACACACACACACACACACACACACACACACACACACACACACACACACACGCCTTTCTATATTGTGTTCAGTCGAGTCTCAGCTCTATACTGAGCTGGCAGTCAACTGAGCACAACGTAGGGAGACAACAGGTAGGTAGGTAGGTGTGTGTGTGTGTGTGTGTGTGTGTGTGTGTGTGTGTGTGTGTGTGTGTTTTGGGGGGGGGGGGGGGGGCAGCACCATGAGTGCGCATGCTTTTCCTACAGCTAGAAGAAGGAAATGCATACTGAAAGCAAGCCAAGCTCTGTACCTTTCATTTGTGTGCCTATTGAAGACACAGCATGTCTGCCTTTCAGTGAGTCATCACCTTTATGCCTGAATAATTTGTAATTTTCACCCAGAACTTACCGTATATTATTACAACTTATTTTATGGAAATTACATGCAGTCATATTTACACCAACAATGAATAACTGAATATACAGAAGAATAAAGATCTACAGGGCCTAATTAATAATTTTCTGTAAATTAATAATCTTCCTAGTGTACATACATCAAAAATATCAACCTTATAAGCAAGGGCTTCACAACACTCACTCGAAACTAACATGTTTCTAAAATGATGGAAAAAACCATGTCCAATTTATTTTATGACAATTACATGCAGTCACAGGAGCTAAGATGTGCATGGCATAATTCACCATTAAAAACTTCTGTAAAAAGTAAGTTATAATCACCCTAGTATATTTGGGATATGACTTTATTCTATGTTAAATTCATTAGTGGTAAAATGCACCCAATGTATAATGCTTCTACTTTAGATACTTCAAAATAGTGTTAGGCTGAAATTGTATAATAATACATCAGATATAGAAAAAGTCATCTGAAGGCATCACAAAATCATTTGTAAAATTCTTCGCAGCTGCGAACCCTGTCACAATGAAGATTATATGACGCAATTTAGTTTTTTCGTGGTAATGAAGTGTAATGCCAACACCCCGAAACTTCAGCATTTTTTTAAGTAGCCACACTGAAAATCCAGGACATTTTGCTGGTCCCAAAGACAGTTTAGGGACATCGAAACATTATTAACAATCTGGACTGTCCCGGAAAAATTGGGATGAACAGGAACCCATGATCAAACCTTGTCAAACAACCTTGTGGTCACTCTCCATGCTGATGATGTGGCATCCATATTTATTTTACTCCAACACATTTGTGAAGCATTATGCACCCCATTTCTTAAATAGGAACTAAGCCAAACATGGGCTAAGTCTTGTAGCCCACATCAATTTTTCTAAAGGGATATTATAATACACACAATCAAATATCTTCAATAAGTTGTGAAATATTCTGACTGGTGATACTTCATCGCTTACAAATCATTTTATGTATTCAAAGTACATAAAATCTAAACTGGGATACTGAAATCCAAACTGGGATTAACACTGATAGCTTGCACATTACCTGAGCAGTCAACACTAAACATCTGTCAATGTCATTGTAAATGTGGTGTAGTGATGGATCTCTAGCATATAGTACAATAAGCATCAGACAAATACAGGTGTTGGACAAAAACATGGAAACACCACGAGAAATGTATGCGTGAACATAAATGCAGGTGCCTGTCAAGCCTGCATGTTGTGCTGTTGTATTTGACCATGAATGGCACCTGTCAAATGTTCTCAATATGTTGGAAACATCAGTTATCAGTGCATTATGCTGGAGCTAAGTGATTCAAATGTGGGTAAATTGTTGGTGCTCATATGGTGAGTGCTTCCATAACTAAACTACCGTAAGTGTTTTGTGCTTTTAAGAGGCATAATATCGATGATTTATACTGCATACACAAAATATCTTTCTACATCATCCACTAACTCTGAACTCACAATGTGGCGACTGCTATTTTTTAAATCAAAATCAAAGGTCAGAACCCAAGATCATTTCCAGACAAACTGGAATCATCATTTTCTTCTTCTTGTGGTTCACCTACACAGTAAATTGGATCATATGTACCATGAAAACTGAAAATCCTATGCACACTGTATGAAAACCACCTCCCCTCCCCCACCCACCCCCGCACCCACCCAGTGTGCAAATTTTATTGTTGTATACTACACGACATACTGAGACTATAAACTGACTGAATCTTTGTGACATCAGCGTAGTGGCACAGAAGTAGTAACAAATGTCCAGGCAGTGAAAATTTAAGGCGGCCATTCATATAACATAACCACAATTTTGGGCAGTGGTAGGTATAAAAGGATACGTCTGTCATTATTGTAAGGTAGGAATAACAAAATGAAATGGAAGAAAGAGTTAAACTGAAATTGTAAGCAATTTTATTTAGTTGGATTTCAAACAGAGGCAGCAGAATTCATAAAGTACATGAATAACCATTCTGGTGCTGTTTCCACAAATAAATAATTGTCAGACAGTGTCTTGCCCTATCTGGTCTTGTGCAGCAATCTTAATGACTGCTGCAATATCTCCTATGGTGTTAGTAAGAGCACCTGTGGTACTGTCTTTAGAATTTAATTGGGTTTGACACACAGCTGTTTGAAACACTCATCTGAGAGGTATTAGTCCACAGTTGTCATGGTACCTTAAATTACTAAAACAGGATCCATGGAAGCCCAGGCTTAATAATGCACCAGCAGGCCTGCATCTGTGACACAGTGCACGTTTGTAGCAGCAGTTCACCATATCTGAACACTTACCATTGACCTGCTGCAATGAGAAATGTGATTCATCTAACCAGAGAACATGTTTCCATTGATCCACCGTCCAATCTCAATGTTTCCATGTCCAGTGCAAGTAACTATGTCAACATGAGAGTCCATAGGGTTTGTCTATTAAGAATGGCGAAGTGCGCTGAATGGTATGCTCTGCAAAACTTGTGCCTGCAACAGCACAGTATTCTGTCTTCAGATCTGCTACACATAACCACCACCTATGCTGTTTTACAGAGCAAGTAACCCTCCAAACTTCACGTTCTGTGATGAAGCATGAATGTCTAACACCTTATCTCTTCATATCAATGCACACACTGCTGCAAAGTGAAAATTTTATTCTGTAAACCTTGCCTCTTACTCACCATCTCACCATTCGTCAACCACTTTTCTATATATTCTGATAACAGTAGCGATTCCAAAATGCTCATTCCCAGATGCCGGGTCTTTGTCAAAGTCATTAATATCAGTGGATTTCCCCATTCATCCCTGCTTTTGTTATACAAGTTGGTCGGAAATTCCCATTACAAACTTCTAGGACATGTAGAGGGTAGTGAGTACATAACACTTTGAATAGGAACCCATGTCCGGAAACATACCGTTTCCATTCTACGACAGTTTCAATGCAGATGATTACCCCATCCACACCCACGTGAGGAATGTACTTAGGCATGACCCAGTACAATTGTTGCAATCCATTTGCAAAGAATACTGACTTGTTCTCTTATTACTTACGCATTTGCACTACAACTTACACCTTATGGTTTATGCTAGTCGACAACAAGAAGTACCCAGCATATACGGCACCAGCCGCAACGTACCAATGCATTACAACAGTGGCTTGATGTGGCGACCACTAATGTTGTTACACACAATGCACCTCCGAAGCATTTTCTAGTACACTCTCTCCATCCCACCTGGTGTCTCTTCAGTGTCTTGTGCAGCAGCCAGAACTCATGCCAGCATATCTTCCTCTGTCTCTACAGGTGTCTCATAAATTAGGCTCTTCATATGACCCCACATGAGGTAGCCCATAGGGGTTAAATCTGGCAATCGTGGTGGCCACACGGTTGGATCACCACAGCCTATCCATCTTCACCATACCGTCTGTTGAGATGTCGCCTAACAGCCAGTGAAAAGTGAGGTGGTGCTCCATCATGCTGAAACCACATTTCCTGATGGACATTCAATGGCACAGCTTCCAAGAACGGGTCCATTACGTGTTGTAGGAAGACTAAGTATGTGGGACCTGTGAGCTTGGATGGAAGGACGTATGGTCCAATCACATGACTGTTGAGAATACCTGCCCATACATTAATTCCAAACCTGTCTTGAAATCCCTGAACACGCGTGGCATGAGGGATGGCGATTTCGTGCATTCGGAACACAATCCCTTGTGAACCTACATTCATCTGTGAAGGAAACTTGATGTGGAAACAGGGTGCGTCGATGCAACAGTGCAGAAGGTGACGCATTGTGGAAAGTCTGCTGGACCCATAGCGTGTACCCTTTGTAAGTGGTACAGATGTAATTGTTGCTCATGCACGACGTCCAAGACGGTACTGTGACTAACAGCCATTGCACGCACAATTGTTCAATTAATGTAGGTTAGTTCTTACAAAGAAGAAAACAGCAACCAGCCACTATTAACACTGCTATTGATTTAGGTAAATAGAGCGGTTACTGGTTTCGAACTGGCAAGTTCATCATCAGATGGCTGTTCACATGATTTTAAAGATACACTTTACATTATCGTCCGTTTTTAATTTTTATTATTCCACTGTGGCGAAGTATTTTTGATGTGTTGTTGCCCTACGGTAGAGAAACAGTGTTAGAAGCACCCTATGTGAAAATAACTAACCTCCAAACGATGAAATACAGCATAAATACATATGTGAGGTTAAGTGGTTATGGCACTTACATCGAAACTTCCGCGCGATTTTGTTGCGAAGTTGCAGGATTGTATTTTTCGCATATTCCTTAATACATCCAGCACTTATGTAACTTGCATATCACCATATTGTGCAAAGCACCACACACACACACACACACACACACACACACACACACACACACACACCAAAAAGAATTTGCCACATGTGATGTTATCACAGAGATTGCAGATTTACAAACACAACAGTGTCAGAGACGTTCTCTCTCAGAGACATCACAATATACAGGTTGCTTTGATTTCACAGAATGACTGTTTTTAGAGAATAACATAACTTACTGAAAATTAAAACACAAAGATAAACCTTACATTATGAGTGTATAATATTACAAATGAAGTTGACAGATGTAGTAACCAGCTTGTGTGAATGCTACTTATATGGTAATTTGTAAATACTGTGCTATATACAAGGAGCAACATAGAGGTGAGATAAAATGAATAATATGACAGTAACAATTGTACTAATATCTATCTATCTATGGTGCACTGAAATTTTGAATCAAGTATATATATATTTTTTTCCAGGTATCAGTGTAGCATTACAAGTATTTATATTACAAAGAATACCATATTCAGTGAGCAATAATTACAAATAAATTGGGAAAATGTGATGGCCAGTTGTATGAATATTACTTATATGGTATTGTGTAAATACAGTGCAATAAACAGGTGACAACATTTACACGAGATATATGAATAATGTGACAGTAGTAATAATATAAATGTAGTATGGCACAGCACTTTTATTTTTAAATCAATTTTACAGTTGCAGTAATGCATGATTGAGCAGGCAGCTATATTATGATGTAATACTTTCTTTGGATTATTGACTGCATGTTGTTGTTAAAAGGAGTAGTGTTTACTTATGTTTTAGATTGGATAATAGGTGAGTGAAGTTGTGTAGAAAGGTTGCATTGGCTAGCTCTGTCTGTTCATTAAGAATATGATGTGGTGATTTGCTTTTATGTGTATATATTTCTATCTCTTCAAGCAGATTCATGAGGCTACCTTTCTCAACATGATGCAATATTTGAATGTGGTCTTAAATGTTTTTTACTCTATGTTTGCTGAGAGTTGCGTGCATTGCAAATTTTGAAGGATTGTTCAGACATATGGCATCTAAATGTTCTTTGAATTGAATCTCAAAGTTTCTCCCAGGCCGTCCAATATAGAAGGAAGGGCAATTTTGGCATCTGAGTTTATATATACCTGATCTTTTGTAAGGTGGGTTGTTGTTCTTTATGTTATGAATGGTTAGCTGCTGAAGTTTATGGTTTGTGTGGAAGCCTTATATTTATGTTTGTGCTTTTGAAGAGATTACTTATTTTATGGGATATGCTCCCTAGAAAAGTAAGTGAGACGTATTTTCTGCTGCTTTCTCCAGATTTTTGTGTTGACTGCATAGGTATCTGGTGTGGAGCATTGTTGTTTTTTTTATTTTTTGTGATAATTTATCAGTCATGTGTGGGTTATATCCATTGTTTAGAGCTATGGCTTTAATGATATTGGTTTCTTTATGTTGTTCAACTGGTACCAGTGGAATTTTATGCAGGTGATTAAGCATGGACCTGAAGTATGCCATCTTATGTTCGTTTGGATGGCAAGATGAACTGTTGATGCACACATCTGTGGCTGTTTGCTTTCTGTAAATTTCAAAATGATGTTTCTGGTTTTTGCTGGAAATTTTTAAATCTAAGAAATTGATGCTGTTATTGGATTCATGTTCAACAGTGAATTTGATGTTACTGTGCATGCTACTCAGCTTGGTTGTTAATGTGTCAATTTCTTCATTAGTGCCATCAAAAAGAATAATTGTAGCATCTACATACCTTTTCTAGTAGACGATTTTGCTGTTGATGTGACTGTTAGTTTTGAAAAATGTGTGTTCTAAGTGATTTACGTAGATGTCTGCTAACTTCCCTGCTAGGCTGCTACCCATTGCCAACCCATCCCTCTGTTTGTAAATTTTGTTATTAAACCTGTAGTAATTGTATGACACCACCAATGTGAGTAACTCAGAGAACCCACAGATTTCTGCCATCCTCAGTTTCTTGTGTTTAAGCAGATTGTACTTGATTATATTTATGGTGTCCTGTATAGGGATGTTAGTATAGAGATTTACAATGTTAAGCGATGCAAATCTGGCTGTCGGTGGAATGTGCACATCCTTAATTTTGTCAATGAGCTCAAACGTGTTCCTAATAGAGTAGTTGGTTTCAAAAGTATAATAGGTATTTAGAAGAGCTAGCAGTTTGTTATTAAATCTGTATGAAGGGTTGTTCCTAGAGTTAAAAATAGGCCTCATTGGGCAGTGCTGTTTATGTATCTTGGGCTGCGACCTAAGGCGAGGGGCAGTGGTGTTCATAGCAATGCAGCCCCGTACTTCCCATTTGCTTACGAGGAAATTACAGTTCTTACGAGTTTTCTTAAGTTTGGCTTGAAATTTAGAAGTGGGATCAAAGTCTAATTCAATTATGTTATTACTACTAAAAATTCCATGGTTTTGTCAACATATTCATTTTCATACGTTACAACTGCCTTCACTATTAGAGCTTTACTGTTAGAAAGTTTGGAGTTGATAGAGTTCAGTGCCTTTTGGTCACTGTTTTTATGTGAAGTATTTTTTAGGTGTCTTGTGATTATTTTATTGGCTTTGAAGCCTATTGCATTTGTTTCCCTGGGATTCAATTTAGCAGCATCACATGCAAGCTTAGTGGATGCAATAAGGCTTTTTAGGTTATTGCCATTAAGATTTGGTTCTATGTTGTGCTTAAGACCTTTGTTTATGGGGGCAAGTTCAGTATTTGTGAAGGTGATGTTATTTGAATTAATAACTCTTTCATGGAACTGATGTAGGTTAGCCTGGGATTTTTGGCACTGAAGCTACCTTTTTTGCTTTTCAGACCATCAAGTTTTTTGTTATGCGTACAAGTTATTTTCTGACGTTCTTTATAAATGATGTCGTCAATGTATTGCAATATGTAGGAGAACTGTAGGCTGGAAAGGCTACTGCTAAGTTGCAAATGTAGATTGTACAGTTGTCTGTTGAGGAGGTCTTTCTTTTTATGTTGCAAAAAAAAAAAAATAAATAAATAAATAAATAAATAAATAAATAAAATAAATTATATATACTGTGTTAATACAATTGTTACTGTCATATTATTCATTTTATCTCACCTCTATGTTGCTCCTTGTATATAGCACAGTATTTACAAATTATCATATAAGTAGCATTCACACAAGCTGGTTACTACATCTGTCAACTTCATTTGTAATATTATACGCTCATAATGTAAGGTTTATCTTTGTGTTTTAATTTTCAGTAAGTTATGTTATTCTCTAAAAACAGTCATTCTGTGAAATCAAAGCAACCTGTATATTGTGATGTCTCTGAGAGAGAACGTCTCTGACACTGTTGTGTTTGTAAATCTGCAATCTCTGTGATAACATCACATGTGGCAAATTCTTTTTGGTGTGTGTGTGTGTGTGTGTGTGTGTGTGTGTGTGTGTGTGTGTGTGTGTGCTTTGCACAATATGGTGATATGCAAGTTACAAAAGTGCTGGATGTATTTAGGAATATGCGAAAAATACAATCCTGCAACTTCGCAACAAAATCGCGCGGAAGTTTCGATGTAAGTGCCATAACCACTTAACCTCACATATTTATTTATGCTGTATTTCATCATTTGGAGGTTAGTTATTTTCACATAGGGTGCTTCTAACACTGTTTCTCTACCGTAGGGCAACAACACATCAAAAATACTTCGCCACAGTGGAATAATAAAAATTAAAAACGGACGATAATGTAAAGTGTATCTTTAAAATCATGTGAACAGCCATCTGATGATGAACTTGCCAGTTCGAAACCAGTAACGGCTCTATTTACCTAAATCAATAGCAGTGTTAATAGTGGCTGGTTGCTGTTTTCTTCTTTGTAAGAACTAACCTACATTAATTGTATACAGCCACGGTGCTATCTTCAATGCAACACAGTACACCTTCTTCAAATTCGGGAGTGCAGCGTCGCCGTGGAGCACCACAGTCCTGCCTCCTCACAGTGAAGGTACCTGTTTCTCATAGCCGTTGTGTAACTTGGGCAAACAGTTTGTGTGATGGAGTGTGACTGTGTGGAAAACTTTCTACTAGCAGCTCTTTCGTAACCCCCAACTTCGATATACACAAGGAGCGTGTCTGTGTATTCCGCAAACGTGTACTGCACCATGTTTCCTCTGTCAGTGATGCACAGGTATTGACTCGGTCTCACAGCAAAGCGGACAATAAAGGACATCTGAGGATCGTTTGATGTAGTATACATCGTTGTGTCTACCCTGTTGCATACCAGGACAGGGAACTTTTGAGACATCTGAATTGAAACTGTCGTAGAACGGAAACGATACGATTCTGGACATGGGTTACTATTCAAAATGTTCTGTACTCTCTACCCTCTATGTTTCCTGGAAGTTTGTAATGGGAACTTCCGACCACCCTGTTTACTTTCCTTACATCACATGCCCACACCACAACGACCACCACCACTATCACCACCACCACTATCACCAACACCATGCAGCATTCTATCTCACAATAGTTGGAATGTTTTGGCTCATCAGTGTGTAAGTAATTAGAATGACATCAAATTCACCATTATCCTTTGCTAACTACTGAAAGCTCAGATTGTATCACAATCTGGACCACACCCTTTACATGCCTTTTTTATTAAAGTCACTTAATGTTCTGCTTCATTACACTGTCACAGTCCTCAGTTGTACAGTGCAGTAGTATTTGGCTGTACATCATTTGGTACTACAGTATCTGATAGACCACTATCTTCAAGTAATGAATCATAATCATTTAAACTGATAAATTCCATGCAGGGATGTTTTCACCTGGAAGCAGAAAACATATTTTAATTTCTTTATTGTAAGTCACAATTAGCATGTTGCGTAACTTTAGGAGCCCACACTGAGGCCATAAACATCCACTGACAAAAAACACACTGGACACACAGAAGGAACGATCTGAGGTAGATGCAATTCCACACACATGCTTGACATCAGCAGGTATGTAACTGATTAAAGACAGATTCACCTATGCCAGCTAGAGTGGCTGCCAGTCATTAACCCTTTGTGATCATGTTCTCAGGTCTATCACGACATGTAATAGGCAAGCAATGTGACAGGTCATTGTGGTGGATTGTGTAATACCACAGGGGATGCTGCATTCATATGCGAGACAACATTACAAGCATCTGATGTGTCTGAAAGGGGCATCATCATTGGTCTACATAGCCAAATTGTGTAATATACAGGAATGCGGCAGCAGACAAAAATATGACAGAATTGGAACATGAAGGAAATGTCAAGGTCTTGGGTTACGAGGTGTGATCGCACTACGAGCTGCCAACAGAGCACCAAGCACACTGGAACCCCTGCATATATGCACCTGCCATCCATGCACAAGTAATGGACTTACTGCAGTACCCTGCATCATCCAGCAACATTGGTTGCAGATTAGGAGATGCTGCATTACTGAATCCAATAAGTAGGCTGCCAGTAACAACTTAACACAGCTGCCTCTGAAGTAATGCCATATGCAGAAAGCATGGACTGCTGACAAGCATCGTGCATCACTTTCAACAACGAATATTGGTTCTGTACCACCTTGAATGATCATCATTAGCGAGCATGGTGACATCACAGGGAGACATTACACACTACCAGAGTTTTGGATACACACACTGGCATTAGCCCTAGCATCACTATGTGGGGAGGCATCTTGCACAGCTTCAGATAACAATTTATAGTATTTCAATGAATTTTGATGGCAAACAGTATGCGGCAGACATGCTACATCCTCATGTATTACCTCTCACAAGACAGATCTCTGAATTGTCTTTCAACAGAAAAATACTAATCCTCACATGGCCTGTCTCTCTCTTGAGATGCCAGCAAGCATACTGAGGGTCAATTACAATAGCTGGCTGAGAGTCACCTAACCTCAGGAGTAGATACCCTTCCCAACTGAAACAACATATGTATTCAGGTCCAGGCAACAAAGAAAGCCACTGGTAAATATTACATGGATGGTGCCTGTGATATTTTTCATTTTTTGATCTCGATATTATTACGATAGTGTGAAATCAAAACCAATAGTAATAATAAAAGATAATTAAACAGCTGTGTGTCACACATTAAAATAATGTATTTTTTTTTATTAGGTGTTTTATTTGTAGATGTCATTCATGGGTTTTGTTTGCAATATGTTGTTTGGTTCATATAATGGTGGTTTAGATCATATTATTTAGCTAACCTAAATAGATCTGGTGGAGATGGCAAGCATATTGAAGATTTTGATACTGCTGTTCTGTTTTGTCCAGTGGCATCGCCAGCAGCACATCTTTCTAATGGCAGCTACATTAAGGATAGATTGAAGGGTGATAGTACAGTTGTGAGTTAGTGGAGCCATCACATGTCTAGTGAAAATGAGTGATGTTAACATCCCCGAAAATATAATTGTTAATAACTATATTAACAATGTAAGGAAAAGATAAGACAGCTACCTACCATAAAGATGCACATTAACTTGCAGACAGGCACAATTAAAAGACACTTACACATAAGCTTTAAGTCATAGATTTAATCAGAAAAAGAAAGGAAAACACACACACAAAACCATCATCTCTGGCAGCTCAGACTAGAATGCAACTTTCACATGGAACAGAAGCAGTGATCCGGAGGGGGTGGGGAAGGAAGGGACAACAGATTACAAGTGGTGGGAGACAGGAGTGCTGCCTGGCGAAGTGTGCAGGGACTAGACTGCCAACCAGTGCAGTGTCAGGAGGCAGGGAGAGGGAGGATGGAGTTAAGGAGAGAAGTGGAGAAAGATGTACAAGCACGTTGGCAGAAGGTGGCACAAAAAGGGGGTGGGAGATGAGAATAGGGAGGAGGTGGAAACTGGTGTGGGAGCAGTACATTACCGTAGGTTGAGGCTGGGATAATTTCAAGAATGGAGAATGTGGTTTAATGATAACTCCCATCTGAGCAGTTCAGCAAAGATGGTGGTGGAGGGGAGGATCCAGATGGCTCAGGTAGTGAAGCAGCTATTGAAATCTAACATTTTATGTTCAGCTGAATGTGTGGTCTACATTGCTCTTTGCCACAGTTTGGCAGTGGCTGTTCATGCTGCTGGACAGCTGGTTGATAGTCATATCAATATAAAAACAGCTGTGCAATGACTGCAACAAAGCTGGTATATGACATGGCTGCTTCACTACCCATCCCATCTGTATCCTCCCCTCCACCAACAGCTTTACTGAACTGTGCGGATAGGAGTTATCCTTACAACACATTCTCCACTCCCAAAATTATCCCGGCCTCAACCTACAGTAACACATTGTTCCCACACCCTCAATCCTACTGATCCGTACCCATGCTTCACCTCCTAACTATTCTCATCTCTCACCCTCTTTATGCGCCACCCTCTGCCAATGCATCCACCCATCTTTCCCCACTCCTCCCCTTTTCTGTTCCATTCCTCTACCAGACAGCACTCCTCTCTCCCCCCACATAAAAATTTGGAAAAAGGCTGTCACTGAAAGCTAATGTGGAAGAGTCTTAATTGTGCCTGTCTGCAACTTAACATGTCATCTTTACTGTAGTCAGCAATCTATCTTTTCCTTACATTGTCGACATTCCAACCTGGAGTTTTCATTATTTTATAACTACACTATCCCCTATTTCAGAGGAGGTCCTATTAGTTTTCTGGTTTTTAGTTTGCTAATGTTTGTGTTTTGTAAATGAAGCTGTCCACTGGTCATTTCTTGAGGCTTGTACTGCTGCGATGCAGTATAGCAGCATGGTACCACTTTGTTAACTAATTCTGAAACTTCTTCCTAACAAGAAACCAGCAGTGTTCTCATACTGTCAATTTTGTTGTTTGTTTAATTTGATCTTTCACATAAATATAACCACAAAAACAATATACACATGAAGTTTCACTTTGCGTTCTCATCTACTTCTAGGTGTTTAGCTTTGCAGTGAGTATAATTTGAATAGTGACACTTCCAATTTTTGAACTGTTCCAAAATATCTTGCAAAACTAAACATTCTTTCCTTATCATATTTTGTTACTTGTCTTCAATATGCCACTATAATTTCAATTAAAAACTGTTGTTTGAGAATAAGGAAAGGATGCAAATCATAAGAACTGTAAAGCACATTAACTAACTATTGCTTGTGGAAATGACATTCTTTGAAATTATTGCACAAGTTAAAATACATACTTGTCAAATTTGACACATTGATTCATGGGAAATGGCTACCCTTAACCACAGAAAACAATGCTGGATATCTCATATGTTCATATTAGTGAATGCCTTTACAAGCCAGAAACATTACCAACCACTCAAAATATCTTGAGTTAAATGTTTTAATTCTTTGAAACCCAATATGTGTAAAATAAGACCATAATAAACATTATAGTTATTCTCATGCCATCACATTTGTTGGTTTTAGCAACTCACACTCAAACTGTCACTGAATAAATAAAAAATTTTGCTAATAGTGTAGTGTTATGATATATCTCTGTTTGCATATGTATAATGCCTCAAGTTACATCATCATCATGTCAACAGGGAAAGCCAAAGGCCAGTATCTGTAGGTTCAAGCAACACACTGACACCAGTTAACTTCTATCAAACAATGGAAACTCCTGGTAGGAATCTCAACAATGTAGGAAAAGACAGATTACTTCTTACCGCAAAGAAGACATGTCAAGTTGCAGACTGGCACTATTAAAAGACACCCACATAAAGCTTTTGAACCCCCCCCTCCCCCCCCCCCCCCCACACACACAAAAGCAAGCACACCTCATGCAAACATGACCACCAATTCCAGCCAACACCAACTTGAGCATTCCAGCCAGAGATGCTGGAGTTGGCAGTCGTGTGTGCATGAGGTGTGCTTGCTGTGTGTGTGTGGGTGGGGGAGGGGGGTGGGGGCACTACCGACGAATGCTGTGGCCAAAAGCATTATGTGAGTGTCTTAATTGTGCCTCTATCTCTTTACAATATGCAGCATTCTATATTTTTCCTACCAGTCAACTTCTGCTCCGCTAAATAAGTCTTCCCAAAACCACATTGGGGAAGCTGTGGAAATGAAAATATGGAATGCCCATGAAGCACAACTTTAAGCCACTAAATCTGAGAGTATGAAGGAACAAATCTTTCAAGTATCAGAAAATTTACACGATACCTGCTTCTCTACTCAACAAATACTGCTGCATTGAGGCTTAACTTTGAGGTAGTTGGCTCAGTTGCTGGTGATGGAAAATAACTTTCATCACAAGTAGTTGGAATAATATTTTCATCATGATTATTTCGCTGGCAAGAGAAGGGGAAAAGGTGGTGTTATATTCCTGATCACTAAACCTTGCACCAATGACTTGGATTAAATTCTAATTTTTCCTGCAGAGCATCATAGAATAGCAGCATGGCCTTCATGATGATGTTCCATCTCTCACATGGGGTTGTTACTATTCAACAGCTGGCAGTTATGCACTAGTGCCTGGTTTCTACAGCCACCAACAAATAGGACAAAAACCAATTCATTCACTCATCAGTCAAATTCAACAATTACACAACTCTCTCACCTTATGAAAGAATGGTTCCAAAGGGCGTGAAGAATGAAAACTTTTCCAACAAGAAAGCCAATCCTACCCCTCAGGTCTCCTAAACAAAATGCCACACAACTGGCTTCTTAATTTTAAAGAACATCAAATAATTAAATTCTGGGAATATCTGCATTTGCTTTTAAATTCAATATTTGCAACAAATATTTTCATTTGCCCAATACATTTTACTGTATACCACTAGAAAATTGCCTTGCACAACAGTAATGCCTGGAAGAAAGTAACTTACTTTTCTCTAATAGATTCTTAATTTCTTTCATTTTTTAAACTCTTGTCACTGAAAATGACAATTCCACATGTTAACAAAGTTGCATTTTGCTACTTCAGCTCAAAACAGTGTTCACTGATTGCAAATCTCCAAGATGTGTGACTTCCATCCTAATATGACAGCCCAAATGATCCTGAAACAGTAGATTATTATTCAAATATTTCTTTGAAGATACCCAACTCAGCATATTTCAATGAGAAGCATATGTTTCTTAGCAAAAGTACAACACAAAACTAGTTTATCCATATTTATGATCTATTTATTTATTTATCTGGTTATGTGGGACCAAGGGAGCCAAAGTGGCTAAAGTCTAAATCAGAGCCAGCATCAGAGGCAGTGTTTCTCAACTGCTCACAGGTTACCAACACTTAGTTTGGCACAGCCAAGGGGACGATACTTTCACATAACCAATGTGAGGCAAGAAAATAGTACATGAAATTCTGGCACAAAAATTTAAATGATTCTCTTCCCCACTGTTGTCACAAATATTTGACTTTTTTCTGAATGTCACAAATCATGAGACTGATTAGGTTGGGACCTAATAGAACAGCTTAAATTTGCGCAAATGAAACCAACAACAATGAAATTTAGAAGCTGGGAAGATTTCTGAGATTGTGGGAATGTCACAATCTGTATCTTGCTTCAAAACACGATCTGCCCAGTGCTCTCTCATTCACTGTGTAGAATCAGCAGCTGACACAGCCGCTTTCCTCCCCATCATACCTCATATTGAGTGCACATAAGAATGCTGCATGAAACATGTACGTATGCCATTGGCCCTGATCTAGATTTTTAGCACTCAAGCTACCTGTCCTTGGAACAATAGGTAAATACTATACACAATGTATTATAAACAATATAATTAACAAAACATGAAAAATGACACATATTTACTAATAAATAATACATTACAAAGGAAAGTTGTGAACTCCTGTACAGAACAGAAGTGTGTCACAAGGCAACCTTTCAACAGATTTCTGTTCTGCTGGAAGCCTACTGAAAATGAGACATTATGAATAGTACACACTTATCTGTGCAAGGCTCAAGGGAGTGTTATCCAATGCAAATCTTTTTGCATCACTATTGAATAATCAGAAATGACTGCAAATCACAAAACAGGATTCACACACCGCCTTAATGACTTATATTAAATATGAAGCGACTGTTACCAACAGGAAATCTGCAACTTCGCTTATGTTGCAGATCGGTTAGCACAACACAACTTTCAGCGGGGAGACCATTATCTTGACCGAGCGAGGTGGCGCAGTGGTTAGCACACTGGACTCTCATTCGGGAGGACAACGGTTCAATCCCGTCTCCAGCCATCCTGATTCAGGTTTTCCGTGATTTCCCTAAATCATTTCAGGCAAATGCCGGGATGGTTCCTTTGAAAGGGCATGGCCGATTTCCTCCCCAATCCTTCCCTAACCCGAGCTTGCGCTCCATCTCTAATGACCTCGTTGTCGACGGTACGTTAAACACAAACCACCAACCAACCAACCACCATTATCTTGCAGGCACATGTCAAGGCTGTCCTTTCCTTTTGTCAATTTCCTACACACTTCTGAACCACATGATTTTTCATAGACAACTTTTTTCTTTTTCTTATCAAATGCCATTCTTCAGTAGATGTTAGCATGAACTGTGGAGACTGGTGCTGCTTCCACATATACAACATGTGGATATACAGATCAAAGCTGTGAAACACACCAGCCACTTTCACATAATCTTATCATCATCATCATCATCATCATCCATTATAGTTTAACTAACTGCAAATACCTATTACTATAATATCAAAAGCAGTATTTCTAAAAAATACTATGTATATTAATAAGTCATAGGGGATGTTTAATATGAGTTGCCACCTGAGCTATAGATTTAATTCGAAGGTGAGAGGTTGGTTGTTTTGGCAAAGCCAATGAATATGATACTAAAAAACCTGACTGAGGTGACAGACTGATCTGAAGTTTAGCCCTTTTTCTGGGGGGGGGGGGGGGGGGGGAGATTAAAATCACAAATAACATCACATTATAGTTGTCATATTGTTTGTGGCATGTCACATTTCCTGCATCACTGGCCAAAGATGATGATTTGTATTGAAGTGCCTCTATATCCCATTAACACTAAAAGGATAAGAACAGTAATTCTGGCCATGTGCTAATTATTGATAGTGACTGTACTACACAGCGAGTGTCGTGGCACCACTCTTTTGCCTTAATGCTGCTCATTGAAAATAAAAAGAGTCAGTTATTTGTATTCACAACTGGAGAGCACTTCAGTCAGAGCTACCACAGAGAAACATTTTGCCTTCTGAATTTGTATGCAAAAAAAAAAATCTTGCCTTAAACTGGATGACAGGGCATTACAGCACCATGCACACAGACAGAGAGAGAGAGAGAGAGAGAGAGAGAGAGAGAGAGAGAGAGAGTGTGGGTGTGTGTGTAATGGGGTGGGGCAGGGGGCGTCCCTTCACAGTCCACCTTCAGTTTTCTCCTCTGTGATCCTACTTTATTCACTTGCACAATAGTTCACTAGTCACAAAGTGGAAATGTTTTATTTCTGTTTACTATTACGGGGCTACTTCAGATATTGTGTGTGTGTACTATTATTACACTACTTCAGATATTTTCAGTGGCACATCCATTGGTTTCAGAATGTACTAAAAGTCATTTTTAACATTCTGATTATTCTTTCTGGCCAACTTCTGAAGCTTTTTATTATAAATTAAGGTTATATGACCCCATTATGGTATTTGTGAAAATAAAGCTGTAGGACTAGTGCAACTGTTACTTAATTGTATTTTCAATTAACTTTGTCAACTTCCCGCATAAATCACATTGTTTAAAAACTAGTACATCAGCAGATGACTTACTAGACATTTCATCAGCCAATGTGCTATGAATCTTCATATTTAGCACTTCAACTTTAACCACAAGAAACCTTTACTATCTATCAAATTGTACATTGAACCAGATTTGATTATTTATGAATTCAGTTTTAATAATGATTACTCCGACATATATTCTGATTCCACTGCTTGACACACAGTATATCACATCAAAGACCTCTTTCCTAAATTGGTAATGTAGTCCAGTTGTTCCAACTTAGTTTTTCATTACAACTGACTTCCATAAACATTTACCTCTTCTCTGATTAATACTTTAGCACTAAAATGACATCTACATTTTTAAAAGTATTACTGAATGGTTTTCTGTAAATGGTCTCACTCTCAATTTCAAAAGAACATTCAGTTCTGTACATTTGGAGCTACTATATCAATAATTCGTGTTAACACGTGACTACAAAATAATAACCAAGATGGAAAAAAAAAACTGTCCATAATAATGAGAATTTAATCCAGAACATGTGCATTTTGAAACTCCTGAAACAACTAAACCCACGGAAATTTGCGCTTCAAATTATTAAAACATCTTGGGGAGAAAGAAACCAATAATCTGACATTTTGAATAAGTCATTCAATAATGTCAAATGGAATAATGTTCTGCTTTTATTCTTTAAGGCAATCTTCATTATTCAGAAACGTGCAGCAAGACTAATATGTGATGTTCACCCACGATCATGCTGCAGACACCTTGTGAAGGAGTTAGGCACTTTGACTACTGCTTCAGTTCACAGTGTATTTTTTCCATGTCAAGTTTGTTGTAAACAACCCACTGCAATTCAAAAGGAGCAATAAGGTACATAATTACGTTACTACAAGAAAAATGACATTCATTACTCCACATTAAGGGTGCCTTCGTACAAAAAGATGTGGACAAGGCTACCACCAAAATTTTTGATGACTTACCCAATGGTATAAAATGCTAAACAACGAGAAAAGTTAGTTTGAAAACAAACTGAAAAAGTTTCTCCTTGGCAACTACTATTCCGTAGAATAATTTTTAATACCGTAATGTGCAAAAGAGTGGGTAGTAAATTTCTGGATACAGTTATACACAACATTAATGTAACTGAAAAACCTTAAATAAGCTATAAAAATTTGTTCAAAAAACACACATTTCTCAGACATACCGAGTTTCCTGTAACCAACGTTACCTCCTATATTTCAAATACCCTTGTGTGCGTTTGGGCGTTCACTCAGATGTTTACGTTTGTCATTACGCAAAATGTACAGTGGATGTCAATGATATATGTTTACATTTGTCGATAAGTAAGAAACTGTTGTGTGCTTGCTTCGAACAATATTTCACATTTCCTGGAAACTGACGGGTTTTCTGATGTTATATTATCTTCAATCAATACTGTCTCTACCGCATTACTTAATTACTTTGCGTCCAACAGCTAATACCATCAGCGCCAAACTCTAGTGTGCCCTCCAAAGATCCTCGATTATCTATAATTATAATCTATACAAAGTACTAAGTAGACTTGCCCACTGTTTCTATGTTTCGATACAGTGTATCCATACGTGGAACTGTTTCAGTGTTTCGGAACGGCTACGGTTCACTGTTTCGAAACAGTGATGTTTCATTCCGCCCCTGCCTCGGATAACTGGACCAGATTCGATCTCGAGCCAGACAACAGAAACTGTATCGTTGTTACAAAATAAGGCTGTTTCAGTCCACCTGTGCTTGGACTAATTGTATGGAAACAGTGATGTTTCATTCCCCTCCGTGTCGGACGAGATTCGGGCAACGGCACAGGTACTGAAACACATTTAACATACCACTTCATGAAACACTTTCAAGAGTGTCGAAATCTTTTTGACAAGCAATAGCATGAAGCTTAAGATATCCGAAAATAAAGCTTCGTTTCTAGCTGACTGTCATATTCTGAAATGGCGTAACATCTGCTTTATAAACACTAACCAAACAATAAAACAAAGCAAACTCTTCACATTCAGAATAATAAATATGTGAAAATCATTCAGTTAAATTACACTTTTTGATAACATACGCTTCTCTTTTCATGTACAGTAATCATATTAAGAAACGCAAGTAAGCCTACAACTGAATAAAAAAAGGCGTAGAGTGTCAATTATTAGACAAATACATAAATTTGATGTACGTATAATTGCAAGCCATCTGTTTGACAGATCACTGATAGTGTAATGGTGAATGGGTAGGGCTAGGAAGCATGGTGAATTTATAGTAACGGTTCGAAAGACCTTGAAAGACAAAATTTTTTCTGTTATATTTTGTTATTTATTTGAATTATTTGGCGTTATTTGTGAGTCTTTAGTCACCGTGCCTATTATCCTCAATGATTCCCTTTGTGTGCATGGAAATTAACAGGATGGGTATATTACCCATACTAACGGAATGTGGGAATCCCAGTAGTATATCCGTTGTTTCTGCAGTTTGCTCCCACCTCCAGTTCCGTTCGTGGTGGCTCTTCTGTCTTCAGCTATGGCTGTCCTCAGCCGATTGAAAAGTATGAAATTCACACGACACGAAAGCAGCGCATTTGCTGCAGGAAATACGAAACTGCCAAGACGCCTAAGTGATAATTTCATACTTTCTGCGATATGATTAGCGCTCTTGCACCTCATTTGTGTTCATGTGGACATACTTATACAGTAGACAGTCAAGATGATAAAATGTGTACGTTTATTAGATTACAAAACACAAACTGTTTCGAAACAGCGTATCGAAACATTACATTGTACTGTTTCATTTGTTTCGAAACAGTTACGTGTTTCAGTTTGCCCATCTCTAATACAAACACTGAAATAGTCAGAGTTTAAGGCTACCCTGGCCTACCGAACGCATTGATTGATGCCTGCAGTCAGGTAACTGTGATCGGTTATAAATGAAAGATCCTTTACAATATATTTGATTTTATATACGTACAAGAGAGAGTTCTCATTTAAAGCTAATTTTCAAATTAAACATGTAACATGCAAATACAAGTAAATAGTCAAAACGCGATGATCTGGTAAAACAAATTTCCATCCAGGATAAAAAGCGAAGTAAAGACTGAAAAATTTGCAAAGTACTTAAAAGGTAGCTTAGTCTCAGTAATCTATTAAGTATAAAAGTTTACAAGCTAGTTCTTTCTGGACACTTTTTTCCATAAAAGATTGTCTTCAATTAGAGTACACATTTAGCCACAAATAAGACGCTTTTCGTCATTTCATTACAACATATTATACCAATACAGACGAGTTTTCGCGAGATCAGAAACGTACTGGTGTTTTGAAACAGCGTTTATTCATAGAACATAAGATACATGGACTGCCACTTCCATTCATCTGCTGGAATAGCTATCCACCCTTTTTAATTACAGACCAACTCCTGAAACCAGTTTTCATAGTTTATAAAAAATACACTTACGTTGTTCAAACATCTTAAGAGCAATGTTAAACATGTATGTTAAATGGATTCATTGCTGGCTGGCTTCAGGTAGTTTTTTCGCTTGTAAATCAACAAGTAGTCTCACATTAGGGGATGATGAACACACATTAGGAAAAACACCATATTTAATACAAATTTTTCCGTAAATTTCAGACTTACTTCTTGAAAACACTTCAACACTAGGCGGACCGCAAGCAGCCTATTACCTACAAGGACCGACAGGGCAAATCGTCCCCATGTTTATTTTTGTTTATTTGATCAGATTGTGACAGGTAATGGAATGTAACATACATATATAGCTTTTGTTGATTTTTATTAATAAAATAAATACATTACACACACACACACACACTCCACCATAGTTCACTGCTGCACTTGTGGCACCACACTCGTGTTCTCTTCTCACATTTGCCACATACTGCTTTCTCACAACCTGAACAGAAAGTAGTAGTATGGTTTCCTTTACATGAGGTACTAATTTTACACTTCTTTCTCTTAGTTGCCCTCTGTGGTCCGCCTTTAGTGTCTGCGTGATTCTGGTCTGGCTCTTTACTTCTTGATGATACATACTGCACTCGAAGCTCTTCACATGAATCAAAAATATACTTCCGCCTGCTAAGTCGCGTACCAGTCACTTCCTTTTACAACACCCAGGAATTTATGGCAGCCAAATGAAGAATGTTGTAAAATATATGCATTGGCCAACGTCTTGTACTGGCTTTTGTGGAGTACATCCTTGTCATTTGATCGACAACGTCGACCCCAAATTTTGTTTCCTTGTAGAATCGCACTGTTTCAGGAGTCTTCTTCTGACTATCGGACAGGGATACATGAGAGTGAAGTGAACTCAGTAACAAAACATTCTTATTTATTTTCCCTTGATAAACTGTTAGTGTTGTTCCATCATCATTTTTATACACAATAGTCATGTGGAGTGGTTGTTTTCTGATCTTTGCAGCAGGAGGCACCTCCCTTCGATTACGGTTCAAAGAACCTACTAGAGTTGTGGATGCTGCCCTCAGACGGTTTGCACGGCTTAGCGAAGTAAAGTAAATGCCGGTAGTGACATTCAAACTTTTGCCTAAGTATGGTCCCATAAGCCTAAGAACAACATTTTCACCTATGTCTTGGTCAGCTGGTCGAAGCGGATCAGCACCAGTGTTTGGGAATCCATTCAGTATGTATTTACTAGAAACACCTACAAGTAACCAGAATTTTATGCCGAACTTATCTGGCTTGCTTGCAATATATTGTGTGAATGTGCATCTTGTTTAAGACATCAAAAGTTGTTCATCAACTGTAAGATAAGGTTCTGCTTTATAGCATGACACACTGTTTTCTATGAAAGCATTACAAGTATCTGAGAGAAGAGCAAATTTGTCAGCCTTGAAGCGTTCAGGTCTAGTGGACTTGGTGTCAAACCTCATATACTTCATTATTTCGGTAACTCTGTTTCGTCCCATAGTGTGTTTGAAAAATGGATGACCCCATACTGTTGACCATAGGCTTTTGAGAGGAAAATTCTTTGACCCGTACACTCCTCTTGCATACATTATGGCGACAAAAGCATCCAGTTCTTCAGTGTCTACTGTCCAGGAATCGTCTTGTGTTCGACGACGAGCCTCAGCTTCAGTACAGTGCTTGATGTGGCGCATCATGGAAGCACTGAAAATTAACCACCAAGCACTAAGAACTTTCCCACTTTTAATTTTCCTTTTAGCGTATGATGTTGGTCCTGAGCTCTCCTGCAAAATGTTATGACTTTCTAGATGACCCGAAAACATATGAAAAAAGAACAGTATTTTTAGAATGTGTAATGTACTGATATTATATGAGTATCTCTGTTCTTGTAATTTTACAAACTAAAACTCTACACAAAGAGCAGAAATATTACTGACCTGCATTAAAACCCACTGGTACAATTTTCCACACAGCCCCATCTTTTGCTGTTTCTTTTTCTTCAGTCGGTTGCCCAGTATCAGTTTTTGACTGACTTCCGGGGAAAGCAAATGTTGTCCAGGTTGTTAATCTTATAGAGCTAGAATTTGGAACATCAGAAGGTATGCTGGATGTAGAAGCTTCATTTTCCCCTAAATTTAGCGCAAAACTGTCCTGGGCTGTGTTTACATCATCACATTCGTTGCACAAATCAAATTCTTCATCTGCACACACTGGAACTACTACACTTTCTTCATTGTCCTGATCGCTGTCGGACAACTCAAATTCTTCACTTGAAGTTTCATCTTCTATTTTTCTCAGTTCTGCTAGTATTTCAGCGTCTGTTAGTCGCTTCGTGTATTCGTAGCTCATGACTGCAGGGACGACTCTCAGATACCGTCACAACAGACAATAACTGCAATCCTTGTGTCAACAAACCAACAATCAGCGCTGGATTGAATGACATTGTTGTCGCATATTTGAACAACAAAGGGACAACAGTTGATGTGATTTCATACGCAGTATTGCAAAGAAGTAGCCTCTAAATACAGAGAAATGTTGCAGGGGCCAAATTGGCCCCGCTGTCCTTCTAGGTGGTAGGCTTCATATTCCACAACCTAATAAAAATAGGACTCTCCAAAACGCGGTGGTAATATTTCATATGACTGATGAAAAGTCACAAAATATCAAGTCAGTCGAACTTACGATTTGCTAAGAAAATAAGTGAAAAGTTTGGAAAGGGGCCAATTTGGGCCCTCGGTCCTTCTAGTGTTAAACTCATCCTTATCAACAACCCTCATGAACGCAAAACTTTACACATTTATAAACGACGTAAATTTGAGGTTAACATACCCCACAGTAAAGAAAACGCTTACCTTCCACTTCTCTCTGATTGAGGCGAATGTGACTGCTTTGCACGTCCCATGCCCGTCACGTATTGTGAACCGTGCTATCACGAAAGTCATTAGATAGCTCTTTTCGTATTTGATACAGCGTGGTACAGGGTGAGGCAGTGAAACGGCACGGTTTTCAAAAATCACCAATAATATATTTACGAAAAGAGTATAATTATTTCAACATGAATCCTAAGTACATGAGTGAAATTAATGTTTTACCTTAAAAACAATCATTTTTTGAATATTGTGTCAGTAAGGGGGCGTCCTTGGAGTCTAAGATGAAATCCACCCATGATGTTCTGTAGCATCTGCAACGGAATGTTGTTATAATCATCTTGGAGTTGAAGCTCTTTCGTCTGTGTTTGCTTTAACAATAACCTGGATGGGGTCCAACTGTAGCTAAAACCAATTTTGTTTTTTATCCCATACATGTTTCGCTGGAGTTGCAACATCCCCAGTGGGGTATTACATTATGGCTGTTAAATGTAAATAATATTCTTTACTTTTTGTATACATGTAAATACTAGTTTTTAAATTGTAATTACAGATTATGAACTCAATTTATGAATTCATAATTTTATGTCTTTCTTCGAAAATCTGCAATTCCAGTTTAAAAACTAATATTTACATGTATACAAAAAGTAAATAATATTATTAATATTTAAAAGCCATAAAATAAAAGCCCACTTAGGATGCTGCAGCTGCAGCAAAACATGTATGGATAAAAACAAAATTGTGTTTTGCTAAAGGCAGACCTCATACAGAAACATATGGAATGTTGTTAATTTCCTGCCAGAGTCACTCCTTCAGATCTTCTTTTGTTCTTGGTGGATTTTCCTCAGGGATTTTGCATTTAAGGTAGCCCCAAAGAAAGAAGTCTGGAGTGGTCAAATCTGGCGAACAGGCAGGCAAAGCGATATCACCATTCTTGCTGATTAGTCATCCTGGAAAGGCGTGTTTAAGCAAATCTATTGAGACATTAGCGGTATGGCTTGTTGCACCATTTGCTGGAAGAGTGTTTCTTCATCTGAATCATACTGATCGATTTCAGGTAGCCCAAAGGTGGCCAACATGTAAGCATAACGTTCAGAGTTCACCATTACTGTGTTACCATGTTCATCTTCAAAAAAGTAGGGTCCCACGATTCCACAAGAACATATTGCACACCAAACTGTTACCTTTTCAGAATGGAGAGGTTTTTTATGAAGATCACAGAGGTTATTCGCGAACCGATACCAGAAGTTCTGAATGTTTCCATAGCCACTAAGGTGAAAGTGGGCTTCATTACTCATCCATAAGTTATGCACCCTTTCTCCATTTCTTCCAATAACATTAAGCATAGCTTGGCAAAAGTGTGGGCGATGATTGTAATCGTTAGGTTTTAGGGCTTGCACCATCTGTATTTTGTATCAATGATAGTGTAGGTCATTCTTCAAAATCCGTCTCACTGATCGATTGCTGAGACTAAGTTCAGCGCTGTGTTCTGATTTTCGTGGACTTCGTGCTAATCCATCACGCACATGATCAATATTGTTTTTTCACTACCACCTATTTCTTCATCGTGCTCGCAGTGGCTTCAACGTTTTTCACACACAGGAGGATAGCTTTCCTTGATGGCATGGGAGCCCGTGGCGATGGATTAAATTCACGATGGAAAGAGCATTGGGCACCAACCATACGATCCGTGTTTTTATGATATGTTTTTACACTAAACGCACATTGCGTGCTTGACCAACGCTCCATGGCTACTGAAATGTTCACCTGTATACAGGGTGTTACAAAAAGGTACGGCCAAACTTTCAGGAAACATTTCTTACACACAAATAAAGAAAAGATGTTATGTGGACATGTGTCCGGAAACGCTTAATTTCCATGTTAGAGCTCACTTTAGTTTCTTCCACCTACGCTCAATGGAGCACGTTATCATGATTTCATACGGGATACTCTACCTGTGCTGCTAGAACATGTGCCTTTACAAGTACGACACAACATGTGGTTCATGCACGATGGAGCTCCTGCACATTTCAGTCGAAGTGTTCGTACGCTTCTCAACAACAGATTCGGTGACCAATGGATTGGTAGAGGCAGACCAATTCCATGGCCTCCACGCTCTCCTAACCTCAACCCTCTTGACTTTCATTTATGGGGGCATTTGAAAGCTCTTGTCTACGCAACCCCGGTACCAAATGTAGAGATTCTTCGTGCTCGTATTGTGGACGGCTGTGGTACAATACGCCATTCTCCAGGGCTGCATCAGCGCATCATGGATCCCATGCGACAGATGGTGGATGCATGTATCCTCGCTAACAGAGGACATTTTGAACATTTCCTGTAACAAAGTGTTTGAAGACACGCTGGTACGTTCTGTTGCTGTTTGTTTCCATTCCATGATTAATGTGATTTGAAGAGAAGTAATAAAATGAGCTCTAACATGGAAAGTAAGCATATCCGGACACATGTCCACATAACATATTTTCTTTCTTTGTGTGTGAGGAATGTTTCCTGAAAGTTTGGCCGTACCTTTTTGTAACACCCTGTAGACGCTCAAGGTCGTTTCCCCCACTCCCATAATCCACACTGCGCCCATCAGCTGAAGTCGAAATTGTACCATTTCACTGCCTCACCGTGCACTTCAAAATGGAGTCCTGTTTGCATGTCATCCTGTGAAATTAGTGTCATCCAATGAGAACTTCCACATCCATACTCCCCATCAGTGCACCCACCAGTCAACTGGCCTATGATAACACACTACTGGCTCACTGTCATGCCAACTATCCCCACAGCCAGGAAAGTTAAAGTAAGATACACCTTCTTCCTCACTGTCCAAGTGCTTCAACAACCGCCGCTAGATGGATGTGTTTTCATTCTTTCTGTTTTAGTGCGCTGTAGACGTTTGTTTATGTACGTGAATACACCACCAATAGAATTAAAGGATCACTTTTTCGAAACCCCCTAATTGTTTCCGATTGCGACGCAGAAATTTGGCTCAACATTGCCTACACCGGTCTCCACATATGTATGTATGGGATAGGGGGCAACAGTTTTATTGCTGTAAACGATTCATAATCATGTCTGTGTGATTTTTCCTTTAGCTACAGTTGTCGTGACTTATTTGATAGGTTAAATAATGTAGATATTTCATTCAATATAGGTTTCCTACATTCCACATTCACTGATTTGACTGAAACGGTAGCGAACGGAACACTACTTTGTTGGATAGGTATATGACGTCTTTCTGTAAAAGGTCAGGTCTTCAAATGTTTACTAGCAATTTTTTGTTATTAAAGGAAAACGACGTTATTCAGGAAATGTCTATACAATACAAGACAATCGTGAATAAACTGTCCTGTAAAGCACCGTTTCGTATCTCGCAAGGTTCTTAGGAAACTGAATAATCGCAAATGTGGTGTAATTTTTTAGTTTTCATCGATTTTTATGGCATTAGAAACCCTCCTTTCTGTAAAAACTAAGTTGCAGACCAATATATACGTTTGTATTCGCACTCATCGAGATTGTATGTCGCGTGTCGCGACTGTTATGTTAAGCTGAGTTTACACGCAACAAAAGTGTCATCAAAGCTAGTGGCATACTACAGTTGCATGGGTGAACTCCCAGACTTTAGTGGCACATCTTAACAAACGCAACTTTTGTCATACCACCAAAAGTTGATCTTGGTTGTACTTCGTGGCGCCACTCTCCTTCCACCTTGCTTCCTGGTGGCAGTATATTTCGAAACGTGAGTATCCTGTCGTGTTTATCGTGAGGTAATTGCTGCTTACTCCATTCGATTTCAGTGTAATTTCAATGTATTAATTTATTACTGAAAAAAGTGAAATCAAAGGTCAGCAGGGGGGGGGGGGGGGGGCAAACCAGTGATGTATCCCACAATCTTGAAAGACTTTTGGAAAAATATATTTAATATATGTAACCAAAAAAGCAAGTCGTATGAACTTAATGATTTTTGAGACCAAGCATTGTTTAAATTGTGGATTATATGCAGGAAAAAGCTCGTGAGTGTCATGTGGCAGCTATTAAACCCAAAATATTTTATTCGAAATGGCTATATCAATGAATACAAAAAAATTGTAAATTCTTGAAAGAGTGGTATGTCTGCAGATGATATTTACATGCCAGCTGTTAGTTAGTATGCTGTTGGAAACAGCATTTTCGTCTCTAAGTGTTATTTCATTTACAAATGTGTTTGTGGTCCCTGATTTATCCCTGTGTAAAATCTAGGTTTCGATTCAGCGTGTGGGTTTCGTCTATCTTGTATTTAACTCTTGTCACAGTTCTAATGCAGTAACCTGCATTATCCACATTCATGCCTGCCATATGATTTCAGTTGATGTCATATTGAAAGCTTTCCAACTACGTAGATTTTTTTCATTCTGTGTGAATGGTAACTCATGATTCCGCTACAGAAAGCCGCAAGCCTGGCGCCACATTAGTTGCATGTGTGAACCCGGCTTCAGACTGTGGCCTGTCTAGTCACGGAACGTCAAGTCATTTCAGATTACATGATCTGAACTCGCATTGCCGTCCTCAACTGTTTTCTTTCCCACAGGAACTGAGATGTTCGCAAGATGAGTCTTAACTGGTTTTATGCGTGAAGTACATGTACATAATGCAGTAGCTTATATATGTGGATGCTGGATTCCAAATTTCTGCGAAAATGGCATTTATTGGACTCAAGTGGATTGCAGCTTGGAGTGATAGCTTATATATTAGAGAAGGAAGACAGAAGTGCAAAACAATACAAAAAGATGTGGGTCCAGAAACTGTCGGTATGTGGTACAGATGGGGAATTTAACACATTATACAGGGTGGTCAATGAAGAGGATTCTGCATCTTATATATTAGAAAGGCGAAGCATCAGTTTTTTTCATTTGTTATGTCAAATTGCGCTCATAATTGCTAAAAGAAACGTAGTGTTACGAACTGCCATCACAACTTGTGAAAAACTGGCTTGTTTAAGGTTAAGTTTAGTGCAAATTTGTGTGCGTTAGTCATACCTCCCATAATATATTACCCTTCAAGATTTATAGGTCTTCTTTACATGTTTTTAATAACTCAAATCACTTATTGCCTTATTTGCTGGGGTTAGCTAATGAAACTACATAAATATTGACCACAGATGCTTGCAAAGCTGTTTCACACACAATCCTGAGAGCCTGGCACAAATACATATTTAAACAAACAACTTGCAGTGTCTGAAGGTTTCAGTCTATTTCTTTGTGGAACACTACAAGTGCCTGACAACATAAAAATAAATTACACCCACTAACCAATCTGATTTTACCCACAGTACTTTTTTCATTTAAAGTTGCAGCCATATTGCAATCCATTTCATTGTAAAATATTAAATGCAGTACTCGTCTCATATAATTCGAACTGCTGTCTCACTGCTTAAATTAATCTTTTGTCATTTGTTGTAAATTTTAACAAAATAAATAATGAAACGAAACATTTTACAACAAGTAACCAACAATAAACAACTGTTTCAACCACGAAAATCACTTCGAAACGAAATATGGAGATCTGCACATGGCCAGGTAAAAGGAGGAAAAAGAGCATCAGGGTCACATGATCGACAATAGATGATGTCAGCCATTGAAACATTCTTCCAGAGAAACGTTGACGGTGCCATGATGTGACGCTATGTGATGGGACTGCTAGTTTGGAGGCCACCATTTGAAATGCGTTGCAGAATGTTTTGACAGGGCGTGACATGCCAGCCAATGTGAATTGGCCTTAAAAGAAACATGGTTTAACAATATAGTGATTACAAAAAAACCTGAGGCTTATTAAAACTTTAGAGTGTCTCAGAGTTTCATTAGTAGTGATGCAACAACAGTACACTTGATACATAAATTGGACCTATTTCCAATAGTGTACCAACATCCAGTGGCTGTGTGCTAGGATCACTGAAAAATCACTAAGCCTGTGTTTGTTTACATGACGGTTAAATGATGAACAGGGTCTTTGTAAGTTTCAATGTGTTTCATCACACTGATAACAAAAAAGGAGTTGCAGTACTTAGCTTGAGTGAGACTGTGTTGATGTCCAATTCAGCTGCAGTGATATTTCACAGTAAGTTTCTTTATTTACTTTTTGGAAGAGAGAAACGTTATTAAATCAGTGGGAAAATCTTCCTGTCACAGTACGGAAAACGCGAATATGTTCATCTTTAAAAGACTCTGCAGAAAAGTGGGAAATCAGCTGCCTCTAACCTCATTCTACCTTCTTCACCAAAAATTTGGGCATGCGAACATATTCGCGTTCTTTTAACACAGAACATTCTAATTACCTAGTCTCTCTTTGTAGTTATGCCTTCATATTCAGAATCTCCCTCTCATCCCTCTCACTGCCACAGTTTATGTTTATCTCTCACCTAACTGTCTCCTTTTCTGTTTCGTTCCCACTGCCACTGTATCAGCCATACCTTGGCATCGCAAAAATTCTGGGGGTCCAACATATTTACCCCCTATACCAATGTGAGCAATTCGGTCCAAAATGCCGCCTTCCCTGTGCCTCCATTTCAAAGTTCCGGTCTGGGAGGGTCCAGATCCTGTAAGTGTATTTATGGTCTCCTCTCAACTGTATTTTTCATTTCGATTGTCTCCTCTCTCTTTGCTTCCACTGCTTCTATCTCCGTCCATCTCTCTTTCTCTTTTACTACCTCTGAACATACCCTCACTGACCACAAATATCTTCTGTCACTTTGGCTCCCGCTGCTACTGTCGTCAACCATCTCTGTAACTCTTTCACTGCCAATTTCTTTCTCCCACCATCACTGTCTCCTCTAGCTCTCTCTCTGTCTGGCGATGCCTTCCCTCTCTCTCTTTCACTATCACTGTCTCTCTGCTACTCTCTTTCAGCACAAAAAAGCACTCCTATATTTGTATGACAAAATTTTTGCGATGAAGGCGGAATGAGGACTGAGACAGCTGGTTCCATGCTCTCCTGCCAGTCTTTTAAAGAAGAACGAAATTGCATTTTAGTGCTCCGACAGGAGCATTCTTCCGCTGGCACCCTTTTTTTCGTTGCTACAGCAGCGTGTGCTGTTTATATAAAACGATGTCTATATGCCAGCAAAGTTTTGACTATTTTTTCTATACATCGACACATTTGTATACTTTGACACATGTCAACAACAAATACGAGTAAGTATGCATACTATGAGATAACACAATATCGTTTGTCTTATATTTTTTTCTGGATACTTTGCTCGTTGATCGCAATTCGTCAAAAACGGTAGATAGTTTACTGAATATGCGGTCTTTCCCAGTTTATGTAAAATTTTTGGCAGTCATTTTAAGTCCTTTTCAGACTTGTTAACACCATTTTAGAGCATTTTTTGCCACTGCTGTACAACTATGGGCATATTTGTGTGGGCGTGGAGTGTCTATTATACAAAGACAGCCAGTCAGAGTTTTATTGGTCTACATCTACATCCATACTCCGCAAGCCACCCGACGGTGTGTGGCGGAGGGTACCTTGAGTACCTCTATCGGTTCTCTCTTCTATTCCAGTCTCGTATTGTTCGTGGAAAGAAGGATTGTCGGTATGCCTCTGTGTGGGCTCTAATCTTTCTGATTTTATCCTCATGGTCTCTTCGCGAGATATACGTAGGAGGGAGCAATATACTGCTTGACTCTTCGGTGAAGGTATGTTCTCCAAACTTCAACAAAAGCCCGTACCGAGCTACTGAGAGTCTCTCCTGCAGAGTCTTCACTGGAGTTAATCTATCATCTCCATAACACTTTCGCGACTACTAAATGATCCTGTAACGAAGTGCGCTGCTCTCCATTGGATCTTCTCTATATCTTCTATCAACCCTATCTGGTACGGATCCCACACTGCTGAGCAATATTCAAGCAGTGGGCGAACAAGCGTACTGTAACCTACTTCCTTTGTTTTCGGATTGCATTTCCTTAGAATTCTTCCAATGAATCTCAGTCTGGCATCTGCTTTACCGACGATCAAGTTTATATGATCATTCCATTTTTAATCACTCCTAATGCGTACTCCAAGATAATTTATGGAATTAACTGCTTCCAGTTGCTGACCTGCTATATTGTAGCTAAATGATAAGGGATCTTTCTTTCTATGTATTTGCAGCACATTACACTTGTCTACATTGAGATTCAATTGCCATTCCCTGCACCATGCATCAATTCATTGCAGATCCTCCTGCATTTCAATACAATTTTCCATTGTTACAACCTCTCGATATACCACAGCATCATCCACAAAAAGCCTCAGTGAACTTCCGATGTCATCCACAAGGTCATTTATGTATATTGTGAATAGCAACGGTCCTACAACACTCCCCTGCGGCACACCTGAAATCACTCTTACTTCGGAAGACTTCTCTCCATTGAGAATGACATGCTTCGTTCTGTTATCTAGGAACTCTTCAATCCAATCACACAATTGGTCTGATAGTCCATATGCTCTTACTTTGTTCATTAAATGACTGTGGGGAACTGTATCGAACGCCTTGCGGAAGTCAAGAAACACGGCATCTACCTGGGAACCCGTGTCTATGGCCCTCTGTGTCACGTGGACGAATAGCACGAGCTGGGTTTCACACGATCGTCTTTTTCGAAACCCGTGCTGATTCCTACAGAGTAGATTGCTAGTCTCCAGAAAAGTCATTATACTCGAACATAATACGTGTTCCAAAATTCTACAACTGATGGACGTTAGAGATATAGGTCTATAGTTCTGCACATCTGTTCGACGTCCCTTCTTGAAAACGGGGATGACCTGTGCCCTTTCCCAATCCTTTGGTGAAGAAGTACTGACTAAAAACATAGTTTTGTGACCTCAGGACCCTTGCGGTTATCCTAGAACCCTTGCTATGCGTTAACTACGTCAGTTAACAGCCACATTTACGCTCCAGACCGGATATTACAGGCATATTTTACATGACTAATTACGCTAACTTTGAACCTCAGGATCTCAGTAAGGGATAAATCGTCGAACAAAGTTTCGAGGTTCCCTGAGAACGTCATCTTAAGGACATATCGTAAAAAATTCGATGGCTTGCCATGAACAGAAATTAGAGAAATGTCCATACCCACAATTGCTACTTGTGAAACCCAAATAATGGTTTTTCAGGTGTATCTTGATAACGGGTACAGATTTTCGAAGACACGGACATGGCGTTTCTACATGAATGTCTAAAGAATGTGGAGCTAAAATTTGAGCCATTTGCTATTGATAGTTATTTAGATAATAGCGGCCCACCGCGCGAATACGGGTAAAAACCGGCTTTTGAGGTTTTCTGCATAAGTAAGTTAAATCTGAACCTCTGGATCTCAGTAACAGATAATAATATCGCCAAATGTTTCGAAGTTCCCCAAGAATATCATTTTAAGAGCATATGGTAAAAATTACGACGATCTGCCATGAATAGAAATTATAGAAGTGATCATCCCCACCGCTGGTACTTTTTGGTCCCAGAAATCATGGATTTTTGGGGCTTCTTTGGAACAACTTGTGCTTTTATAAGACGACGAAGGTCACGATAGACCACACCTAACGCTCAATTTGCCTGGGCTGGAAGAATTGTGTAATGTTTAAATTTGGACCCTGTACTGCAGTATAGCTACTTTATCCCCGTTCTTCTGGTAGGTATACAAATGGTCGCTAGGCCAAGGGCTACCCAAAACACTTGACCCCATATCCCCATGATCAACAGAACCCGAGATATGACCCTATGAAAAACCGCATTTTCAGACACAGCTTTTTGGAACATGTTGGAACTATGCGCTGTCATATGTTAATTTAATCATACTAGCATTTCACGATATTAATCGTAACTTTTGTCTCATCTGTTCAATACTAAGTTTATGGGGTTACCTCATAAGTAATCTGTTTCTAGAGGTCTTTGAAATGAATTAGAAAATAAGGGTAACACTCCAGAAAACAGACCTGTTAGCACAAAAACAATTTAAGAATGGAAATATGACTTTATATGTACTGTAAAGTACAGAATAACGTTCGAAAAGGAACGGAAAATGTTTCATTACTCAATTATAAGGGGCAATCGAAAGCATCTGTTCAAAGGCCATAGAGTCCAGAATCGGCACGCCAGTCATGCAAAATCGACGTGAGCATTGAGGCAATCATCCCACCGATACACTAGGTCAAAGATACCAGTTAGGTAAAATAACCAAGTCCAAATGCGTGAAGATGTCCATAACTGCCTCCTGCACATCCTCGCTTGACAGGAATCGTCCATCCTCAAGGCCTTTTTTTTTTAAGGGACTAAGGACATGATAATCTCATGGGGAAAGAACAGGCCTGTAGGGCAGGTGCTTGATTGTTGTTGTCCATAAAGGATGAGGCTGGCCTCCCATATCGACTGGCGTATTGTGTCGAATCGCGACCATCATGGAAATTGGCACACCATTCCACAACGGCTGTTTTCAACAGACATACTACCCCATGCACAATCTTCATCCTCTGATGGATGTATATTAGTCTTTGTCCTTCGGCAGGAAAGAAAAGAATAACAGCACATTGATCCTGTTTGGACACATTTGGTAATAATGTCACCATATGTCACATTTCCGCATTTACCCCGCCCCCGGTAGCTGAGTGGTCAGCGCGACAGAATGTCAATCCAAAGGGCCCAGGTTCGATTCCCGGCTGCGTCGGAGATTTTCTCCGCTCAGGGACTGGGTGTCGTGTTGTCCTAATCATCATCATTTCACCCCCATCGACGCGCAAGTCGCCGAAGTGGCGTGAAATCGAAAGACTTGCACCTGGGGAACGGTCTACCCGACGGGGGGCCCTCGTCACACGACATTTCATTTTTCCGCATTTACTGCACACACGTCGGAAAGACATGAATGCCGCATTAATCCCTTGCCTACATGTTAGTGCTTATATAAGCTCATCGAAGTCGCGCTACATTGGATATACACTGCAGCAATGCCCTCAAATGGAAATTTTTTGATCGCTCCATGTACTGGGATGTAATTATCATCCTCTTAGAGCCTGCTGTGTGGGATAAGAGGGGAAAGCAGAAACCAAGCCTATAGTTTGGTACACCTAAATATATAATTTTGATTTTGACTGATATTTCACTTTGGTAATAGTTCCAAAAGAATGCTGATATTTTCTCTGACAAATTACACCTGAAATTATGTCTCAGAGCATGCAGTTTTGAGAGTATTTTCATTTTATGTTCATGTGGAAAACAGCAAAAATTGATGTGATGAAGGAAACTGGAAACAGTTGAATACTATGAAATATGTAAATCGAGTATGATAGATTTTATTTATTTATCATAAGCCAATATCAGAATAGTTTTTTTTTCATCTCATTCAAGAATGGGGGGAGTGTCGTAAGCACTCTGCACTATGTCCGTTATGGTCAGAGAAATGTTGTAGGTCGAAATACCCCACAGTGCTGACATCAGCTGTAGCTCGTACCACACCTTCCACCTCCTACATTTCCCCTTCCTCCCCCTTTCTCTGTCCATCTCCACCTCTCCTCCTTCCCCCTATCTCTGTACATCTCTTGCTCCCCCTGCCTCTGTCTGTCCCCTCCTCACCTTTCTCTCTGGCCATCTCATCTGCCTCCATCACTTTGACCAACTCATCTTCTTCTACATTCTCTCTGTCTGCCTCCCCCTCCCCCCCTCTCTCTCTGTCTCTCTGCTCCTGCACCCCTCTCTATTCATCATTTCCTCCCCTCTCTCTATGTCCACCTCCTCCCCACACTCTCTTTCCAACTTATCCTCCACACTCTCTCACAATCCACCCCCTCCCCCATCACTCTCAGCCTAGCTGTGCCCATCCTCACATATAGCCTGTGCAAGGCCTGCTGATACTACCAGCACAACATGCCTGTTGTGAGGGGCAGCTTGCATGTCAGGGATGAAAACCCTTTTTTGCCAAATCTCTGCTCCTATTGGAACTAGCAGACCTTCATATGCATTCGACACATGTATTGCACAAAGCTTTTTCTCCCACATCTTTGTGTCCATCTCACCCTCCCCATTTCTCTCTGTCAACTTCATTCCCCCAACTCCATTTGTATATCTCCTCCTCCCCACTCTCTGTCTCTTCATCTTCTCCTTATCCCTCCATTTATCCATGTCCTCTGCCATCTCTCTCTGTCCATCCCCTCCTCATCCTTCCGTCCATTCTCTTCATCCTCCACTATGTCCAGCTCTTCTTCCTTCTTCTCCACAGTCTCTCTGTCCCACCCCTCCTTCCCTGCTACCTCTGTCTATCCCTTCCTGCCCCCTCTCCCTGTCCATCCCCTCTGCCCCCTCTCAAAAAAAAAATGGCTCAAATGGCTCTGAGCACTATGGGACTTAACATCTAAGGTCATCAGTCCCCTAGAACTTAGAACTACGTAAACCTAACTAACCTAAGGACATCACACACATCCATGCCCCAGGCAGGATTCGAACCTGCGACCGTAGCGGTCACACGGTTCCAGACTGAAGCGCCTAGAACCGCATGGCCACACTGACCGGCGCCCCCTCTCATTCTATTCATTCCCTCCTGCCCTCCTCTATCCATCTCAACCATCTACCAGCCTTACCCATTCGCATGTGTAGGTCCTGCCAAACAGGTCAGTAAAGCAGGCTGTTACTACTCGCACAAGATGCCTGTTGTGCAAACAATCAGCACATCAGGGGCATGAAAACCGTTCCTGACCTCTGACGTATAGGCTGTCATGCAAAGCAAGTCGATAAAGGAGGCTGATACAACTGGAACACAACAAGCCTGTCGTTCTTGCTCCTGACTTGTACGCTACCATGCAGAGCAGGTTGATAAGGCAGGCAAGTACCATTCCCACGCAACTCACATGTGGCAGTCTATGGGGTAAGGGTTGGAGCTCATAATGGAGCTAGGATGTTATAAACATCACAGTGCTGATACTGACTAAGTTTACGTGTGTGTGCCATATTTGGCTGAAATCGATCAAGGGGTTTGGGAAGAGATCCCAGACTTCAAAGTTCATATGTGGTACAATACACTTAGTATGGCTGTTGCCTATATTTCTTACGATCGACAGTTCAAGTCACAGTTTTTCTGCTACAGTGTTTTCATTTCGATTCACTTGTATTAGAATTTTCAGTACATCTAACCTGTGTTGCAGTTCTAAATGTTGAACAAGTTTCTGACAGTTCAGTTGATAATATCTTGGTATACTGATCTGAATGAAGATCTGGCACATTAACGGGTCTTAAACCCCCCCCCCCCTACCCCTCCTAACCCCTGAAGAAAAATTATCTATGACTCTGTTCCTATGTAATGGTGCAAAAGCACAGTGTGTTGCGACATCATCCTCGGCCTCGATAACGCTTCGGACAGTGTGGTGTCGACACATGCAAAAAAAAAAAAAAAAAAAAAAAAAAAAGGCCACCGCTCAGAAGTTCGTCTGAAGTATAAGTTGGGTTAATGGTATCACATGGTCACCAAATTGCACAGCAGTTATGCCCAACGCCGCCAAGGGCGTGTTACACGATGGGGAGGTCATCATACCCCTCCTACCCACATCTAATATGTTTCCTATAGAAGCAGGGTTGTTGTCCTAAGCATGAACTGGAGGGAAATTCAAATTGGCACATCGTCGTGCTGGTTGACATGCAATACTGGGACAGGCTCTATCAAATCAAAATCTGGGACTTGGAATACTAGCACCAACCTAACTATGACATCAGAATCAAAGATGACTCACAGTGGATACAAGAGGGCTATCGAACACGGCGACTGGAGCATACTGGTGCAGCTCTATAATGTTACAATCCAGTCCAGATCTGTTGGACGATGTTCTTGAGGATAATATTGTGGAAATGGAAGAGGAGGTAGATGAAGATGAAATTGGAGATATGATATTATGATATTGCGTGAAGAGTTTGACAGAGCACTGAAAGACCTAAGTCGAAACAAGGCCCCGGGAGTAGACAACATTCCATTAGAACTACTGACAGCCTTGGGAGAACCAGTCCTGACAAAACTCTACCATCTGGTGAGCAAGATGTATGAGACAGGCGAAATACCCTCAGACTTCAAGAAGAATATAATAATTCCAATCCCAAAGAAAGCAGGTGTTGACAGATGTGAAAATTACCGAACTATCAGTTTAATAAGTCACAGCTGCAAAATACTGACGCGAATTCTTTACAGACGAATGGAAAAACTGGTAGAAGCCGACCTCAGGGAAGATCAGTTTGGATTCCGTAGAAATGTTGGAACACGTGAGGCAATACTGACCCTATGACGTATCTTAGAAGAAAGATTAAGGAGAGGCAAACCTACGTTTTTAGCATTTGTAGACTTAGAGAAAGCTTTTGACAATGTTGACTGGAATACTCTCTTTCAAATTCTGAAGGTGGCAGGGGTAAAATACAGGGAGCGAAAGGCTATTTACAATTTGTGCAGAAACCAGATGGCAGTTATAGGAGTCGAGGGACATGAAAGGGAGGCAGTGGTTGGGAAGGGAGTGAGACAGGGTTGTAGCCTCTCCCCGATGCTATTCAATCTGTATATTGAGCAAGCAATAAAGGAAACGAAAGAAAAGTTCGGAGTAGGTATTAAAATCCATGGAGAAGAAATAAAAACTTTGAGGTTCGCCGATGACATTGTAATTCTGTCAGAGACAGCAAAGGACTTGGAAGAGCAGTTGAACGTAATGGACAGTGTCTTGAAAGGAGGATATAAGATGAACATCAACAGAAGCAAAACGAGGATAATGGAATGTAGTCGAATTAAGTCTGATGATGCTGCGGGAATTAGATTAGGAAATGAGACACTTAAAGTAGTAAAGGAGTTTTGCTATTTGGGGAGCAAAATAACTGATGATGGTCGAAGTAGAGAGGATGTAAAATGTAGACTGGCAATGGCAAGGAAAACGTTCCTGAAGAAGAGAAATTTGTTAACATCAAGTATTGATTTAAGTGTCAGGAAGTCGTTTCTGAAAGTACACTCCTGGAAATGGAAAAAAGAACACATTGACACCGGTGTGTCAGACCCACCATACTTGCTCCGGACACTGCGAGAGGGCTGTACAAGCAATGATCACACGCACGGCACAGCGGACACACCAGGAACCGCGGTGTTGGCCGTCGAATGGCGCTAGCTGCGCAGCATTTGTGCACCGCCGCCGTCAGTGTCAGCCAGTTTGCCGTGGCATACGGAGCTCCATCGCAGTCTTTAACACTGGTAGCATGCCGCGACAGCGTGGACGTGAACCGTATGTGCAGTTGACGGACTTTGAGCGAGGGCGTATAGTGGGCATGCGGGAGGCCGGGTGGACGTACCGCCGAATTGCTCAACACGTGGGGCGTGAGGTCTCCACAGTACATCGATGTTGTCGCCAGTGGTCGGCGGAAGGTGCACGTGCCCGTCGACCTGGGACCGGACCGCAGCGACGCACGGATGCACGCCAAGACCGTAGGATCCTACGCAGTGCCGTAGGGGACCGCACCGCCACTTCCCAGCAAATTAGGGACACTGTTGCTCCTGGGGTATCGGCGAGGACCATTCGCAACCGTCTCCATGAAGCTGGGCTACAGTCCCGCACACCGTTAGGCCGTCTTTCGCTCACGCCCCAACATCGTGCAGCCCGCCTCCAGTGGTGTCGCGACAGGCGTGAATGGAGGGACGAATGGAGACGTGTCGTCTTCAGCGATGAGAGTCGCTTCTGCCTTGGTGCCAATGATGGTCGTATGCGTGTTTGGCGCCGTGCAGGTGAGCGCAACAATCAGGACTGCATACGACCGAGGCACACAGGGCCAACACCCGGCATCATGGTGTGGGGAGCGATCTCCTACACTGGCCGTACACCACTGGTGATCGTCGAGGGGACACTGAATAGTGCACGGTACATGCAAACCGTCATCGAACCCATCGTTCTACCATTCCTAGACGGGCAAGGGAACTTGCTGTTCCAACAGGACAATGCACGTCCGCATATATCCCGTGCCACCCAACGTGCTCTAGAAGGTGTACGTCAACTACCCTGGCCAGCAAGATCTCCGAATCTGTCCCCCATTGAGCATGTTTGGGACTGGATGAAGCGTCGTCTCACGCAGTCTGCACGTCCAGCACGAACGCTGGTCCAACTGAGGCGTCAGGTGGAAATGGCATGGCAAGCCGTTCCACAGGACTACATCCAGCATCTCTACGATCGTCTCCATGGGAGAATAGCAGCCTGCATTGCTGCGAAAGGTGGATATACACTGTACTAGTGCCGACATTGTGCATGCTCTGTTGCCTGTGTCTATGTGCCTGTGGTTCTGTCAGTGTGATCATGTTATGTATCTGACCCCAGGAATGTGTCAATAACGTTTCCTCTTCCTGGGACAATGAATTCACGGTGTTCTTATTTCAATTTCCAGGAGTGTATTTGTATGGAGTGTAGCCATGTATGGAAGTGAAACATGGACGATAAATAGTTTAGACAAAAAGAGAATAGTAGTTTTCGAAATGTGGTGCTACAGAAGAATGCTGAAGATTAGATGGGTAGATCACATAACTAATGAGGAGGTATTGAATAGAATTGGGGAGAAGAGGAGTTTGTGGCACAACTTGACTAGAAGAAGGGATCGGTTGGTAGGACACGTTCTGAGGCATCAAGGGATCACAAATTTAGTACTGGAGGGCAGCGTGGAGGGTAAAAATCGTAGAGGGAGACCAAGAGATGAATACACTAAGCAGATTCAGAAGCATGTAGGCTGCAGTGGGTACTGGGAATGAAGAGGCTTGCACAGGATAGAGTAGCATGGAGAGCTGCATCAAACCAGTCTCAGGACTGAAGACCACAAGAACAACAATTCTGACATACTGGCCCAGACTTGAGATACGTGGAGAGGCTCTCTGATGTCACACTCTGAAATTTGGCATAGTGGTGCAACCTTAGTATGACGCCAGAATCCAGCTTGGACCTGTTAGGCCACATATATCAGTGTAGAATTCCGACATACTGGCCCAGACTTGAGATACTCAGACAGGTTACATGGTGTCAGAATCCAGGTTCTGGAATACTGGCACTGTGGCACGTGAGGCAAAGGATGTTCGTGCAGGTCCAGGCTGCTCAGTTTGTCACCTATGGACTATGCATTACCGTCCACAAACACTGGACTGTCATGGTCATGCGTCACCATAGGCAGCAAGCAGGGCCAGGTACACTGCTGCCACATTATTTCTTCAGTACTATATCATGCTCCCCGACGCCGACATACAGAGTTCGCTACCACAAACCTTGGAAATCACACTGCTCGTGTCGTATTCACAACTGGTTGCTACATGCTCCAGCAGGCCATTTGGTCCTGTTTTCCTGGCCACTTTCACCTGCAGTAAGTACATATCTGAAATAGCCAGCACCATGTAATACCTTTAGGAATGAGGGCAGATGTTTGTTCGAATGCTCAGATGTGTGTGAATTCCTAAGGGACCAAACTGCTGAGGTCATTGGTCCCTAGATTTACACACTGTTTAAACTAACTTATGTTAGGAACAACACACACACCAGTGCTCGAGGGAGGACTCGAACCTCCGGTGGGAGGGGCCACGCAATCCGTGACATGGCACCTCTAACCACGCAGCCATTCCACGTGGCACAGATGTTTGTGACTCCTATTTCTCCACTGCCGCTCCCAGAAGACTGGATAATGCTGTCAGCCACAGTATTGCATAAGACTTACAGCCTCACCAGCCTGGCGTCACGTCACCCTGTATCGGTGACAGTTCCATACAGAGGGACACCTAAAGTGAAATAGAGGATGGCGGCACTGCAGCCACAGTCCAAATGACCTGAGTTAGCGTCCTAAGCTGAAAAAAGTGGTTGATTCACTATGCTTGTAAAATCCACCACAAATTTGTGCGTGGAATGGACGACACTAAACACAACCAACATCACAGAGCCATACACGTCACTGTGCTGTGACCCCCTAAGTTAGAGTCGAAACTGTACTCTCAAACACCATGTGGGTAAGGCCTTCTGGACATGTCCCTGTACCACCATCCTAACTTAATCCCCTGAACTGTGGTAACTGAATGGCGCAGGGGTATAGTGACAGCCTCAGCACCCCGAGCCACAAGTCTCTGGAGCCAGACACCCTCCATGACGTCCACGAGCACAGGTCGTGTAATGACTTCATCATGCTAGCAGGGTAGAAGAGACAAAGCTACATGGATCTATAAATACATCTTGGTCGTGACGTGATGTGAAGTACTTCTGCATGCCTCTTCCTACATGCCTACACAGGCCAGCAGAGGTGAGGTCCCCACCACTGGTCGAGGCCTGGCATCTGGAGCAGGCATGACTGCTACGACTTTTCCCGTAGGTACTCGTTGGTGTGACGGAAATCTCGACAACACTGAATTTTAGAGACCATTCTGTGATGAAATCAACGAATAACATATCGAAATTTCCACATAAAAAAGTTGTAGGCTTATGATTATAAAGGGATTATTGTATCGACAACAGTGAGTTTTACGTTGGAAACATTAAATATCCATTGAGTTATCACATTAATATTTACCTATTGGGGATGATGATGATGTTTGGTTTTTGTGGTGCACTCAACTGTGCAGTCGTCAGCGGCCATACAAAGTCCCAATTTTTACAAGTCCAATTTTTATACGATCCAATCTAGCCACTGACACAAATGATGACGATGAAATGATGAGGACAACACCAACACCCAGTTCCTGGACAGAGAAAATCCCCAACTCGGCTGGGAATCGAACCTGGGACCCCGTGATCTAGAGGGAGCCATTAGACCACACCTGTGGAGGAGGTCAAAGAACTGTGGTATGAGGTGTGTTTGGTGCTCTGTTTGGAATCACGCTACATGGACTGGAGAAGAAATTCCCCAAGACTATGTTTATGGTGACTCAATTCAGAAGCATGTGAACACTTATTTCGTGAAACATTAATGCTAAACTTTGCAAAACATGTTGAGAAAATGGCGGAAAGTGCAATATAATGTATACCCCCGCCTGTAAAATTTTAAAAATCATATTCTAGAAATGATCATACTAGCTTGTCTTCTATGCTATTTCCTTTATAGTACACAACAGCGCCTCGCCTCCCTTCAGCTAGGTAACGGATTGAAACAATTTTTGGGGTGTGTGTGGAGGAGTTCTTTTCAGGAGACGTTATTGAGAACGATAAAATATTAATTGACACGATCGACAGCTGCACATAAGTAATGCTACTTTAAATTTGCCACAGTTAAAAAATTGACCAATAACATCCACACAGGAAGCAAGTACGCAGCGCAACACAAACCCTCTTTGCTCATCAAGCACACATAAAAGCCAAATCACCCACCCTTGTGCTTACATCGATGCAAATTTTACTGAAAGAAATGAATTTCGCGCCATACTGCAACACTTTCGTCTGGATTACTTACAAATGCTATGATCCTAAAGGATGTCTATGATTTCATTTGATGTCTAATGGCAATGATTTTATATCAGCTGGTCTGCCTCATGTGTCGTTATATCCAAATGGTTTATGAATGTTAATCTACATTCAGATCCGATGATGGCACCTTTAGTGTGTTGAAACCGGTTATCCAGTAAACAGTATTTAAGCGATCTTGGCTTCTGAATTACTTCTACGGCAGAGTGATCGCTCCACTATGCACTATGTGTTCACTGCATTTATATGTAATCCGAACGAAAGTGTTACAGTATGGCGGGAAATTCATTTCTTTCGGTAAAATTTGCAACGATTTAAGTACAGAGTTCGGTGATCAGGCTTCCATGTGTGCTGGATGAGCAAAGAGGATTTGTGTTGCGCTGTATTCTTGCTTCCTGTGTGGATGTTATTGGTCAATTTGTAATTGTGGCAAATGTGAGGAAGCATTTCTTAATGTGCAGTGCCGATTGTGTCAATTTATATCTAATCGTTTCCAATAACGTCTCGTGGAAAGAACGCCTGCGTACACACACACACCCCAAAAACTGTTTCAATCTTTTACCTAGCTGAAGGGGTGTGGGGCGCTGTTGTGTACTATAAAGGGAATAGCACAGAAGATGCCAGTATGATCAGTTCTAGACTCTGACTATTAAAATTTTACTGGCGAGGGCTATACATTATATTGGACTTTCCACCTTTTTCTCAACATGTTCTGTAAAGTTTAGCATTAATGTTTCCCGAAATAAATGTTCAACACCTCTGAATTGAGTAACCAAAAACATAGTTTTGGGGAATTTCTTCTCCAGTGCACGTAGCGTGATTCCAAACAGAGCACCAAACACACCTCATACCACAATTCTTTGTCCTCTCCCATAGCTACATCTTAACGTGATAATTCAATGGATATTTACTGTTTCCAATGTAAAATTCACTGTTGTCGATACAATAATCACTTTATAATCATAAGCCTACACCTTTTTTATGTGGAGATTTCGTCGATTTCGATATGTTATTCGTTGATTTCATCATAAAATGCTCGGGAAAATTTAGTGTTGCCGAGATTTACATCACACCAAGGAATACCTACGGTGAAAATCGTAGCAGTCATGCCTGCACCAACACCCAGACCATGACCGGTGGTGGGGGCTGCACCTGTTCCGGCTGGTGTAGGCACGTAAAGAGAGGCATGCAGAAGAATGTCACATCATGTCACGACCACGATGTATTTATAGATCCATGTAGCTTTGATCCTCACATGCTGTGCTGGCATGACGAAGCTGTTACACGTCCTGTGCTTGTGACTCAGTGTGATGAGGCTGTCACTACGGCCCAGCGCCATTCAATTACCACAGTTCAGGGGAATAAGTCAGGGTGGTGGTATGGGGACATGTCCGAAAGACTCTTACCCACCTGGTGTTTGAGAGCACAGTTTGGACTTTAATCGCGGCATGGAGGTCAGAGGATTGTGATAGCGAACTCATTCTCTCAAGGGCATGAAGCATGCGACAGCATTGGTGAGGTGGTTGTGGCAGCAGTGTGCCTGGCCGTTCTTGCTGTCTATGGTGGTGCATAGCCATAGCAGTCCAGTGTTTGTGGGCAGTAGCACATAGTCCGTAGGTGGCGAACTAAGCGGCCTGAACCTGCACAAACATCCTTTCCCTCAAATGTCATAGTGCCAGTATTCTGGAAGTTGGATTCTAATGCCACGGAACCAGTATCTCAAGTCTGGGCCAGTATGTCGGAATTCTATGCTGTTATAAGAAGACCAACTGGTCCAAGCTGGATTCTGTCATATAATAAGGTTGCACCTCAATTCCAAGTCTTGATTGTGATGTCACAGAATGTGTCCCAGTATCTCAAGTCTGGACCAGTATGTTGGAATTCTGTGCTGTAAGAAATGCCCAACAGGTGTGAACTACATTGTGACATCGTAGAGCTGCGCCAGGAGGCCCTGGTAGCTGTATTCAATCGCAACTTGTACCACGTCAGCCATTTCGGATTCTGATGTCGTAGTTATGCTGGTGCTTGTATTTCACGTCTTGGAAGTTGATAACATACAGCCTGTCCCAGTATTCCAACCAGCCGGGGTGAAAATGCACCATTTTGGATTTCCTGCCGATTTATACATAGAACAACCACCCTGCTTCCATATTAAAACACTACCACAGTTGGACTATTTTTTAATTTACTACCAAAAATTGGATCTTCCACCAAAATTTGAACTGCCCACCAAAATTCGAATTTCACGCCATTTTATACATAGGGCGATTGGCCTTCGTCAGAGGGGAGAGGGATGAGGGAATTCCATGATCATCAACACTGTCTGCTCTCCAGATAAACACACCACAATGCCCCCTATACATCTTGTGGTACAGGGAAAATGCAAACAGTCTACAAAAGAGGTCGATTACAAATCACTTGGGTGACCCATCCTGGAATATTGCTCAAGTTTGAGGGACCTATACCAAGTAGGACAAACAGTGGATATTGAACATATACGGAGAAGGGCAGCAGGAATGATCACAGGCTTTTTTGATTGTGAGAGAGTGTCACAGAGATACTCAAGAAATAGAACTGGTAGACTCTTGAAGGTAGGTGTAAACTATCCTGAGAAAGTCTACTGATAACGTTTGAAGAACTTGCTTTGAATACTAACTCTAGAAATATACTACAACTCCATATGTATCGCTCCCACTGGGATCGTGAGCTTAAGATTAGATTAATTACAGCACACAAGTAGGCGTTCGAACAACCATTCTTCCCACACTTCATGGAATGGAGAGAACTCTAGCAACTGGTTCAATAGGACACATTCTCTGCCATGCACTTCACTGTGGTTTGCATATTATAGATTTAGCTGTGCACACTTTTATCAGTGTTTTTGACGCCTCTCAGATGATTCATATGAGAAATTAATTTTTGTAAACAGTATTTGTGCGACCATGTTCTTGTCAGCGTTTCTGTGAGATCTGTAAAAGTCTTCACATTTCATTCACTTCCGCACAATTTATTTTAGTTGTTGCCGTGTTGAATATAGTGCCACCAGAGTAAACGATTACACATGTGGAAATACTTACTGGACTCTGCAGGCGATTAAGAGGGTTTACACGTACTAGTTTTCGTTGCCTGCGGAAATGCGGATTTTATCAGCATAATATAGCTTCTAATGGTACTTTCGTTGCAGTTTTTGAAGCTATTTCTGCGATTTCTTCCTTCGTAAGCGACAAACTGCCATCTAAAATCTTGTGACTTGCATGCTCGGAGCAGGCTGACAGCTGTCCAAGAGGGTATGCCTGACTGGCGGCCCCATCAGCAACTCCGTTATTGACGACTATGGCTATAGCAACAGGAATATAGTATCTGAAGACTCAGGCAATGGACTTGAATTGCGTAAAGATTGTTAATACAAACTTTTCTGCAGAACAAGAGATGGAGGCCGGCCGCGGTGGTCTCGCGGTTCTAGGCGCGCAGTCCGGACCGCGCGACTGCTACGGTCGCAGGTTCGAATCCTGCCTCGGGCATGGATGTGTGTGATATCCTTAGGTTAGTTAGGTTTAAGTAGTTCTAAGTTCTAGGGGACTGATGATAACAGCTGTTAAGTCCCATAGTGCTCAGAGCCAGGAGATGGAGAGATGGAACGTCAGTATTGTGCACCTATAGCAAGAAGCAGATGCAAAACAAGCGATCCAAACTGTGCTTCATTTACTAGTCAGCAGCTTTATCTTCAGATTCTTTAAAATCACGAAAAAATTTGTAAGCTACGTTTACACGTGGTGTACTATTACAAGTGTTTGCATTTCTGATGAAACCAATCATCAGCTTCCTATTAGACTTTACTAAAATCACTACCTTCTAATATACGTATCAATAGATAATTTTTTTAAATTCTATCATTTTAACACATTACAAGCTCCCAGTATGTACTGCAGGTCATTGACGAGCTTCACATGATATTCCAACTCATTTGATTTTACATCTTGGTTGTAGAAGTTGGGGAGTTACAACCCACAAGATGACGAGTCCAAGGTATTATGTGTCAAGACTACAACCATCTAGACCCCCCACTGCACCATGCCACCAATGTGCATCATGTGTGGCGGTCCGCATGACAGTATAAATGTGCACAACCTAAGGATGCCCCTGCAAGTTGTGGGCGCTGTGGAAAAGGTCCACCATCCAGCTATAGGCGATACCAAAAGTACAAGGACACTCAGTGAAGAAAAACTGGACTGCCTCTATGTGTACAAATAAACAGAACTCAGCAAGCAGCCTGGGTCACAGCAATGTAGTATCACCTGGTCCAGGACATAGTCACACATCAAGACTGGCGCTTGTATAACACTAGGCTGCCCAAATTCAGGTCACTATCCAGTATTCAGTCGCCGTCAGAGGGTTCTAAGTGACAGCAGCCACTCCAATGGAAAGACAAGGACAACAAGCTCACTAAATATCCCAACAAGAACAGCCGAGAGGAAGACAATGCCAAGAATATGGAGGAGACAGCACTGAAGTCCCCTCACAGGACAGGATATTGTCGCTCTCATCAAAACCCTAACTCAAGCACTTGCAGAAGTTAATAAAGTGTTTTCAAGTTTGTCTTACACTATTGCTGTGGCTGTAAATGCAACTATAAGGAGTCTGAACTCAACTAACAGCGATAACATTCCAGCCCACCGTGGCAAGCCTTAGACGAACTGAAGACATCATTGTTACATGGACTGCTAATGGCATTTACATGTTGGAATTTCAGTAGGTTCTTCAGGAAGAGAATACTGACTTGTATTGGCAAGTGGGATTCGCCTGAAACCAGGACTCCAGGCAAACAATGCGAACTTCAGATGTTACAAAAATGACAGACTGACGGCAGGAGGAGACATAGCCGTCCCTGTGAAGAATTCTGATCCCTAGTATGGAGTGCTGGCACCTAAGGTACTTGTTATAGAAGCCACAGTGGTTGCAGTGGAGACAGCGTAAGGTCCTATCGTCTTTGTACCAGCCTACAGACCACCACGTGGACATCTCGTCAATGATGACGACGCTCAGGGTGTATTATAACTGCAAAGGAAGCTGTTTGTAGCTGAGGATCTAAACCCAAAGCACATAGTTGCGAGCTCTGCTACCACTAAAATCAGCAGAAGACTTCTTCTGCAAACTGCAGAACAAGCTCACACCTAGTGGACCCAACCAACGCCAAATATTATCTGACTGTGTGTGTTAGATATAGCAGTTATAAAGAGGATAAATCAGCAGGTCATAGTGGAGGTTATCCATTATCTCCCATCTGATCACATCAACTCCCAGTTCTCTTCAGATGTAGAATGGTATCCAGAAGGGGTATCCCAAGACTCATGACTAAGAAGATAAACTGATGCAAGAACATGCAGCAAGTCTTGCACTTCCTGGATTAAATTCACATAGAGGAAGATAGAATTGTGGACAAAGCCATCGAATCATTCAGTAAGGCAGTCACTGGTGCTTTGACTTCCTCAACAAGGCTGATGATGTTTGGTTTGTGGGGGGCTCAAATGCGCGGTCGTCAGCGCCTTACAAAGTCCCAATTTTTACACAGTCCATTTTCTTTTCACAGTCCAATCTAGTCACTCTCGCAAATGATGATGACGATGAAATGATGAGAACAACACAAACACCCAGTTCCCGGGCAGAGAAAATCCCCAACCCAGCCGAAAATCGAACCTGGGACCACGTGAGCCAGAGGCAGCAACATTAGACCCTAAACCACGAGCTGCGGACTCTACACGACCGCCACATCAGTTCGAATGCCCTATTCGTGCCCTGACAAGAGATTTAAGGGTCATGATCTGTAAAATAAATCGTCTCTGCACAAGTTGGAGACTAACTCTAGACTCATTTTTCAAAAGGCAACTCAACAAGATTCACAGATACCGAAATTAAAATATGCACCGGAATTAACGTTGGCAGGACAAATTATCTACACTCAAGACTGATGCATCGACATTAATTGTGATGTGCGTATTTACAGAATCACATGCGGAACTCTCTCTGTTCGATACACCTGTGGGGCCTGTCTGCGATCCCACTGTAAATGCCAATGTCTTGGCAGAAGTATTTAAAGAAAACTTGAAAACTTCTGATCAGCAGAGGAACTGTAGGATCCTCAACACACACACCTGACTGAGGAGAGTGTAGATGCTTACGTAGCCATCCAGGAGAGGATCCAAAAATCCAAGTTATTACATCAAAGAAAGTGTGCTCCCATATTCGACACCTCCTGAACAACAAGACTCCTGGAAAGGATGACATTACAGGAAAGACTCTCAAGATACTTCCATCGGAAGCTCACAGTTAACTTGGTCATATCTTCAATGACATGATTACGTAACAGGATTATCCACAATTATGGATGCATCTGATTCTTGTTGCAGTCCCAAATCCTCGCAAAAGGTGCAAGGATCCTAAAAACTACAGGCCAGTCAGCATTCTGCCTCAAATAAGCAAAGTCTTTGAGAGACTTGTTCTGATAATTTAGGATTCTGCTCGAAGGGAAAAAGGATTCTACTACCTGAACAGCTCGGTTTTTCGCGAAGAACACTCGATGTCCCAACAAATGGCCCTAGTACTTGAAGAAATCACAACAACTCACAACAATCGTGAGTTCTGTGGGGCGATATTTTTCGACCTTTTCAAGGCATTAGATAGTATGTCGCATTACAGTCTGCTTCACAAACTGTGCACAGAGCATGTACATCAGGCTTGTCTCCTCCTACCTGTAGGATCGCACCTTCTCCATCAGGGCAAAAGGAACTACATCCATCATTCGAAGAATCAAACCAGGAGTGTCACAAACATCTGTGCTCGGGTCATCTCTAGATTCCATCTACAAAGCGGACCTCCTGAAGCCCCCCCCCCCCCCCCCCCCACTCCCTCTCCCATCAAGTGGAGGGACCAATCTATGCTGACAATACAGGTGTTTACATGAGGAGCAGGTGACCGCAAGCATTGCAAAATGGTTCAAATGGCTCTGAGCGCTATGGGACTTAACATCTGAGGTCATCAGTCCCCTAGAACTTAGAACTACTTAAACCTAACTAACCTAAGGACATCACATGCATCCATGCCCGAGGCAGGGTTCGAACCTGCGACTGTAGCAGTCGTGCGGTTCTGGACTAAAGCGCCTAGAACTGCTCGACCACCACCGCCGGTGCAAGCATTGCAGTGAAACATTCAGGATACCTGCCATGAGTTAGAATCTGGGACTATACATTGTAGGGTATCTTGTTACGCTGCAAAGAAACAGACAGTGATATTTACTAGCAGCTCTTTGGGACTCCTATAGATTGGGCAACTTCAGCCAAGTACCTTGGATCATCACAGATAGTAAGCCCACACGATAGCAACAGCAGGTATCTGGCAGAAGGCCAGCCAATGGTCACTGTACCCAGTAAGAAATGAGCATTCAGAACTCTTGATCAAATGTGGACACACTGTATCTAGATGATTGCACGCCAACTGCATCGACAGTCAGCAGAATCGGGACACCCAGTAATAAGCCAACTGGGTAGCCAACAGCTGTAATAAACGGCCCATAGTCTTGCTTGTCCCTTGCCCCAACGATAATAAGACCATGAGCGGATAACAATTCACTCAACGTTATACTTGTAGTAAAATTACATACAAATCCTCCGAAGTCCTGTCACTGCTCCAACCCCAGAATTTGCGTTAAACGCCACAAGGTGAAAACTGTACCTGAAGCTGTAAACACAAAGATTATGAGCAGTGGGAAAAACTATGAGTATGTTTAGGGTGCGATCTCTGTGTGCCTTGGTGACTCAGTTCTTAAGTTACAGACTACGGATTCTAAATCTTCGGATTCAGTCACATACGTATCAGTACAAAAATTTTCTTCACTCATCGATTATCTCACTTCAGCTAACGATTTGTTAGTGTGTAAAATGCCAATTTGCTCCATCGTATGGTGTCTACGTTAAACTGGATAAGTTAGTTGCAAGATGTGAAGACGGCAAGGACATAGAAGAAGCAAAATTAATTTATTACAGTGCTATCGGCCTCTACATCCATACTATACAAACCACCGCCTCATGGTGGAGGGGTACTTCTCTTTGTACCAAACATTAGGATTCTTTTATTACCAATCATATAAAGAGTGTGGAAAAATGATTACTTAAATGTCTCTGTTCACACTGTAATTGGTCTAATCTTGCCATCATGGTCAATAAAGGAGCGATAAGTAGGTGGCTGTAATGTATTCCTACATTCTTCACTTATTACTGATTTCTGAAAATTTGTAAGAAGGCTTTCGCTGGCTAAATGGCATCTACCTTCAAGCGTCCATCAATTCAGGTTTTTCAGCATTTGTCTAACACAATCCTTCGATTACAGCAAGCATATGGTCACTCATTCTGCTCTTCTTTCTAAATGTTCAGTATCCTTTGTTATAGTCTTATTCACTATTGAGGAATATTGTTGTAAGTCGAGATGCATGAATGTTTTATAAGCAGTCGTCTTTCTAAAACCGAAATTAGTTTCCTTTTCAATTTGTGTCATTTATTTTTCGAAGTTTGCACTGTCTTACGTCAAAGTCTCTGTCTCCATAGTGATCCCAAGTTATGGCAATATTCTGAAGCGATTTTATTACCTTCCTTGCATCCTCAAATTGGGCACAATTTAGCTGTTATTTCATAGGCGTTGCCCTCTTTACGCACAAAAAGAAAGAAAATGTCACTTTAAAGCAAATGCATCAGAGAAACTTTTACCACAAAGTTTTGTGAATTTGTTTAATGTGTGACAAATGTGTTCGATAACTTGAAAACTCTGTAACACTTCTAACAGCTAGCTATGAAATTAATTTTGAATATTACTGCTACAAAGTGCCTCAATGCCAAGTTCATACTGTGAAGACTACAGATATTTCAATCAGTGTCTTTGGTTGCCCAGGTTTCCAGCCAGCCCCTTGTGTAGTTCTTGTATGTATTTGAAGCTTAGACCATACAGGATATAGAGAGCACAGGACGCTATTATATTACAACCAACATCCCAGTTAGCTGACTAGGGGCAGTTTCTAAACGCAGACAACTTCTGAAATACTCTTCAGTTATCTTTATCTCAGCTGTACTGTTTTCAGTAAAGATTTCTTTTTACAATGGTGAAATCCTTTTACAGTGTTTGGTTGCACTGAAAGATACATGAAAGCTAGAAATATAATGTTCAACAGGTAAAGTTGTTTTAAGAATACAAAATAAAATTTTGCGTCCATATCTTTTGAAAGTTAGCATGTATGTTGGTTCTCAGATGAATGACGAAGATTTTGTCTCAACAGAACGTTAATATCTAATTCTTTAAAGTGTTTTCTCTTTAACCAACGTTTTCAAACACAGGAGCTCCCTCGAAGAATGGTCAATACTGAGGGATATGACAGGAACAATTATTCAAGACACAACATTCTAGTAAGCAAGGGCTCTGAATGCATACCTTAAGAGCTGTGAGCACTTATTCATCTTCAATGCTGTGAAACAAATCTCTTCTACTGCAAGCTGTTTGCGTTCTGTAATTTGGCAGATGGTAGTTCAGACCATAAAAAGAAAAAAAAAAAGTCTAGTGAACAGGGCTCGAAAGTGCACACCTTAACAATTATGATCACTTGCTGAGTAGAGGAGACATCTTTCAGAGTAGCGAAGATGAACAAGTGGTCATAGATCTTAAGGTATTCAGTTTAGAGCCCACAATTGCTGGACATGTTTTTCTTCATATTACCATCTCTCAAAATATGGAAAGCAAAGGTCGTGCTGTAGAAGAGATTTGTTTCAAAGTATCGAAGATGAAGAAGTGCTCAAAGCTCTTAAGTCATGCATTAAAGAGCCCTTGTTTACTACAATATTTTGCTTCGAATAATCGTTCATGTCATATCCCAGAATATTGATCATTTGTCATGGGACACCCTGCATATTATGCTTCTTCTCTTGACATTGTGTCGGTATCTGAAACGAATGAAGCAAAACTTATCAAACATAAACGCTTATTTTGTGTAAAAAACTGGATATTATGGACAGAAATAGATGTTGTATCTTGTAAACGTTTAGTGTAACTTCTCAAGCGTTTTATTGATAAAACATCAGGAAGCTGCATGCTTCTTGTCAAACTGATATTTTGTCTTCTATTCCTGTGGGAACAGTGAAATAAATAACACATAGGGCAACGAAAATAATAATTACTCAAAGAAGTTTAATTCTGTCATTTGTGAAAGGGAAGAACTGTCAATATAGTGTTTCAAACATTATTTGTTACCATTTCACATGGTCAAATGTAAAAACGATAACGATCGCACGAATACCGGAAATTTGGGAGAAATTGAGTTAATTATACCACTATGTGTGTAATAAGTGCGACAGACACTCGCTATTTGTCCTCTGTCACATGACTTAGATGTTGGATTAAAACTTCGACACAGCAGAGAGAGGGGTGCACCTTATATCTACCGTATCTAGCCCCTGACGTGCGACTACGGCTCTAGCCAAGATTAAGCGAGATGTACGAATTTCAGTGATTTTTATGTGGCTTGCAAAAAGAATTTATAAACATACTGAAATTAAACATATTTGCAACCACAAGGCGTTTTATTATGTACATATTACACGTTGCAGGAAAAAAAATGTTAGTACACCCTTTTCGAGGTTTCCAGTTTACTCAAGATTAAATTGTTGCAGCAGTGCATATGGACTACATGAAATGATTATATTCACAGATCAATGGCACTAGTGGTTCTGAGGTACCAGGTATAGACCCACGCTGAAATGCCTGTATTAGTACGTGCTGCCCATAGCCCCCAATGGCGGCAATGCAGGTGCTGACTCGAACATCCAGTCGATCATGTAGATGGAGAATACTGTCCTGGAATACGTTATTCCAAGCCTGGTTGACCTATTCATATAGTTTTTTAAGAGTTGTAGGTTGACGAGTTGCATGAGTCACTTCTTGTCCCATTGTATCCCATACATGCTTGATGGGAGACAAGTCCAGGGATTGTGCTGGCCAGGGAAGTTACTGCATGTCTTGCAGAGCATGTTGAGTTTTAGTGTGTGGACGAGCATTATTCTGATGGAACAACACATCACCTTCCTGTTGCAAGAACGACAAAAGAATGGGTCTAACAATATTCTGCATGTACCAAGCACTGGTTGCGTCCCCTCCAGAACCACCAAAGGTGAACGAAAGTTGCAGCTTATTGCACCCCAGATCATGAGGTCTGGGGTTTGGCCAGTGTGTCTTGGATGAATGCACTCTATGAGATAGCGCTCATCAGGTCTACATCGTACTCACAAACGACCAGCACTTCCATGCAGGCAGAATCTGCTTCATTGTTGAAGACCATTCCAGCTTTCAAGTGATCCTCTGATGGCATCAGTTGCGCTGTGAACGTCAGTGATGTGTTGTGAATGGAACACAGTCTAGAGGAGTGTGTGCCCGTAGGCCCACTGCTAATAACTGGTTCACAAAGATTCGTGTTGACACGTCTAGGCTCACAAGCCCTCTTATCTGTGCTATGGTAGCTGTACGATCTGCCACTGCTGCCCTCTCAATATGACGATCTTGGCAGGCATCTGTGCTGCTTGGAAGTGCAGAACCCCATCTACAGGTGTGAGAATACACCCAAAGATCATAAGTAGTCAATGGGGTGGGGCACAGACATATGTAAAGCTTTTAGGACTGCTAGATGAGCACACAAGATCCAGATTTCATCTCTCTGTTTGGACACGATGATACGAGAATGTTGAACTTTGATTCCTGTTAAATCACTGCTGATGATATTGCTACATCTTGAATTTGCACAAAACGTAGAATCCATTCTGTAATGCAGAATATTTTATAATAAAAGCTGTACTTTATGAGGTCAAAGACTGCTTCCTTGGTGCTTAAATTAAGCGCTTGATTATATACTTTCCGAATCTCCGAAAGTCTAAAAAATTCTACTCTCTTCTGCTCTTGAACATCACGAGGACCTGTGAACCATGAAGCTGCATGTCACCATAAGAAAGATACGGGTACTTTATGAATAGACTTCATGATAGTAGGTCTGTGGGGCTGTTTACTTAAGACAGTGAAACCACTGAGTCGGAGATGTGTTGTCTGTTATTTTGGTCACTTGATTACAGACACACATTTTCCCACAGTTTGGATCATACTGTATTCGACCTAAAGCAATCACACAGTCGTTTTTCTAAGATCACAGTTTGTAGCTTGGTAGAAGTAGCGTGAAAATCTTGCACCTACTCATAGACATGGCAGAATAGTCCTTTTGACTGGTGGAAGTCTTGCCTCACTCCTTACTAGATGAACAATGACAAGTGTTGCAGATTTGCGACTGAAGATATTTGATGAGACTGTATATCCATTTGGAAGCATCACAAATGATGCGCACATCGATGCTGTAGCTGTCAAGGACTGTGTATCTCATGGAAAACCTCAAGGTGAGAACACCACAGTGACCATTTGTAAACAGCTAACTAGCATCACATACTAACAGTAAAGACATGAAAACAGGAAAGGCATAGCCTCATTCCATACGAGCAAAAAGAGTTCATGGAGATGCCATATTTCTCTGAAAGGACATAGTCATCTGTTAGCAGCTAACTGGCATCACATGCTAAAAGTAAAGACATGAGAATGGTTGTTATACAGATCAGTATAAATGAATTTTGAGTGGGTAAACCTTGCATAAGACTGTTTGTAATGGTACTGTCGGGGTTAGAAGAGAGAATTTATAAACTCCAGCCTGTCTATCCTTATGTTGTCCAGTTTGACCTTCCGCCGCATTACGTCAGACAGTCGTTGGGAGTCCACTGTATGTTTATTTTCCAACACTCTACATTGCATTTTTTTTTTTTCAGTTCATGGTAGTGTTACGTAGGGATGATATAGGTTAAGTGGTGGTGCATATCAAAAGAAAGCTAAAGGAAAAAGACAGAGAATTAGTAAACTTTTACAGAAACTATTGTGAGTGGACTCATATCTTAGTGGTAAAAGTGAAAGTAAACTGTGTGGCTCTGAACATTCAAGTCAAGTTGCGGTTCAAAACAGTGACAATGAGCAGTGTAACTCTATAGGTGCAGACGAAATTAAGGAGTTCTAAATGGTAAACAGAATGTAAAAGTTCTAACTTTTGGACTTCCAGAAGGATGTCAAGAATCTACAGGCTCTAAAGCAGAGGATTTTCCTATTTCCAGTAATGTGCCATTGTATTAAGAAAACAATGATCATGTACTGGATTATTCGGCAAAAAATGTAGTTAATAAAAACAAAAATGCTGTGGTTTCTGTCATCATGGGGATACACCAATGGATTTCAGCGATTTTGCAGCAAAAAATTATTTCAGAGGGTTTTGGTGACTGGGGAAATTATCAGCTGTGGATATCCTGTATATTCTGCTAGACAAGGATCATTGTTCTGTGCATGTTGTAAATTATTTAGTGGTACATCTCAATTTTCAGTACCTGATTTCAGCGACTGGAGCGATATTGACATACAAATAGCTGAACATGAAAATACTACCTGTCACAGAGACTGCTTGTTCAATTTGAAAATAGAGAGAACCAGATGAATAGAACTGACAAACGGTTGCCCACCCAGCATGAAAATAAAGTTACATAGAGGAGAAATGTGCTAAAAATAGCTATTTCTGTAGTCAAGAAGCTAGCTTCTAGGGGGCTAGCAATCCATGGAGAAGTTTGCTTCTGTGCAAAATGGAAATTTCATGATGTGCCTGGAATTAGTTGTGGAGTATGATTCTTTTTTGGCCGATCATACAGCGAGGTTTGGTAACTCTGGAAAAGGATTAAATTCGTACCTGTCACAATCAACTTATGAAGACTTAATACGTCTTATGGGGAGGTCAATAACCCAAAAAATATATAATTGAGTTATTTATTCTAAATATTTTTCAGTTAGTCTGTTTTACACCATATGTATCCCATAATGACCTGTTAAGTATAATAATTAGATACATAAATGAAATGGGTTCTCAGTTGAAAGATTCCTGTGTTTTATAAAAAATGCAGATCACACTGGAAAAAGCTTCCAGAAGCAGTTTCGAATTCTTTAGAACTACATGGACTGAATGAAATTCAACAACTGTTGATGTCAGTCATACGATAATGCTGCCAACATGTCTGGTACATATTCAAGCCTGTAAGGAAGACTCAAGAGCCAAAACTCTCTAATTTTCTTCATTCCATGTTCAGCTCACTTGCTGAATCTAGTTGGCTCATGAGCTGCACTAGGCTGAATAGTTGCAATACAGTTTTCTGGGTTAATTAACGGTTTACACAATTTCTTTGAAGATTCAACAGGTAGATGGCACATCATGGAAACATTTTTTTGATTCTGCAGGCATGACACTGAAGTCACTGTCAACAACACAATGGGCTGCACCTGAGGATTCTTGTAAGAATCTGAATGCAGTTTGGAAAACTGTGTTTTCTGCATTAAGAACGATTTCAGAAAATGAGAGTGGCAGAGTTAGATGTGAAGCTGAAGGTCTTGTTAGAAAATTAATTAGTATTAAGGTAGCTTTCATGCAACAATTTGGCAAAGCAATGAAAAAATTGCAAGCTGTGAATGTAGACATTTCTACTTCAGTTGAAATGTATGACTCTCTTGCAATGTATTTAGCTGGGCTCCAGACAAATTTTTCAGTTCACAAGGATTCAGCTGAAAAGGAAAAGATAAGAAATTCAAAATCAATTCCACCTCCTTCAGCTGCTGAGAATCAAAAAAGGAAACACCAAATTAAACATAAGAGATTATTTGATGAATCATCTGACTGAGAAGACAAACACAGATGTCCTGAAGAAAAAATAGGATCAGATTGTGTTGAGATCTGGAAAAGAATGAGAATTTCATATTCTAAGATTATACAAACCCTTTAGGCTGAGTTGAGAAGAGAGATAATGTCTACAGACAACATTACATAAGATTTTCATTTCTCTCAAAGACCACGAAACTAGAAGCTGTTCAGATTTATGAAGCTCCAGAGAAACTTAGAGCCATCTATACTTCTAACACAGAGAACAACCTTGGTGAAGAATGTAAACATTTTAAAAGCTATTTGTTGCCTATGAGGAAAGAAGATAGTGACAAGTTGTCCTCTTGTCCATTCCTCTGTAGGGTGTTGGTAAAATAAAATAAAATGAACTGGTGATATGTATCCAAAAAAAAGTCTACACAGCACTCAAGATTCACAACTGCACTCCAGCAACAAACTTTTCAGCTGAAATATCTTTCTCTGTTTTAAAGCAGATTAAGAACTATCTACAGACAACAGAGTTTCAAGAACGACTCGTCAGTTTTAGAGTACTAGCCATAGAGTCAGGCATCTCAGCCAGTCAGGATTGTCAGGAAGTGATAAATGAATTTGCAGATACAAAAGTGAGAAGGAAGTCATTCCTATAAGGTTGCTGTATTTAGGAAAGGGTCAGTTAAATGGTATTGTATCATGTATTTGGGTCTGACTAAATTGCACATTTAAGTGCAGCAATTTGGTATAGCATATTAAACTGTAACTATCATCTTTGTATTTTTACCATACATTGTGTTGAAGTTTGCTGTTTCTGTACTAATTTTTCAGTAAAAGAGGCTATTGAACTGTAGTAGTTATTTTATTATGTTGTAATATTTAACTTACACATGTGGTTTCTGTTAAATGTTACTTAAATACTTCAGTAAAGTATGAAACTGAAGTTAATGATTATGCAGCTTTATTGCTGATAGTCTGTACATGAACAGTAATGCTGACGTTTAGGCATGAAATAAATTACTGCACAGGGGTGTCACAAACCCTAAGTATGGCCCTGGTGTTTGCTGAAACAGCCAAATGCTATTGTTCTTTTGTGTGTAGCATACAGAATAGCTTATTATATGATTGCTAGTGACAACTACTGTGTGCCAAACAACTACACTTCACTCCTCAGCAAGCTAAAGATCACTTTAAGTCAATGATACCTTACATCTAATCATTTACTTCTTTTTCAAATTTGATAAGAAAATTTGTAGAATACCAAACATAAAACAGATAAAAGCTTTCAAGTAATAAAATTTGAAAACCACATAGCTATTACAATATACTAACTTACTCTGCAAGTATTCCACATTACGGTAAGATTACAGAAAATTCCCTAATTGCATAGTACAAACACAAACCCTGATGCATACAAATATAAATATGCTAGGTAAATTGATCTTACTTATGTGATTAAGTGTTTTCTGACCTTTTTAACACAGTAAATAGAGAAAACATAAAATAAGATTAATCATTAAGGACAACAATTAGCCATGACACCTCATCCCCAAATTGACAAAAGCAAACATTACATGAAACCAACTTTTGCCACACTTGTACTATACACACAAACACTGTGGTTTATCACTGTGGTGTTGTACCACCTGTGGTCTGAACTACTGACTAACTTCCATTACGTCACAGCCTATGCACAACAAAAATATGTGTTAGTTGAAGATATGGCATGTCATGATGGCACTGCTACTAGCCTGGCCACAGTGGGCCTGGCAGTAGTGATGACTAGTACATTGACAGTGTGGCCAATGTTTGTGAAGGCTCTGATGCTGCATCCATTCACAGCTAGGATACGGAATAGCTGTTAGATGTCCACATTCCATATTGTGTGAATGAGCACTGTAGAAGTGTCATTGACAATCACTGTGTGTCTTTTGGAGGAGTGGTGAGGGACTGCTCTCACATGCTCCACATGCGACGGTGACTGTTGTGAGGCATTTATGAGTTGGCTGAGTGCAGACTCCCTGGCTAAAGAATTGTATTGCCCAATTGGAGGCTACAGAATGAATGGTCTGTAGGGGACTGGACTCTTGAAAAGATCTGATGTTGCATAAATTAATAGAGGGCAACATTCCAAATGGGAAAGTATTGAGACTCTTGAAGTGTGCATTTTTATCACTGTCAACAAATGCTACGTAACTCCCTTCACTTGCACTACTAACTATACTATCCACCTACAGCCCTCCTCAGCTAATACTACTGACAGACTTCTGTTGCACGAAAGTTGATCTACAGCAAAGATCAGTGTTAGTTACAGAATAATGCAGTCATCCATCAAAAAAATTGTGTGACCATTGCAGGACAGCTAGGTGAGAATCTGTTTAAATCTATAGTATAAATCTACTACTACCACTACTATTACTATTACTACTACAGCTACATGGGAATCTATTTTGAATCTATCATATGAATCTACTACTAACCTACTAAATTCACCACAGTGACCACATGTCTTTATATAGCATTATGAGCATGTTGTTTTCTATGCGATTACTGTACTAGAGTTTCATCCCTCTAAAGCTTCCTCCCATTCTGCAATCTGTGTTGGTCTCCAAGAAACACAATTCACTGATAATCATACTCAAACTCCTTGATGATAACATGCATTCTATCAGAATGATGTGTGTCTTTTGGAATGGTATATTGAAAAGTAACCTAAATTATGTTAAAGAAGGGGTTTGTAATGCATTTAGCAGCTATTTGATGTAGAACCGAACCATCACCTAACTATGTTCAGCTCGTACCACATGTGTGAAATTGAACAGCAGCCTGCTGACAGCCATGTAGTTTTTGCCAGGTATGGATTGTCACAACTGTTACATTGCATTCCTCCAGCACAATAAGCCACTGTCCAGTTCTAAAATTGGAGTATGATTAACGCCTTAGGAATGCATCTGTATAAATAGTGCTAAATAGTTTCCTATGTTGGGATGTTTAGAAATATCCTGCATGTCCCAACACTCAAGAGATTGACATTGTGATGGTGCTGCACCTGGTGAAAGTGGGCTCACACCATCAGTTGAGGGTGTGAAGCAGGCAGCAGACTTCAGTTACACCATGTTGTCCAGCCATCTGGTGGCAGTAGACTGTGGGGATGATATGCATGGTTATTGGCCAGTTGTAAATACAGCGCCACAGTGGTATGCCAAAGTATACACTGTAAGTTGACAGAGCTGACGCTGGCTGCATGACTCACAGCTAGCAGCGTGCTCGGTTGCCCAGGCGGGACTTACGGTGAGCTGGCTGGTTATAGCCAGACTGTAGGCAGACAGTAGATGAGTCATTTGTCAGCGTGGCAAGGAATGATTGTGGATGCAGCCCATGTTTGTTTAAATAATGATACAATTGTCCCTATATTACTATAAACACACCATAAATGTTTACACAGCACACAGTTTTATACTCTGGGCTAATCAGTACTTGGGATTCTAAACTTAGGGTGACTATTGTTTAAATAACATGAGTGGATGGGCAATGGGTGTGGAGGGAATTGTTTAAACATATCACTGGATTTTTTTTAAAAAAATTTACTGTCATTTTAAAATGGGCTCTTTAATTCTATACTTAGGACATGTAACCTGGCAAACATGCAGGCTGTGCTAGTATCATCAAGTCCACCATCCTCAATCACCATCTTCGATTTTAGCCACAAACAAGTGGCATTTGATTTCATGGAGGCTGGGCCAGTATCCCAAGATCTGCCACCTTGGATCACTGCCTTGGGTTTGATTGTTATATGGCTGTTGACAACCTGCTAAGAAAAGTGCCCTAGGCCCATTGTAGTAGTTAAGTGCAAGTAAATATCAGACAATGCATCACTTCTGGTGATATGATAATGCCGTAACTGATAATCAGTAGGTTATCAGTGAGCATTCTGGGTGAGATAATGATCTAATCTCAAGGTCACTGATAAGGCCTCCCAGTGTCATGTTACACACTTTTGCAACTTATATTCATCGTCACCCACAACTCGCTCCCCCCGGTGAATCACAGACAGTTGACCACAGTTATCCAGGGGAACCCCAATGTACATAAGGCAATTTTGCGAGTTATATTCAAGGTCATCACATAGCTCAATGCTGGTCACATGATATAAAGTTGATGGGAAACACCGCGGTCAAAGGGAGCACATTGCAATGGTGAGAAACCCAATGGACCAGTAAGATGTGGGCTCTCCTTCTTCATCCTTATCATCCTTCACAACTAGTTCAACTGTGAAGGACTCTTCATTTGAGATCTGTGAATCGTGGGGGGGGCATAAGTTCAGTTTGTTATAAACAATAATTCTATAGTGGCAGGGTTTGGAAATAATAACAAGGATATAAAAAATTAACTAATATTTTAATATGTGCAATTTTTTGCTGTATATGTATTTACAAACCTGATGTTGTTTCATAATTTTTATGTTTATTTACAAGGCTACTTGTTTCTGCAACATACACACAGTATATTTTTTACAATCATTTCTTGTTTTGTTAAAAAAAATTCCTTGTTTACTAAGCTATTGTTTTTTACAAAGGTATTTTTTCTTAGTGCATTTCCACATCCATTTTTTATTTGTAAATTTCATTTTTCTGAAGACTTATGACTATCGGGTACATTAAAGCTAGAAGAACTTAAATACCATGTTTCTCATTCTGGTTCTACACTGATGGAATAAAATTGCAACACCAAGAAGGAGCTGTGTATTTTGGCATCTAAAAGATGATGTCTGTTCAAGTTTCTGTATCTACATCCACACTCAATAAACCATCATGAGGAACATGGGAGAGGGTACATCCCATTGTACCAGTTATTAGGGTTTCTTTCCATTCCATTCATGTGTGGAGCATGGGAAGAATGATTGATTGAATGCCTGTGTGAGTGAAGTAATTATTCTAACCTTATCCTCACAATACCTGTGTGAGTGAAATATAGGGGGTTGTAGTATATCCCTAGAGTAGTCATTTAAGGCTGGTTCTTGAAACTTTGTTAATAGACTTTATTGAGATGGTTTATGTCTTCAAGAGTCCGCCATTTCAGTTCATTCAGTATCTCTGTGACACTCTCCCATGGGTTAAGCAAATTTGTGACAATTCGTGCTGCCCTTTTCTTTATATGTTCAATATCCCCTGTTAGTTATATCTGGTACAGATCTCACATGCGTGAGCAATATTCTAGGATGGGTTGCACAAATGATTTGTAAGCAATCTCTTTTGTAGACTTCCTCAGTATTCTACCAAGAAACTGAAGTCTACCACCAGCTTTACCCATGACTGAACCTATGTGGTCATTCCATTTCATACCTCTACAAAGTGTTACACCCAGGTATTTGTAAGAGTTGGCTGATTCCAACAGTTACTCATGGATATTATAGTTATAGGATACTACATTTTTTCATTTTGTGAGGTGCACAATTTTACATTTCTGAACATTTAGAACAAGTTGCCAATCTCTGCACCATGTTGAAATCTTATCAAGTTCTGAATGAATATTAATGCAGCTTCTCTCAGACAGTACTCCATTACAGATAACTGCATCATCTGCAAAAAGCCTGATTTTAATATTAATATTGTCTGAAAGGCCATTAATATGCTACATGAACAGCAAGGGTCCCAACACAATTCCCTGGGGCACACCCGAAGTTACTTCTACATATGACGATGACTCTCTATCCAAGGTAACAAGCTGAGTCCTCCCTACCAAAAAGTCCTCAATTGAGTCACAAATTTCACTTGATACCCCATATGATGGTGCTTTTGACAATAAGTGTAGGTGTGGTGCTGAGTCAAATGCTTTAAATTTCACTTGATACCCCATATGATGGTACTTTTGACAATGAGTGTAGGTGTGGTGCTGAGCCAAATGCTTTTTGGAAATCAAGAAACACTGCGTGTACCTGGTTGTTTGCTTTCAGTATGTCATGTGAGAAAAGTGTGAGTTGGGATTCACATGATTGATGTTTTCAAGAACCATGCTGGTTGGCAATGAGGAGGTCTTTCTGTTCAAGATACCTCATTATGTTTGAGTTCAGAATATGTTATAAGATTCTACAACAAATCGATGTCAAGGATATTGAATCACTTCTACAATACTTCTTATAGAAGGGTGTAACCTCTGCCTTTTTCCAAGAACAGGGCATGGTTTTTTGTTTGAGGGATCTACAATAGATCATAGTAAGAAGAGGGGCTAACTCAGCTGCCAATTCTGCATAGAATCTGACAGGGATTCCATCAGGGCCTGGACCTTTGCTCAATTTTAACGATTTCAGCTGTTTCTCTATACCACTGGCACTAATACTTATTTCATTGATCTTTTCAGTGGTACAAGGATTAAATTGGGACAGTTCTCCTGGGAAACCTTTGTAAAGGAACATTTGAAAATGGTGTCAAGCATTTCAGCTTTTGCTTCAGCTTTCGATTCTGTAAAATGTCATTTGACAATATTCTGCCACAGTAGTCATTGAAGGCATCACGCACTGCTGTCTTGACAGCCAAATGCATTACATTCTTCATCTCTCTATCTATAGCCCTACACTTTGTTCTACACCGATTATGCATTAATCTCTGTTTCTTTAGAAGTTTCTTTACAGTAACTGTATACCATGGAGATTCCCTCCCATTATGAACTGTTGTACTGGGTACATATCTATCCAGTGCTTGGTCAACTATTCTTTTAAACTTGAGCCAGAGTTCCTCTACATGCCCCTAACCTGTGCTGAAAGTTTCAAATTCGTCATTGAGATATGATATTACTGATTTTTTTATCTAGTTTAGCAAACATATATGTATCTTTATCCTTGTTTTAGTTGTACTTTGGAAATCACTGTTGCCACAACCACATCATGGTCACTGATACCAGTTTCATTGTGGATATCCTCAAAGAGGTCAGGTCTATTTGTTACCATTAGATCCAATATATTTCCATCATGGGTGGGGTTCCCAACTATCTGTCCTAGGTACTTTTCAGAGAGGGCATTTAGTAAAATTTCAAAGGCTGTCTCATCACACCCACCACTAATAAAATTGTAATTTTCCCAATTAATTATTGAATGATTAAAGTCTACACCAATGATTATAGTATGAATGGGGAAATTAGGTGCAAGTGAATTGGATTTTTCTCTGAAGTTTTTGTTTACATCAGGAGATGAGTCTGGTGGGCGATAGAAGGATCCAATTATCATTTTATGTCCACCCCTGATACTGAGTCATGCCCAAATAATCTCACATGCAGCTTCAATTTCTATCTTGGTGGATCTGAGTTTACACCATCTCCATTTCCCATTTGCTTATCCTTTTCATATACACTTAATTTTTTCCTAAAAATCTCACTGCTATCAGTTTCAGGTTTCAACCATCTTTCTGTACCTAGTATTATGTGAACTTCATTGTTTTCCATGAGTGCTTCAATGTCTGGCACTTTGTTGCAAATGCTTTAGCAGTTTACCATTAGGATTTTAATACTCTCACCTGTGGGAGGCATTTCTTTCGTCTTATGCTAATACTTCTGGGTTTCGCATGGCTGTTGGTGTCTGGATTGGATGGAGAATCGCCTAATATCAAAAACCCTTGTGTGCACCTCACACACTGTCATCTACCTGAGAAGATGCCTCTGATGTGTAGTGCACGCTTGATCTGTGCACCTCACACACAGTCATCTACCTGATAAGATGCCTCTGATGTGTAGTGCACGCCTGATCTGTTTAGGGACCCTACAGTTCTCAACCCTATGGCACAAGTCCAGGAAGTCACAGTCTAGCTTGTCACACAACTTTCAAAGTCTCTGGTTCAGTCCTTCCACTTAACTCAGAACCAAAGGGCCACAATCAGTTCTGGGGACAATGCTGCAAACTATGAGCTTCGATGAAATGTTCTCAACCTTCTCTGCCAGTCGCTGGAATGACCAAGAATGACTTCAGAGCCCAGACAACAGGCATAATTTGTTCCTATATGCACCGCAATCTGCAGCTGGTTGGAGCCTGTTGCCTCAATGCCTGCTGGAATAGCCTCTTCATCATGTTGAATGAGGCCTCAGGCATACATATTGAGTGCACCTGGTGCCATTTCCTGTCTCTTGCTGCCATTTCCCTAAGGGCTACCACCATTCGACGTACATTTGAACTGCCGATGATTAATAGACCCCTAACCTTTTGCGTTTGCCTCCCCCTGACACTGGACAAAACAGGTTTCCCCAAATCAGGTGAAGTGAGTCCCACTGGCTCAGTTTCAGTTTCAGTGAAAGAGAGCACCTCAAACTAGTTGGTTAGGGGGATCTGTGCAACATCTTGAGTCCTCCCTGGTCCCTATACACACTGTACAGGACGCCAACATCTATCATTACACGCCACTCACAGTCAAGTGGACGGGTAGTAACAGATCCTCTACTGTATGCTGAGGAGATAGTCTCCATAGGAGAGGATAGCACTTGAGGTACCTGTGGTACAGGTGCTCTTCCAGCACATCGATTTGCAACAGCTGTCAATCGTTTGACAGTAGTCAGGCAATCGTTTGGCAGCAGTCATGGCGATTTCCAGCTGCTTTCTAACGTCAACCAACTCATCCCATGTTTGGGAACAGCATTCACAGTGGAGCTCCATTTTGGCTGGTGCAATGTTTTATAAGGCACTGAACAAAGGACTTTTAAATTAAACCTGCCGATTATCTTTCAATCTGTTGAGATAAAAAGCTGATAATTCCCTATAAGAATTGAAGCAGGTACACAAAACGAGATTTCTATTAAAGAAACACGAAAAACCTGTGGTTAAAATTATTACTACTTTCCTAATACGTTTTGATGTTAATTATAGTTGTTGGCAAACTCGGAAACCTAGTTAATTTACTATAACTGCAGATAATAAACAGGGCTACTCCTCTTTAAGAGAAAACTAGATGCGAACAATAAAATATGCGAGTATAGAACTTTAAATCGACATACAATATTATACAAGCAGTCTCACACAAAGGAAAATTCCTAAGTCCGGTTTTATATTTAAATAAACATGCGTATTGCACGGATTTTTCACTTAGCTGATTCCGTGCACACTTGTACACTGGCGTGCCGAAGAAGAACACTGCAGCGTAAATTTATCTCGATCAAAATCGCTAAAATGTGCAGCACCAACAAAGCACGTCTTCTGCCTGTTGCAGCCAACAATGCAGACACTTATGGATTAAATACAGCAATGTTTTTCGTGCCAGTCACATAACAGTGGCCCTGGTAGTGCCACTATAAAGATGCAAATCAGGTTCGTTGTAAATACACGCTGCAGTTACCTTTGGATCTGGTGCCTTAATATTGGTCAGGAATGCCTTTAAGGCGACAAAAACGCCATTATCAACACTTCACTGTGTTTGAACGAGGTCATGGGATAGGGCTATGACAAGCTGGATATTCCTTATGGCAGGCTGTTCCAACCGAGCTCCAGGGAGCCGGAGCGCTCCGGAGCGCTCACTGCGGCAGCTCGGAGCCCGCGTGGAGGGGGAAAGCGAACTCACTGCCCCCTGGCCGCATGCAGCCGCAACTGACGCAATAATCCGTGTTCGATGACAGCTATGACTAGGGGCGGGAGCCCTCTACCTCTATTGGAGGATGATACCTTTCTATTTATTGAGAGGGATGGTCGTCCACAGTGTCTTATATGCCATAAAGTATTTAATTCTGGGAAGAGCTACAATATACAACGACATTATACACGTCTTCATGCAGCGCACAGGTAGGCGTTGCACGCAGAAAATTAGTAGCCAGGCTTAAGAACGACATACCAGGCGACGTAAGTTTAAAAACGGTTTCGTATACGGAGGGTATCAAAACATGCAACATAGTTCGTGTACTGTAGTGCGTTTATAATTTTCATGTGAATGAGAGTGGGGAAAACACTACTGAACCTGCAATTCGAGCAAGCTACAGGGTCGCTCGCATCATTTGGATGAGTGGCAAGCCGTTTTCGGTGGGACCACTCGTAAAATCGTGCATGGCAGCAGTTGCAGAATGTTTGTTTCCAAGGGAGGTGCAGGCAATTGAAGGGGTCTGCCTGTCGAAGCAAACAATGTCTCGTCGAATCCTGGACATGGCAGCGGATTTAGAGACACAGCTGAGGAAAAAGGTGGAGAGCTTTGTTGCATTTTCACTAGCGCCTGACGAAAGCACCGACATATCGGACTGTGCTCAGTTTGCAGTCTTTGTGCGTGGTGTCGACATGGATCTGCAAGTAACTGAAGAACTCTTGGATGTGGTACCACTCGATTACACCGCAACAGGACGTGACATTTTTAAGCTGTTTGTGAATCAGTGGACAATATGAATTTGCAGTGGGATAAGCTCCATTCTGTAGTGACAGACGGTGCACCACAAATGATCGGGCGTCACCAAGGTTTTGCTTCTCGTTTGAAAAATAAACTCAGGGACGAATTCGGGAAAGACATTTTGACTCTTCATTGTTTTATTCACCAAGAGGGACTGTGTGCTGAAACAGTAGATCTAGGTGGCATAATGAAAGATGTCGTGAAGTGTGTGAATTTTTTGCCGGTCGAAGTGGATGTGCGGATCTAGGCGCTGCAGTCTGGAACCGCGAGACCGCTACGGTCGCAGGTTCGAATCCTGCCTCGGGCATGGATGTGTGTGATGTCCTTAGGTTAGTTAGGTTTAACTAGTTGTAAGTTCTAGAGGACTAATGACCTCAGAAGTTGAGTCCCTTAGTGCTCAGAGCCATTTGAACCATTTTTGTGTGAATTTTTTGCGGCGTCACGGTATGAATAATCGCCAATTCAAAGGATTCCTGAAAGATATGGAAGCAGAGTATGGGGATATACCTTACCACAGTACAGTTCGTTGGCTGAGTCGGGGAAAAGTTCTTGATGTTTTCTTTGCCATTTGTGAGGAAATATCCCTTTTTTCGAAATGAAAGGGGAAGAAATGCGTTGTCTGAAAGATATAAAATGGATATCAGACCTGGAGTTCCTAGCTAACATAACTATGCATCTGAATAACATAAATCTGTCATTGCAGGGCAAAGGGCAGCTAATCGCTGCACGACCAGATCAAGCGTTCATGGAAAAGTTACGTTTATTTGAGAGGCAGATGAGTAATGGACATTTAACGTTCTTCAATCGTCTTGCTTCTTTAAGACTACCTGAGGGTACTACTTTCGGCGATTACCAAGCAAAGTTAAAGCAGCTCCTCGCGTCATTTGATCACGATTCCGAGACCTCACTAGTTTGGAAATGGAACTTAAGGTGTTCAGCGCTCCTTTTTCAGTTTCCCCTGATGACTTGTCATCGTCACTTCCATTTGAGATTATTGAGTTGCCAAATTCAACTTTGTTGAAAGAGAGGTACTACAACACGATGGTATCATTCATTACAGCAAAAACATTTCCCAAGCTTCACAACAATGCCGCTCAGATCATGTGCGTGTTTGGATCTAAGTGTTGCTGTGAGCAGCTTTTCTCAGCAATGAAAAGAGTAAAAAGTAAGGAACGATCGTTTCTTCGGGATGCAACAATGAAGCCCATCCTCCGCATTAACGCTGGAACCTTTGACGCTGGATATTTCCGATCTTGTAATGAAAATAAAATCTACAGCTACAGAGGCCCAATAAATTTAGTATGCAATTTCTTGTACAATAGTTGTTTCTTATTTATTTTCTGAACATCGTATTTCCTGGTGTAGCATGTCACCACGTCTTAGCAGCTAAGAGTATGAAGTTGTCGATCTTGTAGGACGCAGCTGACACATCAAAACGCTTGCCTTGCAGCCTGCCTCATCCAGCCGTGCCACGTGCCGGCGTGCCGGCCCACTTGACTGGTCGCAGTGAGCGACACGGCTCCCTGGAGCAGGGAGCGCTCCCCGGCTCACAACGGAGCCGACGAGCTGGAACAGCCAGCCTTATGCAATATTGCAGGAGGACTTGGCTGGAATGTAGCCACTGTACATGATTGCTGGTTGCGATGGTCACGAGAATGTACAATCACAAGAAGACTGGGCTTTGGAGAGCCACATGGCACTATCGAGAGGGAAGATCATCATGTTTGCCATATGGCTGTGGTGCACTATATTGCATCTGCAGCAGCAATCTGAGCAGCAGTTGGCACCACAGTGACACAACAAACTGTTACAAATTGGTTACTTCAGAGACAGTTTTGAGTCAGATGGCCTGTAGCGTGCTCTCCACTGACACCAAACAACCGCCATTTGTGACTTCAGTGGTGTCAAGTGAGAGCTCATTCGGAGGGTGGTGTCAAGTAAGAGCTCATTGGAGGGTGGACTGGAGGTCTGTTGTGTTTTCTGATGAAAGCTGGTTCTGCCTCAGTGCCAGTGATGGCCGTGTGTTGGCTAGAAGGAGGCCAGGTCAGTGTCTGCAACCAACCTGTCTGCAGCCTAGAACACTGGACCTTCACCTGGAGTTATGGTCTGGAGTACGATTTTGTATGACAGCAGGAGCAGTCTCATGTTTATCCTATCCACACTGACTGTAAATCTGTACATCAGTATGGTGATACAGCCTGTTATGCTGCCACTCATGCACAGCATTCAAAGGGGTGTTTTTCAACATGATAACGCTCGTCCACATACCGCTGTTGTAATCAGACATGATCTACAGAGTGTCGACATGTTGCCTTGGCCTGCTCGATCAGCAGGTCTGTCTCCAATTGGGCACATGTAGGACATCATCTGTTGACAACTTTGACATTGTCCACAAATAGCATTAACTACCCCCGTATTGACCAACCTAGTGCAACAGGCCTGGAGCTCCATCCTATATACTGACATCTCGCACCTGCACAATACAATGTGTAGCGGCAGCCGCCGAGCCGAGAGGACGCACAGCAGAGCAGCACCAGCACTTGTCTGATAAACTGTAAATAAATTGTCTTTGTTTTTTGTTCAAGTGCTTCTGCAAAGAAGTGAACTGTACGTGTGTATTTTAGTGTGTAGACTAGTGGTCAGAAAATTAATCGTAGTTTTTGTTTTTGCGTAAGTCTTGTGAATATCTTTGTGCAGGGTGGCTTCCTAGTATAAATTTTCCCGCCACCAGAATGGCACGTCACCCGCCACGGACTCAGTTGAGGAAGTAGCGTAACCCTTGACTACTCAGTGTAGCGGCAGCCGCTGACTAAGAGATTTTGGTCGTATGTAAAATCAGTAAGTGTGTCAAAATCATCTATTCATTCTCTCAGCGACCACATCGCCACTGAAACGGAAGATAACAGAGAGAAGGCCGAAATACTGAATTTGGTCTTCCGAAGTTGTTTCACGGCGGAAGATCGTTTCATGGCGGAAGATCATAACTCGTCCCTCCTTTCAATCGTCGTACGAACATTGAAATGGCAGATACTGAGATAACCGATCGCGGAACTGAAAAACAGCTACAGTCGCTTAGTAGCGGAAAGGCTTCAGGACCAGATGAGACATCTATAAGATTCTATAAAGATTATGCAAAAGAACTTGCTCCCCCTTTAGCAATAATTTATCGTAGATCGCTTGAGCAATGAAAGGTACATAACGACTGGACAAAAGTGAATGTCATTCCCGTTTTTAAGAAAGGCCGTAAGACAGATCCACACAATTATAGACTTATATCGTTGATGTCAATTAGTGAACATGTTTTCTGCTCAATAATTATGACGTTTCCGGAAAGTGAACATCTCCTTTATAAAAATCAACATGGATTCCGCAAACAGAGATCCTGCGAAACTCAGCTCGCTCAGTTCCTCCATGAAATCCACAGCGCAGTGGACAACGTCGCTCAGGTTGATGCCATTTGCGCTCAGGTTGATGCCGTTTTCCTTGACTTCAATAAGGCATTTGACGCCGTCCCACATTGCCGTTTAATGAAAAAAAATTATGAGTTTATGAAGTATCGGAACAGACCTACGATTGGATTCAAGACTTTCTTGCAGGTAGAACTCAACACGTCGCTCTTAACGGAACTAAATCTACAGATGTGAAGGTAATACCCGGAGTACCACAGGGAAGAGTGATAGGACCGTTGCTATTTACAATATATGTAAATGATCTATTGGAAAGCGTTGGATGCTCTTTAAGGATATTCACACATGATGCAGTTGACTATACCAAAGTAGCAACGCCAGAAGACAGTAAGAATTTTCAGGACGACCTGCAGAGAATTGATGAGTGGTGCAGGCTCTGGTAGTTGACCCTGACCGTAAATAAATGTATCATATTGCACAGACATAGGAAAAGAAATTCACTACTGCACAGCTACACTATTGGTGACAAAAAGCTGGAGACAGCGTCTGCCATAGACGTAACTATCCAGAGCGACCTTAAGTGAAATGACCATATAAAACAGATAGTGGGAAAAGCAGACACCAGACTCAGATTTATTGGAAGAATCTTATGGAAATGTAACACATCCACAAAGGAAGTGGCTTGTAAGGCGCTTGTTCGCCCAATTCTTGACTGTTGTTCATCTATCTGGGATCCCTATCATGTAGGATTGATAGAGGAGATAGAGAAGGTCCAATGAAGAGCGGCGCGTTTTGTCACGGGATCGTTTAGCTGGCGAGAGAGCGTTACGGAGATGCTAAATAAACTCCACTGGCAGACGTTACAAGAGAGGCGTTGTGCATCACGGAAACATATTTCTTCCCACCAAAAACACCTCACATATTGACCACGAAGAGAAAATTCGAGAATTAGAGCCACATAGGCTTACCGACAGTCATTCTTCCCAGGCACTATTCACGAGTGGAACAGGGTTGGAGGGATCAGATAGTGGTACCGAAAGTACCCTCCGCCACACACCATTAGGTGGCTTGCAGCGTACGATGTACATGTAGATGAATGCATGCACGTTTGCATACTTGCTTGGACATTCTTGTAGTTACCATGGCCTTTAATGTACCAGCATTTCACATTTGCAATGGCCTATCTGATACATACATTAAACTGTGGTCTTGCAATGTTCACTTAAATATTTACCAACACAAATGTATTTCTGAAATTTCACTACTCTACGTTAATTATTTTTGGAGTTGTAATTTTTTCTGTCAGTGTATATCCATTTTCTTTCTTTATACATTATTTTAATTTTCTTTCTACGTGGGAAACGGGTACCAGCAGCAGCTGGTGAAGGAAAACCGCATACACACACACACACACTAATGTATACAATATATACGCATATAGATAGTTTACAATGTATGTATATTATAAACACACATGGTGTGCAGTCAGACATGCTCTCTCTCTCTCTCTCTGTCTCTCTCTCTCTCTCTCTCCCTCATACACATGCACAAGTTTGACAAGCTAAAATAAATAAATGTCATGTGACTAGGGCCTCCCATCGGGTAGACCATTCGCCAGGTGTAAGTCTTTCTATTTGACGCCACTTTGGTGACTTGCGCATCAATGGGGATGAAATGATGATGATTAGGACAACACAACACCCTGTCCCTGAGCGGAGAAAATCTCTGATCCAGCCGGGAATCGAACCCGGGCCCTTAGGATTGACATTCTGTCACACTGACCACTCAGCTACTAGGGCGGACATTCATCCAGCTATACCACACAAACACACATACACACACACACACACACACACACACACACACACACATACACACACACATACATACATCATTTATGAATAAATAAATACACAGCCACACACTCAATCATGGTGAGTATGGGAGGGTGCCAACCCTGTACCCACAGGTTAGCTGTTTGTCGTCACGATGTGACAGCCCTACTTTCAGCCACAGTGCAACATGTACATCATGGCCTTTTGACTGGAAGATTACCTGGTGCATTAGAAGTGGAGTGGTGCCAACATCCTCAAGCAGGCATTACTTGTAGTCGTCAGTCTTGAGAGCCTTTGAATCTGCATGATGCACATCCTTAGGCCATCTCTGGGTGGCACCTGATCCATGTGGTATGCGCACATCTTTGATCTGAGCTGTACAAATTCTAAAATATGTGAACAGGTCTTCTTGTCTCTCATCAGACTGATAACCTTCTTCTTTTGTGGTGCTATTCCAAAAGGATTATCAATCGCCTATCCGGACATACTGAATTCTTTCTGATTATACTTAATTACTTCATATGGATTGCAGCCTTTCACCCAGTAGATGCAACTGTCTGTATCCATATAAAGTAAAAGGGATCAGTGAAGTTTTGCTTTGGCATTGAAAACTCATAGTCAAATCAGTACTCTCTCAGTTGGGAGAGGTCCAGCACACACATGCCGATATAGGTTGGCTCTGTGAACTGTGCTGAAACCTTCGCAATCTCCACAGCAACTTAGTGCTTCATCAAAGATGACCCATTTGGAATGTGGCCTGATGACGTAGTCTTTTCTGCCATAATGACCCCCTTCCCCCCACCAGTAAAATAAATAAATTTTGATTTTTTTTCCCTGAAATCTGAATTGTTCATTAACTTGTAAAAATGTTTTTCATAGTCATATACAATGAGAGTTCCCTATTTAGTATTTACATCAGTGTGGTTCTTCAGTCAGCAACACTGCTTGAATGTGATGTGTGCGATTGTAGCAAGTTCCATCCACAACTTAAAACACTGATGTAGGTTTCTGTAGTGGAGAATATATCACTGCTTGTTCCCCAGCATTGTGAACAGCTTCGGGACTGAATGATTTCACTTGACTAGGTGCTTTAGGCACAGTCACATGTCACTGTGTGTGTCATGCAAATGAGTGGGATTGGCAAGTTCTACCTCCAGAATGAATTGCTCACCAGCATCCGCACCCATTTCATTGAATCTGACGGTTTCCCCTTTGGACATCCATTGGAACCCTCCAGTCGATAGATTTTTTTGCATGGCGTACTTGTAGAAGTTGAATACCATCAAGGAAAGCATGCAACGTAAATCCTCAGATGGTCTACACTCCTCCTCACTCATTTGTGAGTTATTCACCTTTAGTGTACCTGTGCATGCACTGATGTAGTCCCCAGTGAATCCCGCATTCAAAGAAGAACATCATGTCAATGTCAGTTAACGTTTTAGGATCCAGAGATTATGTGCCAAGACATAACAGTCTGAAATTTCTCAAAAATTTCAACGAGCAGATGTACATCGTGTTCATGTATAACCTTGCATATTCTCCTAAATCAGGAATGACGAACACCTGTCAAACATTCACTGCATGCTCATACTTCCCATCAATTGCATCCATTATGACAGATACTGTTAATTTGCTGGAGAATGCAGCTACTTTGGGTAATGTAGTTTTATGGAGCCTCTCCTTCGAACTGAGGTATTCATATGGAAAGGCCGCCTTCTTTGTCACAAGTTGAAACTTTGCATAATCAGGATACACAGTTCTGGTGATAAGCATGTCTTCCTGATGCATGGTCTCACCAAGTTTCTGAGGAAATGCTTGCATGAACTAAAGTGAATTCAAGGATCAAAAGGTTATTCTTGGTGTGATTCTCTTGGAAAAACAAATGTGCTTTACAGTGGTATCAGGAACAATACCTAACTTACCATTCTTCAAACCAAACTCACCAACTGCTGAACGAGAAAGTGGGCATCATACTCACTCAAAGTGTGAAAGAAGATGAGTACAAGATGTAGCAGTTGGTATTTCTAGTTGCACACATTTTCAGCTGTGCTGCGGAACTTCCCCATTAGATGACATGATCTCCGTGTAGAGTTTCTGTTTCTCTGTCCAGCGGCAGCCCACAGATATGACAGTCAAGTGTGTGCATCATTCTCCTATGAGTCGACAGTGGGAACATTGTTGTGATAAATCCCATCAACATCCCAAGCAAGTTTCTCATGCTCAGCAAGCAATGATCTCATAGGATTATCCCTGCCATATGATTCGAATTTGTTGTGACTAGAGTCATAAGAGCATTCAACTTAATAAGATGCTGCATACAGTATGTGCATATCTGTGCAGGTAGTATGGGAGGTAATGGGGTTGCATTAACATTGCACCACAGGAGCTAGGAGCCATTTGAAGATAGTGTATATGACAGAGGGAAATTGCTCATGGTGGTGGGCATTCTAAAACATTAAGAACTTTTATCTTGGGAAGGCATTTCCAGACATACCAGTTCCTGACTTAGGCAGTCAGTGAGGTACCTTTCAAGATACTCACTCTTGGTAAACGAGTTGACCCACCTATGGCAAAAATACTTTGCACTTTTTCATGTGCTCAATCTTGGACATGCTTTTCATACACACATAATGCTGCTTCTCGCTCTTGGAGAATAGTAAAAGGTCTGCGCACTTGTGGCGCTGACCTGTTAATTTTGAAAAGTAGTGGAATCTAACTACTTTATGCTTTTTTTTCTGCACAGTGTGCCTATAGTTATCTTCTCGCTTGCTATGATCCTGAAACATCCAGGGTGTATATGAAGGGCTTATTTCAATAGTGGTACAAGTCCATTTTTGTTCATTGTGAGATACAGAGTCCTAAAGTTAAATGAACACTGAAAAATCTGCAGTTGAGATACCAGAAATATTCAAGCGTATGGCTTCTTGCTAGAGATGAACCTTTCTTTCTGTTTGTTTGGGTCATTAATTTCAGAAGCATTAGAGGCAGGAAAGTGGAGGTAATGGACTTGTACCACTATTGAGATAAGACTTCATATGTGAACTGAATAATCAGGATTCTTTGTCTCAAATGTAGGTAGGTGTTGGGGAATGAGATGCCTTGCAAACTGTAATACCAACAGACATAACATATTTCATATTTACTTGTAACCTGTGTATCTTTCAGGTAATTTCTATCACTAGCCAGAAGTGACCATGAAATGCAATAGACATCCATTTCATCTGGACTGTGGACATTAAGACATCCCTGTTAAGCAGCAATATCTTTCAGAAGAGGGATGAAACTGGACCCCCTCCACCAATAAGTGGATTTTAGATATACAAGTATATATCGAGATGGATTACATGGCTAAGTGCCATACCCGATCCTCTATCCTTCATGTTGGAAAATATGGACAAGTACAATGCTCTTGACAGAAGGTCCCTACTGCTCTATGGTTGAATCATCCCATGATATCACGCCAGATCTCACCAAAATTTGGACAATGCTCTTCTCCTTGCCAGCGTCACTGTCGTCTTTCAGGGGTTGTGTGAGCTTACAGTATAGTCCTGTGCTACTTAACGGCAGGATACTGTGGTTTGTTGAGCACCCTTTCCAAAACATCTTGACATGCATTTAAAAAGGTTGCTGGATGTTGTGAGCCAGCATTCATTTTATCAATATAGGCTTGTGAGATCTTGTACTCAAAAGCATCAGCAACCACACAGTAGTCCAACGTGGTTGCAGGACTTGTTGATCCATAATGGAATGGTCAGGGGTACTGCTGCTGTTAGTCTCAGAGTGTTGTCAAAGACATGTCCAATGCCATGGAGGTCCATGATAATTGTGATATGGTCCAGGCATGGCTGCCTTGGCAAATGCCCTGGTATCAGCAAACTTTAATGATGATGACAGAATTGATTGTAGTGTTGTTTGTGGGCATGGCGAATACATCATCAATGAACCAGGCTGGGGCAAGAAACACGTGATAGTTGGGTTAGCCTGCATCCATATATTGCCTCCATCTCATCTGCAAAAAAAGAAAAAGGATCGATAAAGAAAATGCATCATTAAAAGATGATATATGCTATGTGATCAAAAGTATCTGGACACGTGTCTGAAAATGACTTACAAGATTGTGGCGCTCTCCATCCGTAATGCTGGAATTCAATATTGTGTTGGCCCACCTTTAGCCTTGGTGACAGCTTCCACTCTCGCAGGCATACATTCAATCAGGTGCTGGAAGGTTTCTTGGGGGATGGCAGCCCATTCTCCATGGAGTGCAGCACTGAGGAGAGGCGTTGATGTTGGTCGGTGAAGCCTGGCATGAATTTGGCATTCCAAAACATCCTAAAGCAGGGCGTATATGTGGAGAAGGAAAAAAAATTCCCAGATTTCCCGGTTAAAAATACACTTTCTCCCAGGTGATGAAACACTTCTTCTGTGTTAAGTGACAGTATACTCTTATTCGGCACTGTAAAACTCATCAATTGTTTGAATGTTTATGGTTTTATATACCGGAGTAGAATTTCCCGGCACTTTAGAAAACGAAACTCAGGGGGGAGAAACACGTTTTGAAAGACCTTTGATGTGCAGCAACATGTATGCTGCATATTTTCGTATTACGAGGGTATAAATTTGAATTCACCAAACACTGCATGTCACTTTCCGAAGCATTGAAATCGAGATTGCGATGCGCTTTTGTAAGCCCGTCATAGCTAATGTCACGTGATCTCGCCAGCTGATAAACAGCATAGGACACGTGATGTAGTCAGCAAATAGCAAGATCACTCTTAATCAGAGTGAACACACAAATAAGAAAAGTTAATGGTTTAAATTAATGACATAGCATTCACATATAATATTGGTCTCGAAGTTTAGTAAGCTGGAAGAGAACCTAAGCTTCTACATATAATGTTGATCTTTTTTGTGTTTGTTACACTTTAAGAAAAAAATGGTTCAAATGTCTCTGAGCACTATGGGACTTAACATCTGTGGTCATCAGTCCCCTAGAACTTAGAACAACTTAAACATAACTAACCTAAGGACATCACACACATCCATGCCCGAGGCGGGATTTGAACCTGTGACCGTAGCAATCGTGCAGTTCTGGACTGAGTGCCTAGAACCGACACTTTAAGATATGTCACACAAATGTGCCAGTAAAATTTTTAATAACGACGTAAATGTCTGCTCTTCTGGGCTTGAAATTCTTCTAAATGGTCGTCCTCAAAGAGTTGATTTTTAAATGAGTGTCAAACCCTTTGTGATTTAAGAAATTCATTGTACATCCTCGCACATAGCTCATCTTAAGTAAAAGGAAATCTATTTTGAATGTAACGCTTTTCAAACCACCATTCGTAATATTTTCCCGCGACCTGTTAGAAATAGTTTCGTTTCTGCAGCTACAAGAGAGCGCCAGATAACAAGCGTCACCATGCTTGCGCAGCTATGATGACGCAGGAAGCCCGTGTGTTCGTATGTGTAAAACATTAAAAGATCTTACATTATGTCATAAAAGAAACAAGACACCAGAGGATACCTCAAGAGCGTCGGAATTTCGTGAACCATACTAAAATGCATAATTTGGCTTAAAATGCACATGCGTATGTAAATTTTCTTGGAGTATCAGTACTGTATTATCTCATGTTTGGTTCTTTATTATGGCATAATGCCATATGTGCACTTGAAATGCAGTGAACAGTTGAAACTAGCCAATAGCGTGAAATTAAACACTTAGTTTCAAATAAATTGACTGCCTCAACAGAAAAGATTAATAAAAGCAAAATCTCTTTAGCAAACCGGTAAAAATAACTTCATTGTTCTGTAAGGCGATTAATGTTTGACTGTCAGAAAGGTGGAAATAAAATCTAAAACTAATAACATATTTTAGCCTTCCGTAATAACAGTAATGTATTTTAATTCATTTGATAGCTCCCGGCCACAAAAATCCATTTTGTTATCATTTAACATGAGAGCAATAAACGAAGAGAAAACAACAAAATCACTAAACGTAAACACAGGTCACCTGGAGACGACCCACCTCCCCACCACAAGTCACACTGCTCTGTGCATCAGTTCCAGATTTACTAATTTCCAAACCGGAGCAATATTAAGTAGTGGCACCCAGCCACACTTCTGTAACCAGAAGCGGGAGAAAGTACTACTCATACACGATTCAACTGCGCATGCGCAAGAGCCCACCAGCAACTGCTCAAACGAATCTAATTTAAACAGTTGTCACACCACGCTCATCTGAGGCAATTTGTTATTACAAAGCATTGCATAGTCTTCCTAAAGCCTCTGACATACTTTGCTGTTGGGAGACGCTTGTATGAGCACTGTTTTGTTGTTGTATGTGGCGCATTTCCTTTGAAACTTAAGTTTTATTTTCGTTTTTTTTTTTTTCTCGTCCATGTTTTGTTGCTGCAGTAATACCCTTTGTTAGAGTATTGGTTCTTACCAGTCAAAATCACAAAAATTTAACTGAAAACTAAAACAATGAAAACTTCCCGGAACTCTAAACAATTCCCAGGTTTTTCCTGGTTTTCTCCCAGATGAAAAGATTCCTGGGTTTTTCCCACATCTCCCGGTTGTCCCGGGTTATATACACCCTGTAAAGGTGTTCTATAGGATTCAGGTCAGGACTCTGTGCAGGTCAGTCCATTACAGGGATGTTATTGTCATGTAACCACTCTGCCACAGGCTGTGCATTGTGAACAGGTGCTTGATCGTTTTGAAAGATGGAATCGCCATCCATGAATTGCTCTTCAACAGTGGGAAGCAATAAGGTGCTTAAAACATCAATGTAGGAGTGTGCTGTCATAGTTCCACACAAAACAACAAGGGTTGCAAACTCTGTCCATGAAAAACACGACCACACCATAACACCACTGCCTCCAAATTTTACTGTTGGCACTACACACATTGGCAGATGATGTTCACCGGGCATTTGCCATACCCACACCCTGCCATCGGATTGCCACATTGTATAACGTGATTTGTCACTCCACAAAACGTTTTTCCACTGCTCAATTGTCCAATGTTTGCACTCCTTACAGCAAGTGAAGCATCGTTTGGCATTTACCAGCGTGATGTGTGGTTTATGAGCAGCTGCTCGGCCATGAAACCCAAATTTTCTCACCTCCTGCCTAACTATCATAGTACTTGCAGTGGATCCTGATGTAGTTTGGAATTCCTGTGGGATGGTCTGGATAGATGTCTGCCTATTACACATTACGACCCTCTTCAACTGTCGGCGCTCTCTGTCAGTTAAGAGACGAGGTCGGCCTGTACCCTTTTGTGCTGTACATGTCCCTTCACATTTCCACTTCACTATCACATTGGAAACAGTGGACCTAGGGATGTTTAGGAGTGTGGAATTCTCACATACAGACATATGACACAAGTGTCACCCAATCACCTGACCACTTTTGAGATCCGTGAGTTTTGCAGAGCACCCAATTCTGCTGTATCATGATGACTAATGACTACTGAGGTTGCTGATATGGAGTACCTGGCAGTAGGTGGGAGCAAAATGCACCTAATATGAAAAACATATGTTTTTGGGGGGGTGTCCAGATATTTTTGATCACATAGCGTATGTTGCATATTTTCGTTCCGTAATATCAGATGGAATAATGTTCTGGCATAATCTGAGGTAACTCATATCTAAGAACAAAACTCTTCACTGTGCAAACATGCTGTAAGAATAATATGTAGTGCTCACCCATGATCATCTTGTAGACATCTGTTTAAGGAGTTGGGCATTCTGACGACTGCTTCATAGTACATTTATTCCGTCATAAAGCTTGTTATAAATAATCCACTACATTTAAAAAGTAATGATGATGTATATAATTACAATACCAGAAGGAAAAATGACATTCATTATTTCATGTTAAAGTTTTTAGCACAAAAGAGGTGCACAATGCTGCAACAAAAATTTTTGATCATTGATCCAATGATACAAAATGTCTGACAGACAGCAAAGTAAAAATTGAAAACAAACTGAGAAAACCTCCACAAGCTTCCAGCTGCATCGAGTGGCTTAACTTTCTTTTTTTTTTTTTTTTTTTTTTTTTTTTTTTTTTTTTTTTTTTTTTTTTTTTTTAAAAAAACCACTTGATGTGGCTGGAAGCTCGAGAGAATTTTATCAGTACATATCACTGCAAAACCCTGCATTCATATACAATCTGAGGAAGTTTATCCTTGACAACTCCTTCTGTTCTGTAGAAGAATTTCTATTACTGTAATGTGTAAAAGGTGGTGGGTTGGACTTACTAACTCACAACATCTATATATCTTTTTCTCTTTTTTTGGGGGGGGGGGGGACTTAGAAATGTTCTTATGTAACCATATATACAAATTAATTTGCAATGTGAATGTAAAATGACTCATTCTACATAATTATGATATGTTGTGCAAAATGATTCGTGAAATATGAAACTTACTAACACAGACCTGAATGAAAAGGTCCACACAGTTGAGCTAGTTATAAAGGATGATAACGAGAGGAGGGAGAACTTGAATCAAGTTTGTAGCTTGACACCAAAGGTCCTTATCAGTGACCTTGAGATAAGATTGTTATCTCAGCCAGAATGCACAGTGATAGCCAACTGCTTATCAGTTATGGCGTTATATCACCGGAAGTGATGCACTGCCTGATGTTTAGCTGTGCTAGTACCCACCCTGCTATACTACTCACCATCATGGATTTTACACTTAGGTGAATTGAGCTTCTTCTACCATCATGGGTTTTCCATTTTCCATCATTTTATACATGCGACAACTGTCTTTTGACATCAGAATGGAAGGGCAAAAGGGGGCCTGTGGGAATCTGACCTCAATGCAGAGTGAGACAGCATGTACTTAGACCCACTACTTTTATTTTTATACTAATACTGTTCTCTGATCAATGTGTGTATCTTTTGCAGTTCATTAAATTATGATCCTGATTAAACGCTGTGCCACATGAACCATACAAATGTTTGTAACATTTTTGAGCTCTTAATTGTGGAGCAATAACTTAACTTTCCTGATGTGCCTGTAATACATCTTTTTTTTTAAATTCTTTTTGTAATCAGATATTTTGTCGCATTCTGAATATCAGACATCAAGTCACTGAATAACGTGTTTTTTGTCTGCTGTCTCCTGCAACTTTGGCTCTTGTTGTGAGAGATTGAATCCATGAAGCCATAGTTGCACATCAGGGACTAGACATAAGTGGGGAGTTTGAAGTCTGTATGTATCTATGGCTGAACTCGCAATGTCAGGCTTGCAAGACATTCCTCTCCAGTGAATGCTTCCCCATCCCACTCTACTTCCAATGTGTGGTGTATGGTACAACTGGTGTTGGTCTGAACTGGATTGATTTTGTCATGGTGGCAATCTGGTCTGTATCTGTATCTGTATCTGGTCTGTATGAGGTCTATTCCAGGTTGAAATGTGATGATTTGCTTGTGAGTTGGCAAAGCCAATGAATGTGAATGCCAAATAAAGTTTGTAGCATAGTCTAATGTTCATGATCACATCATATTTAATAAGTTGATTTCAGCTGAATGTCAGTTATACCATTCTCATTTTAGCTGCTCATCTACTTGCACATTGTTAACCAGGGGGTTGAAACCTATATTGGGACTTCCCATAACATGACCTTGGTTTGCTGTCAGGCTACTTGGAGCACTGTAAGTTTATCAGTCCATCATACCCATTTCTTATTGGGCAATTTAGAGTCTTCCATCTTTGTTTTCATTTTGAACTAAACAGAAGTTGGTTTCATTGTATTGTGATCCTGGTTACAACTTCGTGTGTGTAGTGCATTTTTTGCATTTGCAATGTGAATATGTTGCTCATGTTCTTATTGAATTTTGGTCACATCTGTAATATTGGGTGAAGTAGATGATTCCATATTTATTTTTGTTTCATTCAAAACAGAAGCTGGTGTCATGTCATAGTGTTCTGCGGACACTTGTTCTGCCCTATAAATCTAACAAATCTGTATGTGAACCACTCAATTTAAATGTGTTGTAAGTATATTGCTCACATTCTACTTTATTTCAGTTCACATCCATTTTTCATACTTTCTTGCATTTAATGGAGAACTCCATGTTAGCAGCTTTTGAGAGAATTGGTATTCAACTTTATTACATCTTGTTACAGAATTAATAAGCATTTCTGCTTTGAATGGCATTGCTTCAGGCTACTGAGTATGCTTTGTAGTATTAGTGACAGAGTATGTAGTTATTATGCCAGGTACTGTTACGCCACAAAAATATTCTGTATTGAAGTGCAAATATGTATGTGGTAAAGTGTGAAAATAGTTCCACCATACTGAATGATACTGCATTTAATAACTTTTAGTTATAAAGAATTCACTAGTAGATCCTGTGTTGAAAGCATTCAAGTGTATATTATTTGCTTTTAAATTTTCATTCGAGTTTTAGAATGACTATAGCACATTTATTTCTGCTAAAATGTATTGTCTGTAGTGCCTGTTAATCATGTGTGGATACAGTTGCATAAGTGCTGCTGCATTTTTAGCATTTTGAATGAAGAATGCCTTGGTCACAGGCATCACTCTCATGACAAATGTGTTTTAATCAATAAGTTAAAAAAGAGATACACGATTTGACTGAATCATCAAGTCTTAAAGTAAAAAGTTTAACTACATTGTATGCAGTGTGCTTAAAGTAATCAAAAGCTCAAAAATGTTTCTGGAATGGCATGTTGCTGATTGAATAGATCAGTCAACTACTAATTTTTATTTGCGTAGTAATCAATGACTTTTCTGTACATGGAGAGTTATACTCTTTGGTGGTTCTGTTACTCATAACAAAAGGTTTGGATGTTTTTAATGCATTTAAAAAGCATGTTGCCAAAATTGGTACTTTTACAGCAGAAAGAGATGATGTAATTGCTGAAGTCATGCCATAAGATCAGTAGTGTTGCCGAGAGGTGGGTAAGGTCTTAGAAGCATATGCATAGGTCACTTTGTGCCATCAGGGTAATTAGGCAACATGACCACACCTTTACCATGGGGAGATGCAGCTACTGCCAGCAACAGACCAGGGGTGTGTGTTATAAAACATGGTGCCTGTTTAAGGCAATTTTTCAAGTCCAGAAAATGTTGTTGACAGTGAAAGGACTATTCAAAATGTGCCTCTAGGTGTTTTAACTCGTTCAGTGGGTAAGAGACTTCAGTTACACCTCCAATGAAGCAGACATAATAGTTGATCTTACACAGAAACACTTGTAGGCCTTTTAAAATTGTACATGTCTATATGTTGTCAATCACTGTGATGTAATCTTCTGGTAGTTCGAGCCCATTGGCTGAGTTAAAACCCCAAATATGTCAGGGATGGTTGCATGAAAGAACACTTGCAAAGGTTGCATTTGAGTCCATTTTGGTACCAGTCTCTTGAACAAGTGTTCAAGGCTGTGAAGGTACTCCTCTGGGGTTCCACCCATAGCCAATATGTCATCAAGATATGAGACACAGTTTGGAATATCTCATAGTAACTGATCCATAACATGCTGGAAAATGGGAGAGGTTAATGAGATTCCAAAAAGTAACTGATGACAGTGGTGACCTGTCATATAGCTTTGTTCATTATCATCCTGCTTCTGGGATTCAGGGAAGTGTGCTGGCCCCAGACTGATTCCATCTGGTGAATTAATGACAAAGGCCAGTGTACTGGCCAACCTAAATGTGGTTTTTAGGCAGTTTGCCACATCTGATTACATGAATACTGTGCTGATATCCATGTCCCACCATAGTTACATGATTTGCAATACTAGAAAAACATCCTCTCCTTTCTATTTGGGATAACACTAGATACAGATGGATGGGGTACTCAAATTTCATCATGGTGGGAGTGGGTGGTGACTGGAAGGGCATCTGGCCACCATAGCTTGTTGCTACTATTGGAAGATGGTAATATACTAGACATGGCCTGCACCTGAATAAGAGAGGGAAAGATAGGTTGGCTGGATTCCTTGCAGACAATGTATGGGGGCCACTGTCACTTAATGCAGTATTCCTGTGGTTACTGTTGTCAGAAAGGTAAATTTTTTAGATTAGAATCAGCATTCAGGCACCCTTTTATGCCTGAAGTTAAAATAACAGAAGAGTCACAAAAATACTTAGGAATGTGCAGAAAAGTAGGCTTAGCTTATTTCATCATTGTATTAGAGGACTGAGTAATAAGGTAGAATAGCCTCTTGTTTGTTTGGAAAAAATTAGTCATTTCTGAAAAGATGGACATCCTGTGCCTATATGCATACTATATAACTACACAGCTAGAGAAGTTAAATATAAAAGATTGCACTCTGAAATCTTACTCACCTAGAACTAATATGGGAAAGGAAGGGTTGTTACGTACCAGTATATTAAGCCAGAACATGAGTTCAGAAACATTGAGAGAAGTAGATTTTGTAGTGATCAGCACATAGAAGTGTGTACTTGTGAATTACACTGACAGAAAAGAAATCATAACACCAAAAAGTAATTAATGTAGGTAACTAAATTCTGGGTGCACATTTGTCTGGGTAACATATTTAAGTGATTAACATTGCAGGATCATAGGTTAATGTAAGTGCAATGTAAGCCATTGCAAATATGAAATGCTGGTACATTAGTAATCAGTGTAACCACCAGAATGTTGAATGAAAGCATGTGAATTTGCACGAATTGTGTTGTACAAGTGCTGGATGTTAGTTTGTGTGATGGACTTCCATGCCTGTTTCACTTGGTCGAGCAGTACAGGGATGGTTAATGCTGGTTGTGAATGATGTTGGAGTCGTCATCTGATGATGCACCATGTGTGCTCAATTGGAGAGAGATCCACTGATTGAGGAAGCCAAGGCAACTTGTCGACTCTCTATAGAGTATGTTGGGTTGCAACAACAGTATGTGTGCAAGTGTTATCCTATTGGAAAACACACTCTGGAAAGCTGTTAATGAATGGCAGCACAACAGGTCAAATTACCGGACTGACATACTAATTTGCAGTCAGGGTGCACGGGATAACCATTAGAGTGTTCCTTCTGTCATGCAAAATTGTTCCCCAGCCCATAACTCCAGTGTGTCTATGCTTCAGAAAGGTTGGTTGCAGGCCCTCAACTGACCTCCTTCTAACCAACACACAGCCATGACTGGCACTGAGGTCGAACCAGCTTTCACCATAAACAACAGACCTCCAGTCCAGCATCCAATCAGAGCTTGCTTGACACCACTGAAGTCGCAAATGGCAGTGATTTGTGGTCGGTGGAATGCACACTACAGAGCTGTCCTTGAAGCAGCCAATTTGTAACAGATTGTTATATCACTGTGGTGTTAACTGATGCTCAAACTGCTACTGCAGATGCAGTACAGTGCGTTAGAGTCATACACCAAATACGATGGTCTTCCCTCATGCTAGTGCCATGTGGCCTTCCAGAGTCAGGTGTTCTTGTCAATGTACATTCCCGTGACCACCACTGCCAGCAATTATGTACAGTGGCTACATTCCTGCCAAGACTTTCTGTAGTATCACAGAAGCAACATACAGGTCCTCACACCCCTATTACATAACCTCATTCAAACCCATTGAGGTGTTGATAATGGTGCCTTTGTTGCCTTAAAGGCAGTCTTGAGTAACATCAACTCATTGCATCCAGTCTCAAAGGTAACTAACGGTCATGACTGTTACAGCATGTATTTAAAGCAAACCTAATTTGCATCCTCATAGTGATGTTACTAGTGCCACTCTTATGCAACTCTTTATGTCACATAATTCCTTCTTAGTGTTGCAATTTTTTCCATCAGTGTAAAACTGAAAAACAGTTCACTTTGAATTACAACTGCATACAGATCTGCACTGGGAAAGTTTGAACTGTTTATGAGAAGTTTGGATTCCTTACTATGTTACCTATCAGATAAAAAGCAAGCAGTTAATAGTCTGTTATGATTTTGTTGTAGATTTTCTAAACGATTCTGACAGAAAAATGATCTGAAACCTTTCTTGGGTCCTGCAATTTAATCTCAATAATTAACTTTCCAATAAGGGAAGATAGAGACACTAAGACCTTAATAGATAATGTTTTTGTTGACGAAGTTTGAATCAAGAAATAACTACATACCCATTAACAAATGACCTCTTTGATCATGATACACAGTTAGAATAAATGAGTTAATGCCCTACAGTATAGATGCTCCTCAGTGGAAATCAGTTAGAATAATTAATGACTCCAGAGCAAATGTTCCTAGGAACAGTTTACAAGAGATTAACTGGTATAACATTTATAATGAACTGAATGCTGACATCAAATTTAAACTAGCCGCTGATAAATTCATATAATTATTTTAAAATAACTTCCCACATAAGCTAATCACAACAGACATTAAACAGCTATGTAAAAAAATATAGGTCACTAGAGAGATGAAAGTATACTGTGAAAGGAAAAGGGAATTGTATCTGTTAGCAAGAACAAGTAGGAATCCTGCAGTAGTTGCACATTAAAGAAACTACTCAAAATTACTAAGAAAGGTTATTAAAAAATCAAGGAATACGCACATAATGTCAGAAACCATTAACTCCAACAATATACTTAAGGTATATGGAATGTAGGGAACAAGACACAGGACAACCAATTAAAGAACAAGATAACATCACTAATGACTTAAATGGAAGAGCTATAAATGATGAGTCACAGGTAGCAAATGCATTTGAGAATCAAGTTTTAAATATACTAGAAATTACAAAAATGGTTCCAATGGCTCTGAGCACTATGGAACTTAACACCTGAGGTCATCAGTCCCCTAGAACTGAGAACTACTTAAACCTAATTAACCTAAGGACATCACATACAGCCATGCCCGAGGCAGGATTCGGACCTGAGATCATAGCAGTCACACGGTTCCGGACTGAAGCGCCTAGAACTGCTCGGCCACAATGACCGGCTTAGAAATTACAAGGACAGTCAGTTCAAGAGAAAAAGCACAGCATTATATTGAAAAAGCAACTCTCATAAAATTCAGTCATATGAATGTATCACCAACTTCTCCCTCTTAATGTAAGAAAGTGATGTATTTCTTCAAAAATAATTGCTCATATGGGTCTGGTGGTGTTTCCAATAGAGTACTGAAGATTGGTTCTCATATAATAAGCTCTGAGTTATCTGAAGTATGTAATGCATCAATTACTTATGGCATTTTCCATAGTGATTTAAATATGCCATTGTTGAGTCCATCTATAAGAAAGGTGATAGAAAAGACATTTCTTTCACTACTGACAACATTTTCCAAAATTGTTGAGAAAGTTATGTAGTCTAGAATACTATCCCACACAAGGAACAGCAATGGCCTCAGTAAATCACTGTTTGAATTTCAGAAGAGTTGCTCTACTGCAAACGCCATTTACACAGTCACTCACTAAATTGTACAAGCATTAAATAACAAAATAGCATCAACTGGTATTTTCTGTGAACTAGCTAAGGCATTTGACTGTTTGAACCACAATGTCCATACTGGTCTTGTGGAAATGATGGTATAGCCAATCAGTGGATAATGTCATATTTAATCAAAATAATGCATAAATTTTTACTTAGTAATCCAACCAATGTAATCAGGGGACATTCCTCTGACTGGGGAGAAATCTCATGTAGAGTTCCCAAGACTCAGTCTTAGGTCCACCATTATTCCTCATACATGCAAACAATCTTCCATGTAATTTACAACAAGCAGAATTAGTTCTTGCCTTAAATGTTCAGAAATGTAAAATTGTGCAGTTCACAAAACAAAAAAATGTAGTATCCTATGATTATTATACTATGATTATAATATAAATGAATCAGAGTTGGAGTTGGCCAACTCGTACAAATACCTGGGTGTGACACTTTATAGGTATAGGCTCAATCATGGGTAAAGCAGGCAGTAGTCTTCAGTTTATTGGTAGAATACTGGGAAAATGCAATTAGTGTACAAAGGAGATTGCTACAAATCACTCACGTGACCCATTGTGGAGTTTTGTTCAAGTGTTTAGGATGTGTATCAATAGGACTAACAGGGGATAATAGACGTATATGGGGAAGGACAGCACAAATAATCGCAGGTTTGTTTGACCTGTGGGAGAGTGTTATAGAGATGCTGAAGAAACTGAACTGGCAGACTCTTGAAGAAAGATGTAAATTATCCCAAGAAAACCTACCTACGAACTTTCAGGAACTGACTTTAAATGATGATTCTAGGAATATACTGCAATTCCTACTTATTGCTCACAATGGGATTGTGAGGAAAAGATTAGATTAATTACAGCACACACAGTGCGATTTAAGCAATCATTCTTCCTGCACTCTATATATGAATCGAAAATTAGGAAACCTTAATAGCTCATACAATGAGATGTACCCACTGCTGTGCACTTCACAATGATTTAAAAAGTATAGCTGTAGATGTAGATTAGTTCTTTTTGTAGATGACAGAAGTATTGTAATCAATCCAAGCATACATACAGCAATAAAAGAAATGGTAAACAATCTTCTTAACAGTGTCCGGTTTTCTGCAAATGGTCTCACTCCTGATTTTAAAAAGACACGCATGTTCAGTTCAGCACATCTAGTGACACTACACCAATGGTAAGCGTAACACACAATGAGGAAATAATAAATAGCTCTGAAACTTCAAAATTTTTAGGTATCCTTATTGATAAGAATTTAAACTGGAAAAAACACATTTTGGAAGTTTTAAAACAACTTTGTTCAGTCACATTTGCACCGCCAATCTCAGGCAAGTTGACATATTTTTCGTATTTTCATTCAATAATGGCATACGGACTAATGTTCTGGGGTAACTCATGTTTAAAGAAAGTCTTCATTGTTTAAAAATGTGCTGGAAAAATAATATGTGGTGCTGAGCCATGATCATCTTACCAACATCTGTTTAAGGAGTTGGGCATTCTGACTACTACTTCACAGTTTATTTACTCTCTCATAAAGTTTGTTGTAATTGTGGAAGTGTGGTTTATTCATCTCATAACGTACATTTGCACTCTATTTGGTTTGTGTGCAGGTGACATGTGAAAAATTTATAATACAGTTCCAATGATTTTTATGCTAATAAATAATAGCACTAAAATAAATAATAACATTATAATGATGTTTATTTAACAATTTGTGTACAGCTCAAATTTCCAGTTTGTCCTATATGAATTCATCCACTGAGTAACAACATTTCAGTGTCAGTGCCTCATACTGCTATCTTTTAAGAGGACCTAAATTAATCTCCATTAACTTGTTCCCTTCTGATTTATTATAAATTTTTATTCTCATGTATTGAGGTCACTGGACATGGGGTTGAGGCAACGGGTCGGGAGCATAAAATTTTCTTTGTTTCTTGTGTACACACACACACACACACACACACACACACACACACACACACACACACACACACAAAACATTCAAAATATGTGTATTGTAAATCATAAAGAACCATGTTGTCCAGTATCTAGAAAACGTAAAATATTAACTCTGCCGTAGGGATGGCTAAGTTAATATTTTAAGTTTTCTAAATAATGGACAACATGGTTCTTTATAATTTACAAGGCACATATTTTGAATGAATTTTTTTCTGTATTTTTAGTATCCACACAAGGTTTACTAAGTTACCCCAAAAAGCAATACCGTACCTAATAATGGATTCAAAGTAGCTCATATATGCTACTTTTCATGTGTCCATAATATTTGCATTGCAAGTGCAAAATTGCTCAATTTGTTTGCTAGGTTCTCAAAAATTTGTGCCTACCTGCTCAAATTTTTATCCACATTTAAACCTAAGAATTTCAGTGGGTCAGCTTCTTATGTATCTTGGTTGTTGTGAAAAATCTTAATCTGCTCACTTTTTGACTGTTTGGTTTTGAATTGCATCATGAGAGCCTTAGATATGTTTATATTCAACCCATTTAGCTGAAACCAAATTTCTAAGATACTGATCACAGATTTGGGAATTTTTTCAGAAATCTGATTTTCAACTTCAGCTTATTCATCTGTGAATAGAACTGATGGGGAACTGATATTTATGTTTTTTTCCAGTCAAAATAATAATTTGCGACATTTAAAGAGATGCTAACTCTTTGCTTTCTGTATGTTATGTAGGATTTAAGCCACTGTAGGGCACTCCCCCTATGCCATACTTTTCAAGTTTGTAAATAAGCAATGCATGGTTTACAGATTCAAACGCTTTTGCGAAGTTGCAGAAGATTCCTGCCACCTTTTTGCTCTTATCTAATGATGTACTTGTTTTGTCAATGAAACTGTTCATTGCATCTGTGGTGTTTTTCCCTTGTTGTAAACCAAATTGATTATTTAGAATAACAGAATATGTTGAAATGAAGTTTTGGATGTGGGAAACAGCATCTTTTTCAGATACTTTAAATATGATTGGGAGAGTTGAGATAGGATGATAATTTCCCATGATCTCTCTTGATCCCTTTTTGAAGAGTGGTTTGACTTCAGCATATTTCGGTACCTCTGGGAAACAGCCCTTTTCAAAACATTGATTTATTATTTGAGCTAGTGAGTTTGTAATTTTGTTATGTACTGCTTTAATAAATTTGGTGGGTATACCAGCCCATCCAGCAGATATTTTGTTTTAATGCTGGGACTGCATTTTCTACATGCATCACAGAAACTTAAAAAAAATAAATTGTAAAGTTTTCAGAGTTTCCATTTAGGCCAGAGGGATTTACTTTTCTGTGATAATCTGTCTTATTTACATCGGACTTTGCTACATTTATAAAAAAAAGTCATTAAAGCACTCTGGTATTTGAATTGGACTTATAATAGTGTTTCCTTAAATGTTAATTTTTGAAATTTCTTGGTTACAGGTTTTCACACTTAAGTCAGATGTAATGACTACCCACACAGCCTTTGTCTAATTATTATTGTTTAAAATTAATTTGTTATTTGCCAATTATTTGCTGCCTTGACAACTGTTTTAAATATAGTTTCATAGAGTGTAACATATTCAATGAAATCAACATATTTATTATACTCTAATTCTCTGTGTAGTTGCTTTTACCTTATGCTGGAAATTTTTATGTCCTGGGTAATCCACTTTAATTTATTTGTCATTTATTGCTGCAGAGTCTAGGGGGAAATATTTAATTAAAGACACTGAAAAAAGTATTTAGGAATTTCTCGCAGTTTTTATCACTTGACTTAAAATGATCAAAAGATCTTTTTTTTTTTCTCTTTTAGCTTATTACTAAATATTAGCAAGGTTTCTTTGCTAAAGTTACTGCTCATATAGGTTTTCACACTTTAAATGTTCTTGCCTGTCTGTGGCAGCTCAATGAATAATGGACAGTGATCTGAAATACCTAGATCTAGACAAAATTTACACACATCTTCATGTAGATAATTAGTTAGAACATTGTCAATACAGGCTGCTAATTGTCCATGGTCTCTGGTACAATCAGAGAAATTCATTATGAAACCATATTTCTTTACCAAGTCAGTGAATCTTGAAACATAGCTAGTATCACATGTGATTTCAATATTAAAATCAGCAGCTATTAGAATTTTTTCTTTTTTTTTCTCTCTACAAAGGTCTTCTAGCGTAAGACGAAGCTTACATATGAATAGGTCTGTTGTTGACTTCCCTGGGATTCTTTGTTTTGAGATTACTATAAAATTTACGTGTAAATCCATTATTTCTACACAACTGTCAAACACACATTCTTCATTTAAATAATTAAAAAAATTTTTGATTTCATAATTTATATCACTGTGCAGAAGTATACATGAGCCTCTGTGTGACTTGTTTCTTGGGCAAAAGCTACCTGCTAACCTGAAGTTCCCTAATTTGTTTAAAATTTTAAATGTCCTCAGTAAGCTAGTGCTCAATTAAACAAACAACTCTACCATTTGCACATTCTGACAGAATGATTTCCAACTTGTCTGTTTTGGAGCTTTCGTTGTTTGAAGCATCAATGTTTAAACTGTTTATATTCCATTGCATAACATATCTACTTTGACTATTACTTATAGGCTTTAGCACATTTCTTGCCAGATAATGATTTGATTTTGTCTTTCTTAATTCTACTTTCTTAATTCTACACAAGTTTTTTCACCCATCACTACTTATCAGTTTCTGTTATATTTTTATAACCTGGAAAGTATCAATGAACATCTTACTGAATATTTTTGAGCCCAACCTATTCATATGTAGACCATCTTGGCATGAAACTTTGCACTTAGAAATTTTTTAGGATCAATGAAATTGGTTTCTGTTTTAATGCACTCTTCTTTAATATCACCGTTTATTCTCTGCACATAGCTGTCACTCATTGATCTCCTGTATACAATGCCACTGACTATTATTCTGGAAGTCATGTAGGGGCTTCTGGCCATTTGAATAAGGTCATCTGTGTGATTTGCAGTTTCTTCTTTGCTGTTATTTGGAGGGAATTTGTTCCCAGATGGATAAAAACACCTTTTGGATTCATGTTACGCTTATCTGCTCTGCTCTCTCTTGAGTTTAAGAGGTTGTTTATATGTTTATGTAGCTGACACATCCTGATTCCTGGTCAAATGTTGATTTCAGAGCTTGGAATGACTATGTTTCTTAACAATGAGGCACCTATAATAAGGAACCCACTTTCTGTCTTACTAGGTACACATATATTTGTTTTGTTCTTCCGTATCTTCAGTTTCAGTTTCTTTTTCATTCATAATGGTGGCTGAGTTGTTCTGCAGTTTGTCAGTTGTGTCCCTCCACGTGTTTGCCAATGTACAGCCATGTAACACTAGAATTTTTTTCACAATTAACCACCACAGTTAAAAGGAACAATAATGTACATAATTACAATGCCAGAAGGAAAAGTGGCATTCATTACTCCACATTAAGGTTAAAAAGAGGGTGCACAATGCTGCAACTAAAAGTTTTGATCACTTACCCATTGATGTAAAACTTCGGACAGACAGCAAAGAAAAAATTTGAAAACAAACTTTAAAGTTTCTGCTTGACAACTTCTTCTATTCCATTATTGTAATGTGTGAAAAGCAGTGGGTGGGAATTACTAACTCACATTATTCAATAATAATAAAATACAAAAACAACTTATAAGTGTTTAACATGTAGCTGTATTTATAAATTAATTTGGGATGTGAATGTAAAATGACTCAGTTCACATTATTATGATTTATCATGCAAATTATCCATGGAACACAAAACTGACTAACAAACATTGCCAAATACAGATTAACACTCTGACCCTGTGAAGAAGAAGAAGACGAAGAAGAAGAAGAACAAGTGGTAATAGTGATAGTGGTAGTGTGGTGTATTGAACACTGTGATAGTTCATGATGTTGCACCCAACAGAATTTGAAAATATGTCACTGTGAGGTTGATTTTACTGAATAAACTGTTATGGCCTAGTGTTGCAGAGAGTTCATTTGCGATCAGTAGGGAATAAATTTTCACTTCATATTGTGCATTTTTCATCACTTTAAACTCACCACAAACTCTAAAAATGTCATTGGGCTTACACAACACATACATTAGTGGAGTGGTCCATTGACTATGGGGTATAGGCATTAACACATCTTCATGAGTTGCTCTGTCCAGTTCTGATTTGCGGATGCCCTTTAGAGCCAGGAACACTATACAAGCTTTGAAGAAGCATGGGGTAGAGTGATGTGAGGTTTGAAAGTATTCTCCTTCCATAACCCAGGTGACAAGGATTGAGCATATCTGTGAAGAGAGTCTTTAGGATGACTCAAGGTCCTTCAGATTGCATAGTGTGTACTGTTTTATGAACCATAAACCCCAATTCATGGAAAGAGTCCACTTTAGGGTCAGCTAGCACCAGGAAGTTTCCTGGCCATCTGATTTAGTTGTAAGTGAGTAGAACTGTAAGTTATCCATTGACACCTTTCCTAGGGTGTAGGTGAAATTGAGAATGGCTTGTTTGGAGGCAGGATATATGTCAGCCATGCACCTCCCAGGACCTCAGTTCATCAACACACCTGATGATGGTGACATATCTGCTAGACAAAATATTGTGCCCATTGGACACTATGAACAGACAGTACACCCATGGACTATTCAGCCAGTGTGAAACAAGACTCATCCAACCAAATGATTTTCTTCTGTTCCTCTATGTTGAGATTTAATGCTTTCAGCTCCACATCTTGCTGTTACAAGAATTTGCATCACTGATGAGTGGTTTTGGAATTTCAGATTGCTCAGGAGTTCCTTGCCTCTGGAGCTTCCTACATGTTGTTTTGTAGTGGAGAAGATTCTAGAGTTCGGCCAGTTCTGCAATGATTTTTGCAACTGTCATCCCCTTATTTTTCATCACACTCTTCTTCAATGACCATCTGCCACAATCACTCAACACATACTTTCATCCATGTTGTGACTTAGTGGATGATATTTTCCCACTTACCCTGTATGCAGTATAAATCTTCAACACAGTACCTCTTGAAATAGTAAACACTTCAGTTACCTTGTCTATGGAGGCACCCACCATATGATCACTCTCAGTTTGCCCATGTTCAGATTCACTCAGCTCCGACCTGATGTACTCACAACTGCACAGAATACTCTCCTGACCATGACTTGACACTTTCAACATATTGAGGATATTGCACAGGTGTCAGGTATGACAGCACAACCTGCAGACCTGGCTATCGTCTGCATTTATGCACCCATGTTTCCATGTTTTTGTCCAGCCACTTGCAAGTGTCCCCTTTTGCCACACCTGTGGCATGTTGCTCGCTGATGGGACCATGCACTACACGCATTGTGGAGGAGGCATTGTTAACAGCTAGGCAATGGCATTGCTGCTGATGTGGTCTGTCACTACTGATGTGGTTGGTGATGGGCCATTGAGTATGTGAAGGTGCCACCAGAGATGGTGTTATGTACCTAATGATCTGTGCTGGAGAATGATGACATAGGCTGCAGCCCAGTCTGCATAAGATTGATTGGGACCTTTTTCTTGCTGCTGGCTTTCTAATTTGGCTGCAATTACAAGTTTCTTCATCAAAAATGTTCATCTGATAAAGACAATATTCTAAGCAACTCATGTCCCGCAGGATTCTTTAGTAACTCTAGTTTCTGTTTTGGGTGATACAGTTTGGGATTTCCTGGAAAGATCATGGCCTGTTGTCTTTCCATGTCAGAAATTAGGCAATTTTAGAATGCAACTGGAATTGTTAGCAGTTAGCATCCCACTCTTCACTTTGTTCATTAAAAGGTGTAAAAGCCATAAACACAGGTGGCACAGAGGATATACCTGCTGCATTTGCTAACGCTTGCTCTGTATGTAACATTGCTGTTGTTAACTCTTGATAACTCCACGTGGTTTACATTAGTTAGTTGCTGTAGTTGCTCTATTGCTGAAGACACTTAGTCTTGCCTAATCACAAAATGTTCAAAGTCTAATTTGCATGCATCACAGATCCTGAGTTGTAACCAATTTTGTGAAGGTGATATACACTCAGAACTAATGGATACTCATCCCCATTTATTCAACAAATTGAGATATGTTACAGCATGCTCCATGGAGCAGTGAAAACTATTTTAAAGTAAGCCATGAACCCAAGTCCACTTCACCCACTGTCAGTGTCCAGCAAGTAACTAACAGAGTCTGAAGGGTAAATGCTCATAAATCCACTCCACGGTGAGAACCAAGCCAAAGGACTAATCAGCACACAGTTCTACTGTATCAAAATTGTGACAGAATTACAACTGTCCCTGGACCAATTTATATGCAGGATTCTGGTAGGAATGACCTCGCCAAAGGGCAGTCTTGGTGACAAGTGCCAACTGGATAGTGGCACCATGACAGTAGACAGTAGTATTGCACCAGCTACTCCATTTCCATAGTGATATTGGTTGGTGTCACTACACTGTGCAGACAAAACATACTTAATCTGGCAACATTACAAATGAAAGGTCAAAAGCTATGGGATTTCTGACATTCCCAATGGTAGTGTTATAGCCACTTTGCTGTTTCTTATCTATATAAACGATTTGGGAGACAATCTGAGAAGCCATCTTAGGTTGTTTGCAGATGATGCTGTTGTTTGTTGACTAGTAAAGTCATCAGAAGACCAAAACAAATTGCAAAATGATTTAGAAAAGATATCTGACAAAGGAAAATCCAGGATGGAATGTAACAATATTACAAAAAGGGAAGTTGCTACTCACCATATAGCGGAGATGCTGAGTCGCAGATAGGCACAACAAAAAGACTCTCACAAATAAAGCTTTTGGCCATTAAGGCCTTCATCAACAATAGAGGACAGACACACACACACACACACACACACGCACACACGCACACACACCCTGCAGTGTAGTTTCATTTGCCTGAGATTGCAGTTTTGTGTGTGTGTGTGTGTGTGTGTGTGTGTGTGTGTGTGTGTGTGTGTGTGTGTGTGTGTATGTGTGCGCGTGCACGCGTCTGTCATCTACTGTTGAGGAAGGTCTTAACAACCAAAAGCTTAAATTGTGAGAGTCTTTTTGTTGTGCCTATCTGCGACTCAACTCAGCATCTTGACTATATGGTGAGTAGCAACTTTCCTTTTCATAATACTGTTGCAAAAGGTATCTGTATGGTGCAAAACTTGGCAATTGACCCTAAATAACGAAAAGTGTGAGGTCATCCATTTGCATGATAAATCAGTCAAATATGAAGGCCATAAATTCAACTAATATCTAGAAATTAAAATTACGAACAACTTAAATTGGAAGAAACACATAGCAAATGTTGTCGGGAAGGCTAACCAAAGACTGTGTTTTATTGGTAGGACACTTAGAGAATGTAACAGATCTACTAAGGAGACTGCCTACACTACACTTGTCCATCCTCTTTCAGAATATTGCTGTATGGTGTGGGATCCGTACCAGATAGGATTGACAGAGTACATCAAAAAGGTTCAAAATAGAGCAACACGTTCTGTATCAGCATGAAATAGGGGAGAGTGTATCACTGAAATGATACAGGATTTGGGATGAACATAATTAAAACAAAGGTGTTTTTCTTCATGGAGGAATCTTCTCACAAAATTCCAATTACCATCTTTCTCTTGCACATGCGAAAATATTTTGTTAATGCATGTTGTTCTCAATGGAGACACATCTACAGACGTTAAAGTAACCTCTGGCGTGCCACAAGGGAGTGTTATGGGGCCATTACTTTTCACAATATATATAAATGGCCTAGTAGATAGTGTTGGAAGTTCCATGTGGCTTTTCGTGGATGATGCTGTGGTATACAGAGAAGTTGCAGCATTAGAAAATTGCAGCGAAATGCAGGAAGATCTGCAGTGGATAGGCACTTGGTGCAGCGAGTGACAACTGACCCTTAACATAGACTAATGTAATGTATTGTGAATACATAGAAAGAAGGATCCTTTATTGTATGATTATATGATAGCGGAACAAACACTGGTAGCAGTTACTTCTGTAAAATATCTGGGAGTATGCATGCAGAACGATTTGAAGAGGAATGATCATATTAAATTAACTGTTGGTAAGGCGGGTACCAGGTTGATATTCATTGGGGGAGTCCTTAGAAAATGTAGTCCATCAACAAAGGAGGTGGCTTACAAAACATTCGTTCGACCTATACTTGAGTATTGCTCATCAGTGTGGGATCCGCACCAGGTCGGGTTGACAGAGGAGATAGAGACGATCCAAAGAAGAGTGGCACATTTCGTCACAGGGTTATTTGGTAAGCGTGATAGCATTATGGAGATGTTTAGCAAAAATCAAGTGGCAGACTCTGTAAGAGAGGCGCTCTGCATCACGGTGTAGCTTGTTGTCCAGGTTTCGAGAGGATAAATTTCTGGATGAGGTATCAAATATATTGCTTCCCCCTACTTATACCTCCCCAGGAGATCACGAATCTAAAATTAGAGAGATTCGAGCGCGCACGGAGGCTTTCCGGCAGTCGTTCTTCCCGCGAACCATACGCGACTGGAAGAGGAAAGGTAGGTAATGACAGTGGCACGTAAAGTGCCCTCCGCCACACACCATTGGGTGGCTTTCAGATTATAAATATAGATGTAGATGTAGATGTAGATAGGGAGAAACAATCACCATGATAAAATGAGGGAAATCAGAGTTTGTACGGAAAGATATGGGTGTTCGTTCTTTCTGCAATCTATATGAGACTGGAGTAATAGAGAACTGCAAAGGTGGTTTGATGAAAGCTCTGCCAGACACTTAAATGTGATCTGCAGAATATCCATGTAGATGTAGATGTAGAGAAGCTGACATCCAGGTCCACAATTATTTTGTAGTCAGATAATGACTGATAGTATAATTCATAAGACGTACCTTTTGATACATTTCACATCTCTTTAAAGAGATCTTCCTTGAAACATTTTGTAGCATTTACTATGACACCATAAAATATATTTACTGAAAAGGATAGCATAATTCTCACAGTTAAAATGCTTTTAACAGTTAGAGGAAATACTAGAATCCTGTATTTTATTTCCCTGTGAATTAAGCACACTCTCACTGTATGTGCAAATAACCCTCTCAATATCAGAGCCCTTTAGAAAAGCCAACAAATATGTTACTTGTTTGAGATGGCTAAATGCAGTTATACACAACCAGACCTAAAATATTTGGAATTACTGACAAAAATTAAATTAGGCATACATTTTACAATATTTTCTCCCAGTTACTTTAGAGAAGTTTAACTTAAACATATTTCAGCCAACCAGCATGTTATAATTAATGTTTAGTTATGTCTATAACTTAAATGTTAGCAAATTCTCCAGAACACTTTACAGAATGTTTCTGTGATGATGAAACAACAGTTCATATATGAAAGAGAAATACAAGTGTATCAATTTTGTATATGGAACTCTGATCTAGAATTGCCTAAGTGTAAAGTTTCATTTGTACTGTTTCAGAGTAGACTTATTTTTGTAATACTCTTCATACATAAATATGAAAAAACTAACTTATGATGATTACTGATGTAAATTCTCACATTTCCTTATGCCACATTGATGCATTTGTAAAGAAAACAGTAAATAAATAAATAAATAAAAATAAATTACAAAATTTATTGTTGCAGTGTCAACAATGAGGCTGCAGTTTGCTAAAAAATGTATATTTTATACAAAAAGTTATTTAATTTCAGGATACTGCTATATTTAGAGAAATAATTATAATTAAATTTTCAAGATAAAGAATTGTGATGTATCGTTCATGGAAATGATAAACATGTCACTGAAACTATTACCCTTTTGGCTCAGTACCACACCTACACTTCTTATTGACAGTAGGATCATATGAGGTATCAAGCAAAATTTGTGAAGTGTGTTGGTACCCTTGCTGTTCATGGCATATAGTAATGAATCAGCAAACAATTAAATAGTAACTACAGACTTTTTGCAGATAATCTATAAAGACTTACTGTCTGAAACAAGTAAATAAGTGGTAAAATGGGAATTAACTTCTATCATTCATTTCACAGTGGCTTGGAGTATGTAGATTTACATGTAAATACAGAATACAAAAAGCGTCAGTCTAATATAAAATTTAATTTCTTCTTACAGATTGTCGGCGAGGAGCTGTTTCGGAATTTGGCAATCACATGTGCTGCTGTCTTTGCTGTAACACTGTGCTTGATTAAGGGCCCAAGAGCTGTGGTATTGGTCAATTTATGTGTGATACTTACTGTAACTGACCTCATTGGGTCAATGTACTGGTCAGGACTAACAATTGAAATTTCTTCATCTCTGATGATTCTCTTGTGTGCGGGATTGACAGTTGATTATGCTGCCCATGTTGGACATGAATATGTACATGCTAAGGGAACAAGAAATGGTAAGTACTGATAATTTAATTGAGACTACCTAAATACATGGGTGACTATTAAAATTGAAATGCCAGTAAGGATAGCAAATAATGAAATTGTACTTATTGTCTGTATACGGCATAGTGGGAAGATTACACAGTTTACTTTGTTGTTGATATACAGGGTGTAAAACTTAGTACACCGAACTGCCATCTCTGGCAGCAACAATTGCTCTAACCCAGATTGCCATTTAGTCAAACTGAGCTTGGATGGTAAACAAAGGTACATTATTCTGTGCTACTTCAACTCTGGCATAGAGCTCATCAATCTTAGTGGCTGGCAAATGGTTGCATACCAGTCTTCAGCAAGCCATGACCAGATGTTTTCAGTGGGTGAGAGATCAGGAGAACAGTCAAACAATCTCTACAGGAGGTCGCTGAAGGAGTGATCAATATTCGGGGATATGATAGGAGCATTCATTTGAAGCAAAAAACTTCATATGGACAAGTGCCCTATTCTAAATGGTTTCCAAGATAGAATAAATTTAGTGTACATTTGTTTTTGGTCTAGTGGTGAGCACATACATGTCTTACCCACCTAACTACACTGACATTTTTTTCTAGTCCAGCCTACCTTGTTGCTTTCAACCTCTTTGCTCAGGGTATCTTTCTGCCATTAAGCTAGCCCACTGAACACTCAATTGTCCATGATGTGTTGTGAGTGAAGTAGTATGAGAGATTGAGAACATATCTCAGAGAAGCCTAAGTTAATTGTGTTTGTACACGTGCTGACTAAACTGCCACACATTTACACCAATGAAGAATATGCAAATATGATCTACACTATGTGATCAAAAGTATCCGGACACCTGGCTGAAAATGACTTACAAGTTCGTGGCACTCTCCATAGGTAATGCTGGAACTCAAAATGGTGTTTGCCCACCCTTAGCACTGGTGACAGCTTCCACTCTCACAGGCATATGCTCAATCAGGTGCTGGAAGGTTTCTTGGGGAATGGCAGCCCATTCTTCATGGAGTGCTGTGCTGAGGAGAGGTATTGATGTCAGTCGGTGAAGCCTGGCATAAAGTCTACATCTGCATGTACATCCATATTCCGCAAGCCACCTGAGGGTGTGTGGCGGAGGGTACCTTGAGTACCTCTATCGGTTCTCCCTTCTATTCCAGTCTCGTATTGTTCGTGGAAAGAAGGATTGTCAGTATGCTTCTGTGTGGGCTCTAATCCCTCTGATTTTATCCTCATGGTCTCTTCGTGAGATATATGTAGGAGGGAGCAATATACTGCTTGACTCTTCGGTGAAGGTATGTTCTCGAAACTTCAACAAAAGCCCGTACCGAGCTACTGAGAGTCTCTCCTGCAGAGTCTTCCACTGGAGTTTATCCATCATCTCCGTAATGTAAGTCGGTGTTCCAAAACATTCCAAAACATCCCAAACATCCCAAAGGTGTTCTGTAGGATACAGGCCAGTCCATTACAGGGATGATATTGTCATGTTACTGTCTGCCACAGGCGGTGCATTATGAATAGGTGCTCGATCGTATTGAAAGATGCAATTGCCATCCCCAAATTGCTCTTCAACAGTGGGAAGCAAGAAGGTGCTTAAAACATCAATGTAGGCCTGTGCTGTGATAGTGAAATGCAAAACAACAAGGGGTGCAAACTCCCTCCATGAAAAACATGATGACACCATAGTACCACCGCCTCCGAATTTTACTGTTGGCACTACACACATTGGCAGATGACGTTCACCGGACATTCACCATACCCTCACCCTGCCGTTGGATCGCCACATTGTGTACTGTGATTCATCACTCCACACAATATTTTTCCAATGTTCAATTGTCTGATGTTTACGCTCCTTACACCAAGCGAGGTGTCGTTTGGCATTTACCAGCATGATACGTGGCTTATGAGCAGCCGCTCTACCATGAAATCCAAGTTTCCTCACCTCCCATCTGTCATAGTACTTGCAATGGATCCTGATGCAGTTTGGAATTCTTGTGTGATGGTCTGGATAGATGTCTGTCTATTACACATTATGACCCTCTTCAACTGTCGGCGGTCTTTGTCAGTCAACAGACAAAGTCAGCCTGTACACTTTTATGCTGTACATGTCCCTTCATGTTTCCACTTCCCTATCACATTGGAAACAGTGGATCTAGGGATGTTTAGGAGCGTGGAAATCTCACATACAGAAGTATGACAGAAGTGTCACCCAATCACCTGACCACGTTCGAGATCCATGAGTTCTATGGAGCAGCCCATTCTGCTCTTCCACAATGTCTACTGACTATTGAGGTGGCTAATATGGAGTATCTGGCAGTAGGTGACAGCACAATGCACCTAATATGAAAAACATATGTTTTTGGAAGTGTCTGGATACTTTGGATCACATAATGTATGTTTACAGCTTCCACTTTGGTAGTGCTCCTGTTGTTGTCAGATACTACCATTGGCAAATTCCTGATGGTAGAGTGTTCAGCAGAGTTTCAGCACATTGTGAGAAGTCAATGTACCACAGACACATGTATTGCGAACATTACATGCAGAAAACTTGTAGCCATTTCATATACAGTGTGTTCATGATCTTCACATTGGCAATGATGCCACAAACTTACATTTTCTCACCGGTTGAATGGCAACCGTCATTTGCTTCCATTAGTACTATTCACTGATGAAGCCACATTTACATGGAATGGAATCAGCAACACATGTAATAACCATCAATTGATACAGTTGAAACCAATTGCCAAGTTTGGTTTTCGGTCAGTGTTTGGTGCTGCTTGATCAGTAACAAGTGATAGGTCCAGATATTGCTTGCATTTTTTGTAAAATTCATTTGCGGAACACCTGAGGATGTTTCTTCAGCTGCACAGACTTCAGTGTACTTCCAGCATGATGGAGACCCTCCACATTTGACCAGACATGTGAGGGAAAATCTCAACTGCAGTTACCCTAATTGCTGGATTGGTCATCTACATCTACATCCATACTCCGCAAGCCACCTGACGGTGTGTGGCGGAGGGTACCTTGAGTACCTCTATCGGTTCTCCCTTCTATTCCAGTCTCATATTGTTCGTGGAAAGAAAGATTGTCAGTATGCCTCTGTGTGGGCTCTAATCTCTCTGATTTTATCCTCATGGTCTCTTCGCGAGAGAGGGAGCAATATACTGCTTGACTGTTCGGTGAAGGTATGCTCTCGAAACTTCAACAAAAGCCTGTACCAAGCCACTGAGGATCTCTCTTGCAGAGTCTTCCACTGAAGTTTATCTACCAGCTCCGGAACGCTTTTGCGATTACTAAATGATCCTGTAACAAAGTGTGCTGCTCTCCATTGGATCTTCTCTATCTCTTCTATCAACCCTATCTGGTACGGATCCCACACTGGTGAGCAGTATTCAAGCAGTGGGCAAACAAGTGTACTGTAACCAACTTCCTTTGTTTTCCGACTGCATTTCCTTAGGATTCTTCCAATGAATCTCAGTCTGGCATCTGTTTTACCGACGATTAATTTTATATGGTCATTCCATTTTAAATCACTCCTAATGCCTACTCACAGATAATTTATGGAATTAACTGCTTCCAGTTGCTGACCTGCTATATTGTAGTTAAATGATAAAGGATCTTTCTTTCTATGTATTTACAGCACATTACACTTGTCTACATTGAGATTTAATTGCCATTCCCTGCACCATGCGTCAGTTCATTGCAGATCCTCCTGTATTTCAGTACAATTTTCCATTGTTAGAACCTCTCGATATACTACAGCATCATCTGCAAAAAGCCTCAGTGAACTTCTTATGTTATCCACTAGGTCATTTATATATATTGTTAATAGCAATGGTCCTATGACACTCCCCTGCTGCACACCTGTAATCACTCTTACTTCAGAAGACTTCTCTCCAATGACAATGACATGCTGTGTTCTGTTATCTAGTAACTCTTCAATCCAATCACACAATTGGTCTGATAGTCCATATGCTCTTACTTTGTTCATTAAACAACTGTGAGGAACTGTATCAGATGCCTTGCGGAAGTCAAGAAACACTGCATCTACCTAGGAACCCATGTCTATGGCACTCTGAGTCTCGTGGACGAATAGCATGAGCTGGGTTTCATAAGATCGTCTTTTTTGAAACCCTTGCTGATTCCTACAGAGTAGATTTCTAGTCTCCAGAAAAGTCATTATACTTGAACGTAATGCATGTTCCAAAATTCTACAACTGATCAATGTTAGAGGTATAGGTCTATAGTTTTGCACATCTGTTTGATGCCCCTTCTTGAAAATGGAGATGACCTGTGCCCTTTTCCAATTTTTTGGAGCTCTACAATCTTCTAGATACCTACGGTACACCGCTGCAAGAAGGGGGGGAAGTTCCTTCACGTACTCTGTGTAAAATTGAACTGGTATCCCATCAGGTCCAGCAGCCTTTCCTCTTTTGAGCAATTTTAATTGTTTTTCTATCCCTCTGTTATCTATTTCGATATCTACCATTTTGACATCTGTGCGATAATCTAGAGAAGGAACTACAGTGCAGTCTTCCTCTGTGAAACAGCTTTGGAAAAGACATTTAGTATTTCGGCCTTTAGTTTGTCATCCTCTGTTTCATTACCATTTTGGTCACAGAGTGTCTGGACATTTTGTTTTGATCCCCTACCGTTTTGACATAAGACCAAAATTTCTTAGGTTTTTCTGCCAAGTCAGTACACAGAACTTTACTTTTGAATTCACTGAACGCCTCTCGCATAGCCCTCCTCACAGTACATTTCGCTTGATGTTATTTTTGTTTGTCTGCAAGGCTTTGGCTATGTTTATGTTTGCTCTGAAGTTCCCTTTGCTTCTGCAGCAGTTTTCTAACTCTGTTGTTGTACCAGGTGTCTCTTTTCCATCTCTTACAATCTTGCTTGGCACATACTCATCTAATACATATTGTATTATGGTTTTGAACTTTGTCCACTGATCCTCAACACTATCTGTACTTGAGATAAAACTTTTGTGTTGAGCTGTCAAGTACTCTGAAATCTGCTTTTTGTCACTTTTGCTAAACAGAAAAATCTTCCTACCTTTTTTAATATTTCTATTTACGGCTGAAATCATCACTGCAGTAACTGCTTTATGATCACTGATTCCCTGTTCTGCATTAACTGTTTCAAATAGTTTGGGTCTGTTAGTCACCAGAAGGTCTAATATGTTATCACCACGAGTTGGTTCTTTCCTCGAGGTAGTTTTCAGATAATGCACTTGAAAAAATTTCACTGGGTTCTTTGTCCCTGCCACCTGTTATAAACGTTTGAGTCTCCCAGTCTATATCTGGGAAATTAAAATCTCCACCCAGAACTATAACATGGTCAGGAAATCTATTCAAAATATTTTCCAAATTTTCCTTCAGGTGCTCTGCCACAACAGCTGCTGAGCCAGGGAGCCTAAAGAGACATCCATTTACCATGTTTGAGACTGCTTTAACCGTGACCTTCACCCAAATTATTTCGCATTTCAGATCTCCGTCAATTTCCTTTGATACTGTTGCACTTTTTATCACTATAAACATGCCTCCCCCTTCACTGCCCAGCCTGTCTCTGTGGTATACATTCCAATCTGAGTTTAGAATTTCATTACTGTTTACATGAGGTTTGAGCCAACTTTCCGTCCCTAGTACTATGTGGGCATTGTGACCGTTAATTAATGAGAGCAGTTCCGGGACCTTTCTATAGACGCTCCTGCAGTTTACTATTACCACATTAATATTGTTATTCCCTGTTGTGTTTTGCCTTCTGCTACCTTGTCGCATCTCAGGAGGCGTCTTGTCGGGCGTAGGGAGGGAATTCTCTAACCTAAAAAGCCCACATGTGCACCCCACACATACTCCGCTACCCTTGTAGCTGCTTCCTATGTGTAGTGCACGCCTGACCTATTCAGGGGGACCCTACATTTCTCCAACTGATAGCGGAGGTCGAGAAATTGCACCCCAGATCTCCGCAGAATCGTCTGAGCCTCTGGTTTAATCCTTCCACTCAGCTCCAAACCATAGGACCGTGATCGGTTCTGGGAACAATACTACAAATAGCTAGCTCAGATTCCACCCCGCGAGTGAGGCTTTCCACCTTCACCAACTCCGCCAACCATCTGTATGAACTGAGGATGACCTCTGAACCCATATGGCAGGAGTCATTGGTGCCGACATGATCACAACTTGCAGTCGGGTGCACCCAGTGCTCTCTTTCGCCGCCGGCAGGGCTTCCTCCACATCTTGGATGAGACCCCATGGCAAGCAGACAAAGTGAACACTGGCCTTCTTTCCTGACCTTTCCGCTATTTCCCTAAGGGGCTCCATCACCCACCTAACATTGGAGCTCCCAATCACTAATAAAACCCTCCCCCCGTGTGCCTGCTTGGACCTTGCTGAAGGAGCGGCAGCATGTCTACTCACAGGCAGAGTGGGCGATGCCACACGGCCAGCCTCTACATTGATCCTCCGCCTCGTGCAATGCGAATGCTGCTGTACCCGCCACTCCCCTTGAGGTGGGGTGGGGGGGAGAGGGTTGCCCAACCACGCCCAGTACCCGCGAGGATGTCTCGACAGCACAGACTGTGGATGAAGCATGTAGCACCTGGGGTGTACCATGCGATGCACCAGACTCCCCACTGCCACTACACTCCGAGGCAGCAGCCTGAAGACGGCTGACCGCAGCCATCATCAAGCTCAGCTGTTCACGAACAGTGGCCAGCTCCTCGTGCCTTTGTGCACAGCAGTTACACATCCTATCCATCCTATGAAATCAACAATTTACTGTAGAGAGTTAATCGACTTTTAACTAGACTGCTAATTCACTAAAGCCGGCTGATAGCTGACTAAACTGTGGTTACTAGATACTTCTTGTTGGAAACAATGAAAATAAACACCACCTGACTCTGGACTGTATTCGAAGCAAACACTGTTACTAGTACTCGAAAATTAAAGCTTCCTAAAAACAAAAACGCATGGAAAAAGAAGTGACAAGTAAGAAAAACACAGTTAATACTTAAATTTACTTAGCTTGCTGCACAGCAGATGTGAAGCAGACGGCAGTTACAACAACACTCATGGTAGCACCTTTAATTGTTCATCAAGAGTGCCAGACTTTATGCAATTAAATTTTTATTTTGGAGGGTTGGATGAACTCTGAGATGTACAAATGGAAGGTGAATATGTGACATGAATTGCTTGGTCGCATCGTAGAAGTTACCCATGTGAACTATTGGAAATGTAGTCATAACACATTCTGCTGAATGATGGGCTTCATGTTCAATACTTAGTAGCAAAACAGAACATTCAACTCAACAATTGTGAGAAGTAATTCTGGAGGAAAACTTCAGAATTCCTCCTGAAGGCACAATTATATATCAAAACATTTTCACCCTTTGAGACTATATACATTGTGGATAAGAAGAAAATTTCAAACATGCATATATTGCAAGGCAAACTTGATACACTCTTTTTACTACCCAAGAAAGCATAATATGTAATATATAAAAAATCTTATGTGTGTTTTTGATGACAAAAAAGACAATCAAACTAAAATTCTATCATCATTCACAAAATTGCTGACCAACATTACAGAGATTGGCATAAAAAGACTGAGCTTCTAGCACTTAATAGCATAAAATACATTCCACAGCCTATCATAATAAGAACAAGTATAGAAAATACAAAGGGAGAAACACAACATAAAGCAGTATTTTGCTAATTAACTTACAAACAAACACAACATAAAGCAGTACCATGAAGACATTCATTATGTATTCAGTATGAGGCATTTTGAATCAGAAAATTGTCACACTTGTAAAAAGAACTTAAAACAGAGCAACATATATATCCATTTCTATGGAAAATGGAATTACCAGACAAATGAACAAAATAATCACTATACCAACAATATCACAGACTACAAACAGAATACATTTTTAGAAGGCAGCTATAAATAAATGTATTGTAAGAAGAAGTAAATCAAACACTAAAATAAAGTGTAAATTAAAGGCAGCGATATGTGATCTGTATTCAGTTCGTAATGTTTGTAGTTACATTAGTTAACATAGTTGTATCATTGTATTTTAAGCATTTGAAGTCAGAAAAACTGAAAAGAGTGTTCCATACAGGAAGCTGTTCATTATTTAATGCACATGATGAAATGCACATTCAAGACATTAACGGTATTGTCCAAGTGATTTTTCCTGTGCTGTTGGGTAACTCCTGGGTATTCTCAGTTCCTATCATGGAGGTACATAGTTTGATTAGAGTTCAAACCAAGTCCCTTTGTTCAGAACATACTCCCATTTGTCACATGGGAACACTACCAAAAGGTGTATAATTCCACAAAGTGGGGTTTTTGTGTCTGGAATCCAATACTACCTTGGAAATGACAAAGAAAATAGTTCCAGGGCGCTTGCTCATCCCTCCAAACAACTTAAAAATTAAACTCAGGTTCTTTGTATTTAATTTTGTAGTGAAAACTCACTAAGTAGGGCAGTCAGGTTATAAAACTGTCCTTCACTGCCCTCTGGAGGTAACAGTAGAAAACAAATCACATTGTAGTGCACAGTACAAGAGCACTTAAATCTCTTATAGCTATATCATCATACATCATATTAAATGGGAATTATGATAGTATTACAATTAAACATATGCTTCTTTATGGTGTTCTGAGCCTCATGTAGCTTCATGCACTCAGCATTAAACTCTGACCTGGCTCAGATATTACTTGGACCAACCTGGTTTTTTTGTGCATCACAAATGGCATTCCAGATTGTAAAAACAGATTATAACTAAGAGCTTTCTGCTCTAGCTTTATTTTTTTTATGGTTAACTTTTAAACAGTCTTTAGGATTTCTTGTATGGTATTCATTACTGATGAGAGACCTGTGATACATCTGTGAAACATCAGGCAAATATTTCAGACCTGCATCAGTGACAGAATACTATCAACTTTGCAACATTTAGCATCTAAATTCAGGCGTGTAGTATTCAGTATAAACAAAAGAAAATTCACACATGACTATCACACACTGTGTGGCATCAGTACTTTTAATTGTAGCACTTCATTAAACTGGGTTTCCACATGCATGGATTACCTACACATGCATGCCCCCACCACCACTCACATAAGTCAAATTTCATGTGGAAACAACCTACTTGCACACTGTTATGCCAACTTAGGCATAAGTTACAAAAGCTAAAAGAAGTGTAACTTTATTGCACATTGTCGCTTCCCCCACCATCACCTATGAGCTCCAGCAGCTAACTAAGTGGATCTGCTCTTGCTTGTTGAACAGTACATGTCTTGAAAAATTTGGTTGTGTACGTGTATTGTTAGTGTCATGACAAAATAATATGTTTAGTCTTCAACTAAATAAATAAATACTTTTTAAAGTGGCAAAATGTTCTTAAACCATGAGTAGGAATCTCATCCAGCATTCAGCAATTCCTTACAATCATTTATTTGTAATAAAGTTACTCAGCACCGTTTGAAGTGACATTTGGATTTGAAAAATACTGTAACTAAGAATGTGGACTTTCTGAAATTAATATCACTGCAGAACAGTCAGCATTGTAAAAGTAAGGTAATATTCTGTCTTCTGGCCCTAGATGGGCCAGTTGGACATAACCTCCACTACTAGTCAGTTAAGCTCAGTATTGTAAAGGCGTATTTTTATTTGATTATAATAATAATTTTCTGCTTTAGTCACTGAAAATACATATTATGCTGAAGCATAAAGAGAACATTTACTTGTGTGTTTAGAGATTTAAAGCTACTCTTGACCCTAATTAAAATTCTGTGTAGGTACAACATTGTTAATATTGATGCAATCACTGTTTTGCACAGTACTACAAAGTTTGGTTACAAAATTAGTACTGTACCAGTAAATGAAATGTTATATTTAAAGAACCTGTGACATAGCACAGTCTTAACACAAAGCAGAAGTACTGAGACAAAAACCTTAATTTCCAATGTACCTTTGGTGTATTCTAGATAGCATCCAAGTACTTTACACAAAAATTTAGATACAGTGCTGATTGGAATGTGATATGTGTTGCAGTTATGATAGTGTCTCCAGTTGTTGGATATCACAATTTTCCTTGTATTTTAATGCAAGCTGACAGGAAATCTCGCATATATTTATCAGATTTTTGTATAGAACCAGAAATGTGTCTCAAAAGGAATTAATAATTGATTTTAAATTCACAAATGATTTTTGTGCACAGCAGATAGTTCTATTATTAACGTACTGGACATCTCCATAAAATTTCTGCAAGATACCCATTTCCATACCCAAGATTTGTGCACCCATATTCCTTTATCAGCATCAGTATAAGCCCTTTGGCTAAAGCTGTACAACCATATTAACTCCTTTACAAATGAGAGAAGTTAGTTTCACCAGTTTACCAGTAAGCTTTGGCTGACACTGGCTTTTGCCTACCAATTTGTCACCATTTTGAGTCTTGTAAGTGGCGTTTCCAACTTCGGTTTGTGGATACACCAACTTGCATGTAAGGATAGCAATGGGGGATGCACATGTAAGTAATTCATGTCTGTCGAGTCCTGGCCTTATTCTTCAGCATAACAAAATGTAAAGAATAAATATGACACTCAAATGTAAAGATTATTTTAAGAAATGTTAACTAGACTGGATTTTAAGCCATTATGAAACAAAAGAAGTTACACATTTCTCAGAAATCACTGAACATGTGAAAACAGAGCACTGAAACTTGGATAGTAGGAAAAGCAAAAAATGCAGAAAAGGAAAGAGGGAAAATTTGTCTCTTTCTTTAACCTCTTAACCATACATTGAACAGATTATCTGTATTGTAGCAGCACCACAGTTTAAGATAGGGAAGTTAGATTTGGTGCAGTATTTCGGAGCGCACACATTCATCTACATCTACATTGATACTCCGCAAGCCACCCAACGGTGTGTGGCGGAGGGCACTTTACGTGCCACTGTCATTACCTCCCTTTCCTGTTCCAGTCGCGTATGGTTCGCGGGAAGAACGACTGTCTGAAAGCCTCCGTGCGCGCTCTAATCTCTCTAATTTTACATTCGTGATCTCCTCGGGAAGTATAAGTAGGGGGAAGCAATATATTCGATACCTCATCCAGAAACGCACCCTCTCGAAACCTGGCGAGCAAGCTACACCGTGATGCAGAGCGCCTCTCTTGCAGAGTCTGCCACTTGAGTTTATTAAACATCTCCGTAACGCTATCACGGTTACCAAATAACCCAGTGACGAAACGCGCCGCTCTTCTTTGGATCTTCTCTATCTCCTCCGTCAACCCGACCTGGTACGGATCCCACACTGATGAGCAATACTCAAGTATAGGTCGAACGAGTGTTTTGTAAGCCACCTCCTTTGTTGATGGACTACATTTTCTAAGCACTCTCCCAATGAATCTCAACCTGGTACCCGCCTTACCAACAATTAATTTTATATGATCATTCCACTTCAAATCGTTCCGTACGCATACTCCCAGATATTTTACAGAAGTAACTGCTACCAGTGTTTGTTCCGCTATCATATAATCATACAATAAAGGATCCTTCTTTCTATGTATTCGCAATACATTACATTTGTCTATGTTAAGGGTCAGTTGCCACTCCCTGCACCAAGTGCCTATCCGCTGCAGATCTTCCTGTATTTCGCTACAATTTTCTAATGCTGCAACTTCTCTGTATACTACAGCATCATCCGCGAAAAGCCGCATGGAACTTCCGATACTATCTACTAAGTCATTTATATATATTGTGAAAAGCAATGGCCCCATAACACTCCCCTGTGGCACGCCAGAGGTTACTTTAACGTCTGTAGACGTCTCTCCATTGATAACAACATGCTGTGTTCTGTTTGCTAAAAACTCTTCAATCCAGCCACACAGCTGGTCTGATATTCCGTAGGCTCTTACTTTGTTTATCAGGCGACAGTGCGGAACTGTATTGAACGCCTTCCGGAAGTCAAGAAAAATAGCATCTACCTGGGAGCCTGTATCTAATATTTTCTGGGTCTCATGAACAAATAAGGCGAGTTGGGTCTCACACGATCGCTGTTTCCGGAATCCATGTTGATTCCTACATAGTAGATTCTGGGTTTCCAGAAATGACATGATACGCGAGCAAAAACATGTTCTAAAATTCTACAAGAGATCGACGTAAGACATATAGGTCTATAGTTTTTCGCATCTGCTCGACGACCCTTCTTGAAGACTGGGACTATCTGTGCTCTTTTCCAATCATTTGGAACCCTCCGTTCCTCTAGAGACTTGCGGTACACGGCTGTTAGAAGGGGGGCAAGTTCTTTCGCGTACTCTGTGTAGAATCGAATTGGTATCCCGTCAGGTCCAGTGGACTTTCCTCTATTGAGTGATTCCAGTTGCTTTTCTATTCCTTGGACACTTATTTCGATGTCAGCCATTTTTTCGTTTGTGCGAGGATTTAGAGAAGGAACTGCAGTGCGGTCTTCCTCTGTGAAACAGCTTTGGAAAAAGGTGTTTAGTATTTCAGCTTTACGCGTGTCATCCTCTGTTTCAATGCCATCATCATCCCGTAGTGTCTGGATATGCTGTTTCGAGCCACTTACTGATTTAACGTAAGACCAGAACTTCCTAGGATTTTCTGTCAAGTCGGTACATAGAATTTTACTTTCGAATTCAATGAACGCTTCACGCATAGCCCTCCTTACGCTAACTTTGACATCGTTTAGCTTCTGTTTGTCTGAGAGGTTTTGGCTGCGTTTAAATTTGGAGTGGAGCTCTCTTTGCTTTCGCAGTAGTTTCCTAACTTTGTTGTTGTACCACGGTGGGTTTTTCCCGTCCCTCACAGTTTTACTCGGCACGTACCTGTCTAAAACGCATTTTACGATTGCCTTGAACTTTTTCCATAAACACTCAACATTGTCAGTGTCGGAACAGAAATTTTCGTTTTGATCTGTTAGGTAGTCTGAAATCTGCCTTCTATTACTCTTGCTAAACAGATAAACCTTCCTCCCTTTTTTTATATTCCTATTGACTTCCATATTCAGGGACGCTGCAACGGCCTTATGATCACTGATTCCCTGTTCTGTACCTACAGATTCGAAAAGTTCGGGTCTGTTTGTTATCAGTAGGTCCAATATGTTATCTCCACGAGTCGGTTCTCTGTTTAATTGCTCGAGGTAATTTTCGGATAGTGCACTCAGTATAATGTCACTCGATGCTCTGTCCCTACCACCCGTCCTAAACATCTGAGTGTCCCAGTCTATATCTGGTAAATTGAAATCTCCACCTAAGACTATAACATGCTGAGAAAATTTATGTGAAATGTATTCCAAATTTTCTCTCAGTTGTTCTGCCACTAATGCTGCTGAGTCGGGAGGTCGGTAAAAGGAGCCAATTATTAACCTAGTTCGGTTGTTTAGTGTAACCTCCACCCATAATAATTCACAGGAACTATCCACTTCTACTTCACTACAGGATAAACTACTACTAACAGCGATGAACACTCCACCACCGGTTGCATGCAATCTATCCTTTCTAAACACCGTCTGTACCTTTGTAAAAATTTCGGCAGAATTTATCTCTGGCTTAAGCCAGCTTTCTGTACCTATAACGATTTCAGCTTCGGTGCTTTCTATCAGCGCTTGAAGTTCCGGTACTTTACCAACGCAGCTTCGACAGTTGACAATTACAATACCGATTGCTGCTTGGTCCCCGCATGTCCTGACTTTGCCCCGCACCCGTTGAGGCTGTTGCCCTTCCTGTACTTGCCCAAGGCCATCTAACCTAAAAAACCGCCCAGCCCACGCCACACAACCCCTGCTACCCGTGTAGCCGCTTGTTGCGTGTAGTGGACTCCTGACCTATCCAGCGGAAACCGAAACCCCACCACCCTATGGCGCAAGTCGAGGAATCCGCAGCCCACACGGTCGCAGAACCGTCTCAGCCTCTGATTCAGACCCTCCACTCGGGTGCGGGCTGGATTGCAGTAAGTTACGCTGACCAGCGGTTGCGAAGTGGAATGGAGGCCACAGGGGCCATGGAACCGCTGAAAAGCGTAAATGCAGCAGTTTGCTTGTCGCAAGCTATAGGACGAAGGGGCCCACTGGCGCAACCATAGTGTGGGGCGTACGTGACTCGGAGCGATGCGTTAGCGAAACAGAGCCGCGAAGCTGAGTATAAATAGGTGTGGTTTTCTAACGAGATTGATTCAAGTGTGGCAGCTCAACTGGATGGCAGGGTGCGTCACACTACCGGTGACACACAGCAACAGATGGGGCGACAGTGTCCCAGTCCACGGTGGGTCGTTGGTTCGACCCTCTGAGGCCGACGCAGGGTCTGCAGCAAGCCAGGGCAGGCCAATCTTTAGGTCGCTACCGCAGACAGTTGTCTCAGTTCCCAACACACGCCGGAGACTTACAAGGCAAGGGCCACAGGTTCGGACACCAGAACGGGAGTGGTCATTGCCGCCGTATTCCCAGCTATGCCAGCCGAGGAAGAAACAACAGCGCGGCCGGCTACAGCTCCCGACGGAGCAGCGTGGAGTCAACGGGGATGGTGGCCGCTGAGTCAGCTGATAGCGCAGCCATCCTGACATAACTGGAACTCTGCAGCTGGCATACAAGGCCAGCTTGACACAGTGCATTGCACAGGCTGCTGGGGGTACTACCTCAGCAATGCAGGGCCTGTGATGCAGACCGAGGTCTACGAAGCTCTGTAGTGGAAAAAATAAATCATTTGAAAAGCTTGGACGAGTTTTAATATGGCACCTCCTGGCACCAATCCACTACATTTGGTGTCAGTATAGTGGACATCATCTGTCCAGTATGACATTCGAGTCCACCGCCTGCAGTACAGTCACAAAATGTGGTGAGTGCTGTAAAAATTGTTCTTTTGAGTGTTGGACGTTTTCTTCCTTGTTGGTGTTTTGAGTATGGCTTGCCAAGCCACGTTTTAGATGTTTGTGTGGGCATAGTATTTTTGTTGTCAGAATAAGTGTTAGTATGTTCAGGGAGTAAATTGTTTTGTGTCGTTTAATTACTTTTGTGTTAATTTGAGTATGATGTTACTGAGCATGATGATACAGAGTTTCAGGAAGTCAGATTTTTCTTGTACTTAAATGATTTTGTCGGGACTAACTGAGAACGAAAGCAACACAAGATGTGTCGGAACCAGAAGCAGTACGGATTTTAATGGAAATGATAGCACAATTGACAGTGGAAAATACACAGTTGGGAAATGAATTAACATCTAGAAGTGAGCGGGAAACCGCATCTGATCAGTCATTGTTGCTTAGGGTGCAGGGGATTGATCCAGCCGCCGCAAGTTTGATTATTCCATTTTCTGGAAAAGCATCTGAGGACATGCTTTCATTTGTGGAGGACTTGGAAATTTCAGCTGCGATGAATGGTTGGTCTGATGAACAGTTGTTACATGAAGCCAAAATTAGACTAACAGGTGAAGCAAAAACATATGTAAGGTGTTCTGAGGGCTTATGGAAGGCAGGACAGTTTAAGCAGTTAAAGGAAGGGCTTTTACAAAGGTACAAGAAACAGAATAGCGCTCGGTACTTTAGGGAGAGTTTAAGTACAGTGACAAAGAGACAGGGGGGATGGTGGATAAATTTGCGGACAGAATAAGAGAAATTAATGAGTACACTTATGAGTTGGGTCAGAGCGATGAAGCAAATAGTGTTCTGTTGCAGGAGGCCGAGCAAAGGGCACTTGTATTTTTGAGAGGGTTACCGGCGCATATGTCATGGAAAGTCCTTGAAGGGACTCCGAAAGATTTGTATTCGGCCATTCAGCTGGCAATTCAGTGAGAGGAAATAGACGTGGCAACTGGAGTACGCGAGAGGCAAACAGTATTTGCAGTGGGTATAAAATGTTATAAGTGTGGTCGTACGGGACATGTACAGAGGCAATGTACCCAGTCAGCAAGGAACAGGAGAAGGGGTGAAATCAGCAGCGTGGAGGATGGAGAAATGGAGATAGGAGAAGTGGACAAGTGATAAACAACAGAGGGGGCCCAAGACCCACATAAAGGAGCTCCTCTTTAATTTCAATGCTACGAATATGTATGTAGAGATGGAATGTTCAGTGGTAGGATCCATAGGAACTAAAAAGTTTAAGATTTTGTTGGACACAGGGGTGCAAGTGTCAGTGGCTACTAAGAATATAATGGGAAGAAGGAAGTTAGACCCACCAGACCAGTTGCATGGAGTGGGGGATAAGGAGGTCATGCCTTTGGGGTCGGTGACAGTTGACTTTCGCATAGGGAAAGTCCAATTTAATGCATGCATGGAGGTAGTACCATGGGTGAGCAAGGGCTACGACTTGATCCTAGGAGTAGATTTCTTGCATCAACATCATGCCAAAATTGACCTTGGACAACGAACTGTGGAACTTTGTGCAATGTTATTTCCACTAAGGGAAACTGTTGTCAATGCAGAGCTGTCACGAGGGGCGTTCAATGTAATGATCAAACCAATTGAACCGCGTACATTAGCATTAAGACTTAATTCGCATGAGTGTGTGTCTAGTGGCACCGGGAAGTCGCTTTGGGTAAGTGTGGAGTCGAATCTACCTGTGGGTACAGTATGCGTTACTGAACCATTGGAGGATAATGAAGATTTGGGTTCACTGGGTTGTTTTGTGAAATGTAGTGTGGTACGCATACAGGAGGGGAACGACGGGTGAGTAGTTCCCTTGAATGTGGATAATTTTAGCCCGGTACACGTGAATTTGAGGAAAGGAGTTTTAGTAGCAAATTTGGATGTGCCAGATGATGAAGACTGGTGTTCGAGAGGTCGGCAAAGCGATCAACCACTAACTGCTGATAGAACTGCATTGCATGACAAAATTAAGCATTTGAAAGGAGAAGAAAGGGAGCAGATGGAAGAATTATTGTGGGAGTTTAAGGATTTGTTTTTGCCACAAGGGCCGTTACTAACAACTCCATTAGTTCAACACAGGATAACAACAGGGAATGAAGCACCCGTTTACCATAAACCATATAGGATACCGTGGTATTTGCAGCTGATTGTGGAAGATTTCATTGATCAGCAGCTTGCGGACGGTATTATAGAGCATAGTAATAGTTGCTGGGGAGCAGGCATTGTCATTGTGCCTAAAAAATCTGCGGATGGAATTAAGAAATACCGGTTCTGTTGTGACTACCGATACCTCAACAATAAGACAGTAACGGATGCATACTCCATTCCAAACATATCGGAGACTTTGGATCACTTAGGACAGTGCCTGTACTTTTCTACGATGGATTTGACAAGTGGTTATCATCAGTTGGAGGTGGCTCCAGAGAATCGTCCAAACACTGCTTTGTCTACTCCTGGAGGCCATAACCAGTACATTAGAATGCCATTCGGTTTGAAAAATGCTCTGGCAACGTTTCAGAGGTTGCTAGACAGTGTCTTGTCTATTTGGATGACATTATAGTGTTTTCAAGTAGTTTAGAGCAACATAGACAGCAGTTAAAGGAAGTCTTTATGAGGTTAACAGCAGCTCGTTTGATGTTGAGCCTGGAAAAGTGTCATTTTGCGTTAGAAGAAGTAAAATATTTAGGTCATATTATCAGTAAGGATGGGGTGCGAACAGATCCGAGGTTGGTACACGCTGTAAGGGATTTTCGGGAACCAAAAACAGTTAAGGAAGTTCGGTCATTCATTGGAATTTGCAATTTCTATCAAAAGTTCATGAAGGGTTTTGCAGATTTAGCACAGCCGTTGACGCGATTGTTACGGAAGGGTGTGAAATTTGAGTGGACAAAAGAGTGTCAGAAAGTGTTTGACAAACTGAAAGAAGTGTTACCATCAAGTCCGGTTCTTGTGTTTCCAGATTTTGAAAAGGAGTTTATATTAGCATGCGATGCATCAAATCAAGCATTAGGGTGTGTTTTTAGTCAGGAAATTGATGGGAAAGAACATCCTGTAGCCTATGCATCTACGCAGTTGAATGCAGCAGAGAAGAATTACTCAACAACAGAGAGGGAGATGCTTAGTGTAATCTATGGAATCACATATTTTAAATGTTATTTATATGGGAGAAGATTTCGGGTAGTGACAGATCATGCTGCATTGAAGTGGTTGTTGGGGTTTAAGGCTCTGTCTACTAGACTCGCTAGATGGGCTGTGAGGCTTACTGAATTCGACTACGAGGTGGTGCACAAGCCTGGGAAGAAGCACAGTAATGCGGATGCACTAAGTAGGAAGGTGGCAAAAGTAGAAGTCATAGGTTATGACCTAGCAGTATGGTAAAAATTACAGGACGCGGACAATAATTGTAAACTGTATCGGACACAGCCACAGTTTAATATGTACGACGGTCTTCTGTGCAGGGAAACGAAGTTAGGGCCAAGGGTAGTAGTGTCAGCGAAGTTGAGGGATGAGGTTTTAAAGGAAGCACATGATCACGTGTTATCTGGTCATGGAGGGTGTAGAGCAATGAACAGGAGAGTGGCAGAGAGATATTGGTGGAGAGGTAGGAAAGGAGATGTGGATCAGTACGTCAAGAATTGCATACCATGTGCGCAGAGAGCAGATTTGAGTCGGTAACATATACAGCTACAACGATTACTGGAAGCAACATGTCCATTCTCTTTCCTGGGGATTGATGTCTTAGGACCTTTCAGGTGAACACCATTGGGGAACAGATTCATTCTGACAATAATAGACCATTTTTCAAGGTATGTGGAGATGGTGGCTATGCCAAATCAACAGGCAGCAATGGTCGCACAAGCATTAGTAAATAACTGGATTTTGAAGTTTGGTGTACCAGAGACAATAATTACTGACCAAGGGACCAACTTCATGTCAGATTTAATGAAGGAACTGCGTAAATTATTGAACATAAAGAAGTTGAGGACGAGCGCGTTGCATCCACAGGCAAATGGAAGGACAGAACGGGTACACAGAACAATTGGGAAGATGCTGAGTTTTTATGTGGATTCTCATCACCATCAGTGGCACGAGTATTTTAAGCATATTGTATGCGCATACAATGCAAAAGTTCACACAAATACTGGTTTGTCTCCGTATGAGGTAGTGTACGGGCGAAAAATGCCATCACCATTTGATTTAGTGAAGCTAAGGAAGGAAGGACTGGTGAATCTGTACATCAGTTCGCGAGAACAATTCAGGATGTTTGGAAACGAGTACAAAAGGCGAATACAAAGGCTTTGGAAAGGCAGGAAGACGCAGTAAAGGGGAAAGGAAGTTTATTGCAGTATAAGGTGGGGCAATGGGTAATGCTGTCCAGTGCCTATACGTAAAAAGGGAAAACAAAGAAGTTCCTCACAAGGTATCAAGGGCCATACCAAGTTGTTGAAACCACATCTCCCGTTAATGTTAAGCTTCAGCTGCCAACTAGAACGACGATAGTACACGTTGGGTGATTACGGCAATTTAAGGGTTGCCCGGATATGATTCCAGGCATGTCACAGGAGGTGAAGAGGAAGAAAGAGAGAGTGTAGAGAGGTGCTAAGTGCAGAGAAAACCAGGAAGATAGAGTACAACATGAAGTACCGTATGCTTTGCATTCTAGAAAGTAGTAGAGTATTTGTAGTTTTTTTGTTTTTGTTTTCGTGTTATGGATCATTGGGTTTGTGTAGATTAATTAGGCATTGTATTTTATATGTGTTTTCTAGTATTGTGAGCCTGCTAGGGGCAGCAGTCTTTTTGAAGAGGGAGGAAGGGTGATGGGGATCCCTGTCCTCAGGTCACTGAATAGGGAAGTGTAGAGTATGACATATGTGGAGTGTTGTTGGAGAAATAAATACATCTGAGTAAATTTTGCAGCAAAGCCGTAACAAATATGTATTGAACGATGTCAGAGTCATACGATTTCCTCTTTAAACTTTTTAGTTATCGACAGTGCTGGATCAGAAAATTCGTGTTCATATAATGTAAATTTAGGGATGAAAGTAGTCACACAATCAGTGTTGAGTTTGAATCAAAAAATAGTGAATGTTGGAGGAAAATCTGTGAAGCTACAAATGTGGGACACACGCACGGTGCAGTTATTTTTAGCTAGGGGGAAAGGAATAGACTGTCTAAGGGACATCGTGGGGCCAAAATTGAACTTGCAACGAGTCAGGATGCATTGGATCTTCTCCACTGACGAGAATTTGATATAGTAGCAAGTTGTTTTGAGCAAGGAGTGTTTACAGAAGCAAAACGTATGGAGCTCGAAGGAAGTGGAATTTTAATCAATGGAACTAAGTGTAACATAATAGGACCAACCTTCCACCTGTCAGCGTCAATTTCAAAAGTCACACAATTGAATGTTACACAGCCACGGCTGTACTGGCCAGAAACCAATTTAGAGTTTTTGCCAAGGCAGAATCTGACCTTGTTAAATCAAACTCTGGAGCCAGGTCTGTTGAGATCCATAAATCAGTTAATTATAGAGCAAGAGGGGCGCATATCAGCCGAACAGCTTGTTAAACATGTCATGCAGTATGGGGAAAGGCAATGGCAAATAACGATCATTTTGAGCACCACTGTGCCAAGTGTCATCGTAGCCTTAACTTTGTTATGTGTTGTTTACTTTCTGATCAGGCGGAGAGCTAATTCCAAAAGGGAACCAAGGGTAGTCCAAGCCCCAGAGAATTGGATACCGAGGGCGTGAGACATGTAGGTAAGGGGTTGATCAAGCAGTGGTCGTCCAGTAAGGAATTTTTACATTTTGTTTTATGTCATGGTTTTAAGGGGGCACTAGACCACATTTAAGCTTTCTAGTAGTAAGTAAGAATGTCATAAGTGCTAATCCAAACAAGTTTAAGAGTTAATTAAAGGACGACCTGGGGACCAGGTCTTTCCGAAGAGGGGAATAATGTAGCGGCACCACAGTTTAAGATAGGGAAGTTAGATTTGGTGCAGTATTTCGGAGCGCACAAGTTACAGCCGGGTGTGGGCTGGATTGCAGTAAGTTATGCTGACCAGTGGTTGCGAAGTGGAATGGAGGCCACAGTGACCATGGAACCACTGAAAAGCGTAAACACAGTGGTTCACATGTCGCAAGCTATAGGACGAAGGGGCCCACTGGTGCAACCGTGGTGTTGAGCGTATGTGACTCGGAGCGATGTGTTAGCGAAACATAGTCGCGAATCCCAGTATAAATAGGTGTGGTTTTCTAATGAGATTGATTCAAGTGTGGCAGCTCTCCTGGACGGCAGGGCATGTCACACTACCAGCGACACATGGCAACAGATGGGGCAACAGCATCCCAGTCCACGGTGGGTCGTTGGTTCGACCCGCTGAGGCTGATGCGGGATCCGCAACCAGCCAGGGTGGGCCACTCTTTGGGTCGCTACCGTGGACAGTCGTCTCGGCTCCCGACACACGCCGGAGACTTACAAGGCAAGGGCCACAGGTTCGGACACAGGAACGGGAGTGGTCATTGCTGCCGCATTCCCAGCTACACCAGCCTAGGAAGAAGCAGCAGCACGGCCGCAGCTACGGCTCCCGGCGGAGCATTGCGGAGTCAACGGGGACGGTGGCCACTGAGTCGGCTGTCAGCGCAGCCATCCTGACGTAATTGGAACTCTGCAGCTGGCATACAAGGCCGGCTTGACATAGTGCATTGCACAGGCCATTGGGGGTACTACCTCAGCAATGTGGGGCCTGTGACACGGACCGAGGACAACGAAGCTCTGAAAAGCTCGGACGAGTTTTAATATGGCACCTGCTGGCACGCATCCACTACAGTATTTTTGCTGTGGACTTGTCGCACGACAATAAGGTGCATGATAAAAATGTTACAGAAAAGATGGGGTTTTGTTTAACCGTATCAATGTCAATATAAAATTCTCATTATACTTGTATCTCACTGCTCTACTAAGGATGACAGTGGAAGGGTACACAAAATAAGAAGTGATAGTAGGCATCTTTCATAAAACAGTGTACTCTAATACTCATTCACTTTGAGTTCGAGGTTGACGCATATGAATATTTTCACATCAATATAATTGCTTCCATGAGCACAAAATACATGAAATTCAGCAACATCAGAATTCATTTCTGCCTTGAATTTATAATAATATTTCATTTTCAACTTCAATTATTGCAGTCTCCCATGATGCAGCTGAGGAAACAGAAGCACTGTGCCAACATTAAAAATGTAAAAACTGCAAGGCTAAAATGCATCTTATCACTGATGCACAAAAATATTTATCTTCTTAACTCTTACTAAAATTCCAGCTAAGACAATACTTTCAGTATAAATTGACTGGAATAATTTTCCATAATTCATTCAATCCTAGCAAAGAAAACCAAAAATTTAATATGATTTTAGGATATATCTAGTTCTCTGTATATGTAATCTAGTTCTCTGAGTGTATTGGGTACTTCAGGTGTCTGTAAGTATCGAGTAGTCCAATTTGTGGTGAAAATAGGGTCATGGATCAGTTCCATTACAATGACTGAATGGACGTTATGTTCCTCCTCTCAGATGCATGTCACATGGAGGTATTGAAATCCTGCATTGCGTTGAGTGTGGTTCTCCTGAATCCATTACTTACATATTTGCATGACAGTCATGCAGTTCTGAACAATGTGAGCAGCAATATAACAGAATGATAAACCACAGTCTTGATAGGCCATGATCCTGCTGCTATCAAATTCCACCACCTGCTGGTATATATTTCTCCTCTTACACAAGGCAGAATATGATTATCTTACAAATAAATAACATTCAAATGTGATTTCACCACGAGAAACCCACTGTGTAATCTTCCCTTATATGCAGAATATAGATGGCATTACTCCGAATTACTTTGTGTGGTTGTACTGAAATGCTGATCATTTTTGTGCCCAAGTACATAGTATAGTTCATGCCAATTTGGCATTTGTTGCTTGCTGCTTTCATTTAATGGCCAGCAGTGTGGATGGTACTTCAGAAATAAAATGAAAATAACGTATAAAACAAAAATAAAAATGTAGATAAACACATTTGATAGCTATTGTAAAACACATTCTATATGTTAGTATGAGTGAAAGGAAGAAGCTAAGCGGCTTCAATAATTAAAACACACACACACACACACACACACACACACACACACACACACACACACAGCCAAATTATTGTGTTTTGATAATGATATAATAGCCTCAAGTTGGGATTTTAGACACAATACAATAGGTGAATGGTTGTGATGGTTGTACATAGTTAACATATGAAGTCTTAATCTTATTAAAATTCCTATTATATTGAAAAATTCCCAAACTGATTAATAATGTAAGCCAGTCCAGTAGCAAAATGCAGACTATTTTAGGCAGTTCTTTTATAGACTGCACTATCAACAGTACTTCAAAACTTGCTTTACAGCTCCGATTTAAAAGTACATCAGTCCCAATTTCAACGCCTATGTGCTAAGTACAAGAAATAGCAGTGTTGAGCAGTATGTTCTAGAAATAAATGTTTGCAGTCACAAAGTAAATGAAATGCCATATCAAATTATGGCTGGCTCTGAGCACTATGGGACTTAACATCTGTGGTCATCAGTCCCCTAGAACTTAGAACTACTTAAACCTAACTAACCTAAGGACATCACACACATCCATGCCCAAGGCAGGATTCGAACCTGTGACCGTAGCAGTCCCGCGGTTCCGGACTGAGCGCCTAGAACCGCTAGACCACCGCGGCCGGCTAACAAAATATCCTGGATGTTCAGATGGATGGTGAAATAAAAATCAATGTCAATACAAACAAAGCGTGTGTACAATCTGTTCACTAACAGTTGTTTGGCACAGTTTGCTGCAAATATCAATAAACTATTTGCACAATAACAGCAAAGCAATAAGAATATTGTGTTAAGTTGCAAAACTATTGATTATATAGACACAAACCACCAAACTAAGGATCCCCAAAATTCAAAACAAATCTAAGATGTTCCTTTATCTGTCAGTTTATCTACAAACTGTGCACATGTGTCAATTATAGAATTAATAATTCAATTAATACTATTACAAATAATTTTTATTGTAAGTACATGATGGTAATCATTTTTCTCGGAGTTAGCCATGTGTTTAATGGTTAGTGCAACATAAAGAAACAATTTATAAGCTGCCACTCTCTATTGCATTGACTAAGTGATTCATCATTGTCTGCTGTAACTTACTATATACCTTTTGTTCCACATTTGTGTGTGTGTGTGTGTGTGTGTGTGTGTGTGTGTGTGTGTGTGACGGCTCACGGCTACATATAGGGAATTCTTAGAAAGACGTTAAGTGAATGGTTTCTGACAGTTTCTGTATGTTGCAGTGGTGGTAGTAGTAGTAGTAGTTTTATTCACCAGTAAATAACTTTACAGCCGGCCGGGGTGGCCAAGCGGTTAAAGGCGCTACAGTCTGGAACCGCGCGACCGCTACGGTCGCAGGTTCGAATCCTGCCTCGGGCATGGATGTGTGTGATGTCCTTAGGTTAGTTAGGTTTAAGTAGTTCTAAGTTCTAGGGGACTGATGACCTTAGAAGTTTAGTCCCATAGTGCTCAGAGCTATTTGAACCATTTTGAACCAAATAACTTTACAGGGATGTTAGACTTTCCATGATATTACAGATTATGAACAAAAAATGTAATCCATGTATATAGTCATTTGCATACTTAATTTATAGTTCTAGTTTGGAAAGGTTAAGACATGTAGTTAGTCATGGTCTTATAGTAAAAACCACCTGGGCATTTACCTGACATGTTTCAGGGAAGTTATAAGAAACCTATAGAGGATGGCCAGATAGGGATTAGAGCCTCCATCTTTCTGAATACAAGGGTCATCTGTCAACAATAGTGAAATCTCACTCAGATTATCCCAAGTGTTCAACACAGTTTTGCTTACATCTTCTTGCTAGGAAATTGTTTCATAACGTAAAAAACTAGTGCTACACTACTCATTCATTTCTTAACACCCAATAACACATTACTCTCACTATCCTGTGTTATCAGAACCATAACAAGTGACATCAGAACCATAAAAATGCTGTTCCTTTTCAGTTTGTGTATTGCATTCAGTATCCCTCCATAATTAGTGAGGTGATGAGATCAGAAAAAATGTTAAGATGATCATATTATCCATTGCAGAGGTTTGATGTAAGATTGTTGAGAAGAAACTGTTAAAGTGCAAAAGTTTGTAGTGAAATGATGACGTTGTTTTAGTGTCTTTTGCTTTTGTTAAAGTTTTTGCCAAACCCCTACTCTGTGGTACCCTTCACTGTACAGAATGTATGGCTTACAGGTACTTTTCAGCTGTCGTTTAAAATAAGACTGTTTTAGTAATCTCTTTAATCTCCTCAGACAGTTTATTGTACAACTTCATTCCCTTGAGGAAGATTGTGTTTGAGTTTTTTGTTTATTATTTATTGGCAAATGTAGTTCTAGTCTGGATCTTGTTCCACAGTCATACATAGAACAAATTTTGCAGTAATTATCAAAGTTCTTCTAATGTGCATAACTGATTACTAAATGTACTCACATGTAATTAAAATTCCCTATGTTTTGAACAGGTCCTTACAACAAGTGTGAGTGCAATTTTTGGTTATTATTTCATGGTCCTTTTCAGTAGTTTGAAATCTATATTCATATTTTATGCATATGTTTCCAAAAAGAGAAGTCTGTAGTTCAGAACTGTGTGTACATACAAATACATCTTCACCTTAGTGGGCACCACAGCCCGGCATTAATTAAATGGAGATAGCATTTTCCCACTTAGGCTGTAGTTGTTTAGAGCTCTTCTTCATTCCACTCTCAATAAAAACTTAAAAAGTTAAAGTTAGTTTTGGAACAAAGAAATGGTCTACATAAATACTGGATAATTTCAGAATGCTATCTTTATTTAATATGTATGAATAATATGCAACTAAAAAGCATTGGTCATTACACAGTTCTGAGAGGACTGTAAGGGTATGAAATGCTAAAGACATTCTGTTTGCTAGCATCTCTTCAGTTTAAAAATGTGTCTGTTTTACATAATTGATTTAACAGTGCATTTTTCCCTTCTTCAGACTAGAATTTCTGAAGTTTTCCATTGTGTCCAATGTAACTTGATTGCATATTGAGTAACTGTAAACCTCTTTGAGTGTTCACTTACTTTCTCTTCAATGACTTTTCTTGATTTTTAATCACTGTACTGTTGTTGTCACCAGGAACAATACTTTGGTACCCATGACTATTGCTATTGGAAAAGTCATTGATGTTTATTAGGAACATGCTGTTTGTAATGTGATACCCTCCAGGACTCTTGCATTAATGTAATTTAGTTCTGATAAGTGTTTCACTTAAATTTTATGTTATTTCTGCTACTTGCATCCTATCTGCTATGTATGTTTGAAACTGGTCATTAGCTACACTTGACACAATGTGCGAAAGAATTACCCTCCAAAATCTCTTCATAATATATGGCATACGGCTTCTGTACAATTTTGAAAAAAACATTTACAATGAGCATTTCATTTAGTGTGATGGCAAAAAACTTCCTTATACTAAGAAATTATTTTCTAAAGTAGCAGTAATTAAAATTGTATATCCAAACTGTTCTCTGTTTTTGTCTTTACTGTGTGTTAACAGGCTAATGATAAAACTTAGGATACAGACACAATAGGAGTTGTCTGATATGCCAGAAACATTGTATAATACAACTTCCTGTTCACTTTAGAAGTAACCCTACATAAATGTAGTAAATTTTACTGTACTCATGAAACAATGTAGTGTAAGTTGAATATGACCTAAGAGAAATGTTATAACATTCTCAAGAAGAAGTCAGTATACACCCAATTATTCATTGCAATTTGATTATGATACTGCAGAATAAGCAGAAAATGCGGGATTATCTTAGGAAATGAGATTCTAGTTCTAGACCATCTGTACAAAAAAGCATGAAGAGATCTACATTTGATGAATTAGATGCTGCTCTTTTACAATGGTTAAGCCAAAAAACAAGCAGAAGGTGTCTCTTGGGTTAGAGATGGAATTTAAGGCCTCATCTGGATGGCTAACCAGATTCAAACAACATCATGGGATTTGTGAACTTATTGTATGATAAGAGCGGCTTAATTCAAATGTTGTGGCAGCTGACTCCTGGGAAAGTTTCTAGAAATTTGTGGAACAAGAGAACTTCGCGCCACACCAAATTCATAATGTAAATGAATCTGGTCTGTATTGGAAATATCTACGAATCAGAACCCTTGCTTTTATAAACAAAATTTCATGCTCCTGGATATAAGTAATCTAAAGAACACGTTACAATTTTGTGCACCACCACTGTTTCTGGAAACCACAAAGTGAAACTACCAGTGACTGGAAAATCATAATAATAAATAAAAAACAAGCATTCAAGGATATCACAGCTAATGATGTTCCTGTAAATTATTACAGCCAAAAGGGAGCATGGATGGATAGCGAAATTTTCAAAAACTGATTCCACACACATTTCATACCACAAGTTTTGCAACTTCTAGAGGAGAAAGGATTTCCACAGAAGCTTGCTCTCTTGCTTGGTAACACCCCTTCACATTCTGATGAGAAGTAACTTGTATCTGGTGATGGTCTCATCATACCTAAGTTTTTATGTCCTAATGTGACTGTCATTATACATCATTGGTAAAACAGCACTACTGGGCTGGTCTACTGAAAATACTAATTGATGAGGATGATTTGGTGGTATTCTGTAAGAAGTTGACAATTCTAGATGCAATGCCTAGGATTTCTGATACCTGGCAAGAAGTTAACCCACATTCACTAATTTGTTCATGGAGGAAAATTCTTCCAGATATAGAAGAAACTTGAATGAATGGCTGAAGATTAACACATGTGAATCTGGCTTCCAGTACATGAGTAATGCCAAAATTATGACTGTTGCTTCCAAACAAAACAAAGAGGAGGACAGTGAATGTGGAAATGGGGTTGAAGACAGTGACCCTGTCAGTAATTGTACCACATTGCAATGTGTTGATACTCTTCTAGATTACATGGGCCAGAGCTGTGAGGATGGGGTGTGAGTAGTACTTGGGTAGCTCAGTTGGTAGAGCACTTGCCCATGAAAGGCAAAGGTCCTGAGTTTGAGTCTTGGTCCGGCACACAGTTTTAATATGTCAGGAAGTTTCAAAGAATACATGCTTGGAAATATCTCAATTATTCATGTTTTTTGATTATTTGTGCATCTTCCCCTCACATTACCCTGAGTAATCAGGTGTATACTGCATCTTCAATAAATCTTTTTAAATAATCAAGGCCACTCTCTGATTATTGACTGTGTTTTTAATGAATAAATATATTATGATAAGGCCACTAGGCTATTCATAAAATGTGATGGAACTCTTCTCAGTTTTCATGGAATTAGTTATAACATTGATTATTACACTGAACTGTGAAGTTCAAAAACAGACAGATACAGATTTAGCATTTATCTTTAGGAGAAATACAGTATCTCGCAAAACAGTCAATAGAAACATAATAGTAGATGAGAACACTCAACGTTTTTGGACCAGTGTGTTCCCCCATAGTCTATTGCCCACCCAATTTCTGTTTCCTGCCAGAAACAGTCACCTTTTTTTCCCAAAAGCTAGGAGTGCTATTGTTTATTTTTATGCACTTGTGTTGGAGATACTGGGAGTTGAGCCTCCTGGAAGTACGACTATCCCATCTGTCCCTGTATGAATGTGACAATTTTCTGTGTACAAGTTTCATGTTTATATACTGATAACACTAAATGTTGTATTGAATGGATGTAGTGTGAATGCAATTAGCTATTTCTTATTAATATGGGGTTAATTTAAACAAATGATGTTTAGTTAATCACACATTTGGCACCATACAAAGTAATGATGAAAATTCTCCTTGATTAAGGGTCTTGAGGAAAACAGACAAATTTTTGGGACTCTCATAAAGTATCTTTAGAATACTAAATGGTACTGCACTCTTTTGAGCTTGAGCACGTGTTGAAATACTCCCTTTGAATGAGGGGGTGGATTGAAGGAAAAGGGGGTGGGAGGTGATTTCAGTTGTACTGTTTCTTCAAATGACTGCATTTTCTGTTTCTCTACTGTGGTAAACTTGGAACATGTGATTTGACTGCATATTTAATCAAAACTGTGTGTTTAGAAAAAAAGGCATGGCACAGAACCAATCATAGATATTTTCAAAAACAAACTCATTGTGTTGGTTTTATTCAATAAAATTGTATATTTTTACTACAAATGTAACTCTTATTAATGAAAACACTTTTACATTACTATTTGAAGTTATCTTTCTATAACCAAAAAAACTGAGTTTGCTGCAACATTGTTGTTCTAACTACAAACACAATAAAAAACATGGTCGACAGCATATGTAGAATACTGTTTAGAGAACATACACAAGACTGCCAGATGGAGCTATTATATGGTTATATGAGTAGCGTTTGTCCCCCAGGGACTGCTTGCTATCAGCGCCTCTGGTGGGGGCCCAGAGCAGCTGAATGGTGCGCTACTCAAATGGAAGCACCTATCAACATGCATGACAGTAGTGGTGGTGGAGGTGCAGTAATGTGTGGGTTACTACAATTATACTTTATTTTCTGATACATGTTCAAATGCTTACACTTCCATCTTGGTAGCCATCAATATGTATTCAATAAAAATTAATAAACCTCATGGTTACCAGATGCAAGTCTTTCAAGTTGGTGCCTCTTGAGCTACTAGTGTGTCGATTTCACCACTCACTTTCTTGAGCAACTTCTAGTTTGATGTTACAAGGCAAGGTGTACTTCATTGCCAACTGTTCCACGGCCTAAATATGTAAAGTGGTCACCAATAATGAACCTAGGACCTTTGTAATAATCAACAGTGTTTACTTCTAACATAAGAAGGTTTTCAATTTATACAGACCTTACCTGAGTCTGTTGGTGAGATTATTTAGTTCACAAAACATGACACATTTCTTCCTGGAGCACTGTATAATGTTGGGAGATAACAGCATGTACATCTACTATTCATTATGAATAGAAAATAAAGCCTCCGTTATGAGTCAGCCAGTGCCCAAATTGAACACAAAGTCACATAACAGTTTCATGAGGCATGCACTGCAGGAAAAGCATTGATAATTTCTTGAGCTTCGTGAGACATGCACTATTTCCTATCCTTAGACTACAGGGCTTTTTCTTACATTTTATTGAGCTCTAAAAATGGTGAGATATGATTAGCAGAGGTGTGAATCTCTGCCCCAAATGTTGACTGCTGTGGGACTGTGGGATGAGGAGTAGTGCAAAGGGAATAAGGGAATACACCTTTCCTCCTTCATGCAGTGGTGCAGCCTATATATAATGCTGTTTGAACATGCCAGTGCAAAACAAAATGAAACACAGGATTCACCATTAATTAGCTGCACACTATCATATTGTTTTATCTCACAGGCTGTCAGTAAATGGAAAAAGTATTAGCTGCCTGAATATTTTTTCCTGTTGAGGACTAGACACAGTGAATCCTGCAGGGTTGTCCATAAATCTGTAAAAGTATAAGGGGATGGAGATCTCTAACGAACAGCGTGTTGCAAGGCATCCCAGCTATGCTCAATAATATTCATGTCTGGGGAGTTTGGTGGCCAGCGGAAATGTTTGAACTCAGAAGAGTGTTCCTGAAGCCACTCTGTAGCAATACTGGACGTGTGGGGTGTCACATTGTCCTGCTGGAACTGCCCAAGTTTGTCTGAGTGCATAATGGATATGAATGGATGCAGGTGATCAGACAGGATGCTTACATATGTGTCACCTGTCAGAGTCATATCTAGACGTATCAGGGGTCCCATATCACTCCAGCTGCACACACCCCACACCACTACAGAGCCTCCACCAGCTTGAACAGTCCCCTGCTGACATGTAGGGTCCATGGATTCATGAGGCTTTCTCTATACCTGTACACGTCCATCCGCTTGATACAATTTGAAATAAGACTTGTCCGACGAGGCAAAATGTTTACAGTCATCTACAGTCCTATGTTAGTGTTTACAGGTCCAGGCAAAATATAAAGCTTTGGGTCATGCAGTCATCAAGGCTACACGAGTGGGCCTTCAGCTCCTAAAGCCCATATCATTGATGTTTCACTGGATGGTTTGCATGCTGACACTTGGTGATGGCCCAACATTGAAATCTGCAGCAGTTTGTGGGAGGATTGCACTTCTGTCACATTGAATGATTCTCTTCAGTCATTGTTGGTTCCATTCTTGAAGGATCCTTTTTCTGGCTGCAGTGATGTTGGAGATTTGATGTTTCACCAGATTCCTGAAATTCATGGTACATTCGTGAAAAGGCCGTATGTGAAAATCGTCACTTTCTCGCTATCTCAGAGATACTGTGTCCCATCGCTCATGTGCTGACTATAATACCATGTTAAAACTCACTTACATCTTGATAACCTGTCATTGTAGCAGCAGAAACTGATCTAACAACTGCACTAGACACTTGTCATATATGGGCGTTGCCGACTGCAGCGCCATATTCTGCCTGTTTACGTATCTCTTTATTTGAATACGCACCCCTATACCAGTTTCTTTGGCACTTCAGTGTATTTTCACACACCAACAGGAAAGATCCCAAAGTTGCAAGCACAGCTAGAAACAGACAAAACGTTACTCTGCAACAAGAATAGCAAAATCTTTGTATGTGTATTCCCTAATAATTATTTACTGTCAAAAAATAATAATGGTATACAAAATAGTTACTAACTGCTGTTAATTTACAGAAAGAAGATTCACTCTGTGACATAATGTACACTGATTTGAAAAGACCTGGCATGTTAAAACTGTATGCTGGACTGGAATTCAAATCTGGGACCTTTGCCTTTCACTGGCAGGTGAAACTGAGCTATCCAAGAATGACTCATGACCCACACAGCTTTAGTTCTGCTAGTACCTATGAATTTATTTCACATGGCGATAATCAGAACATGAATAGATGTTACTGGTGGGACTGTCAATGACACTAATTAATTACTTAAGTAATTCATGCATCGTCATGTTCTGTAGCCTTCATCATGAAGGAAAACTTTCAGGGATGTGGAACAAGAGAAGGTATATACGAAGAAAGACAAACAGCTGAAACAAACTGGATTAACTAACATTCAGATGCTATATACAGTCTGTGCTTATTCAGGTAACATGTAATAAAGGCAAATTATCACAAAAGTATAGTTTTTAACCACATGATTTTAGCATATTACCTGATGAATAGTTGTGCTTAGATATTCAGCACTCAGTCACTGACCCTGCTGGAAGGTATCTGTAAGACTCAGTTAAAATATTACAGGAGGAAGTGTTTATGTCCCAAATGCATGTCTGAAAAATGATTGAGTAATACAAAAGTTACAACTCTCTTAAAAATTACTACTTACTCCATTATTCTGAATAACTCTTGTTTATCCTTTTGGCCTACTTCTTTCTTATCATTTATATGACTACATTGCTATTATTTAAGAACAACAGGTGCCTGTATGTTGTACAAATAAAGGCCAGGTTAAAATTAATGTTGGTACTTGGCATGCAGTTAACAGGAATCTATATAATTGGGTAATTTGTAGGAGGAATGGCTAATTTTTTTTATACTTCTTTTTCAATTTTTAGGTGTCCTTGATGATCTGACAGATAGAGCACTAGACTCTGACCCTTGACAAGTGTTGGGGTCTTCCCCTTTCCATTCCCTTGAGGATAGTCCCAGGTCCACTCAGCCTGCTGTAGAAATAGGTACCGAGAATCTGTCCCGGGAGTAAAAGGTGGCCGCGAGGAGGGCCTGCCACCCCTCCTACTCCTAGTGCCACTGTGAAAAGTGAGGCTGCTTTATACCTGCAGTCAGGCCAGGACTCTGGTCACAGGCTGGTGCCAAAGACTTTTAATTTTTAGGGGTTCATAAGTTAATTTCTCTATGTCCTATACATTATGGAAAAGTGAAAACAGTCTGTAATAAAAAGCCTGATGATATTCACACAACTTGCTGAATGAATAGTCAGAGAAATCAGGTATTTAAGAAACATGTATGAAGAATGTACTGAGACATTTAGTAACAGTCTGCAATAGGAGAAATGGGAAAATGTTTACCTTGCAAACAATGTGTATTTAAACTTGAATACATTCTTAATTTTGTGTCTGGAACACTCTTTAATCATAATTCAACTGAACTGTATGTGAGTAAAGTGTGAATAACATCATATATTAGAATACTTTTGCCGGAGAGGATGAAATGTAGATAAAACATCAGGTATCAGAAATTGTACAGTATCATAATGCTGCAAGTAGCATTGTGAAATCTTAAATTATTTGGGCAAATAGGACAGAAGAATGTATTATATATGTGGCATAAGGGAGAGAGGTCTAGAAAAAGAAGTAAAAGGAAGGACTGAGAAAAAAAAAGATAAGCACTATTTTGAAGGGACTGAAATGCAGACGTGTACTGCTGACAGCTGGAATGGACAGAGTGAAGAATGGACTACTTTTTTTCTATTTTACTTCCAGCTCCAGGAATCTATTTTCCTCAGAGCGCCATGTTTATGATTAATTTGTCAGACTTTCTGTTGTTTGCATCATCAGATCCATCATATTTGTTCAATGTACTGATTTTATTGGTCACTATTCATGTTGGAATCTTTCATATTCTATTCCTTGCACACACAGTTCATATAAATTATTTTACTTGCTTAAACATTGTAAGCTGCTGTTTATATTTCTGGGACAGTAAATGTAAAATTATTTTTATTATTTACAGAAAGGGCTGTAGAGTGTATTAGACGTATTGGACCAGCAGTTTTCAATGGTGGATTCAGTACATTCCTTGCATTTTCATTGCTGGGAATTAGTGACTCTTACCTCTTCACAACATTTTTTAAGGTATGTTCTTTCGAAAAGTATCAAAAATGTGCTTCTAATTTACACAGCTGAAATTTGGTTATGATGTTGGCAGATAAATCCACTGGAAGAATTGAAAGCAATACATCATGCAAAATGTAGGTTTATGTGATTATAAATGAAATAATTTTTATATGTTGCACTACTATAAATCCAATGTTTCACAATCTCCATGTCTTCTCAGAAACTCATTTCCATAAGCTGACAATTATTTCACATTGCATTTATTACATCATTTTGGATACAGACAGCACTTTTCACTTATGATAAACCAAACAACTGATCTCTGGTATGCTTAAATATGATTTGTTTTGATTCATTTGGTGTTCCAGAGATCCATGACCAAACTAATTTACAATGATATAGCAGGCATCAAGCATTTAAAATAAATATGTACAAGATATTTTAACAATTATGCCTATAGATAAAATGGTTATATCTTAAAGGGAAATAGATGTTAATAATGCGATTCATACACAGTTACATGTATTAAGTAATAAATGCACTCATATACCAGACGTACAAGTATGAAACAGGAATTTGGTTCCAATAATTAGACTCTGTTGTTTGAACTGATACACAATATTTTATTCAAAATAATCTCCACTGCTATTTATACATTTCTCCCACCTTTCTGGCAGGCTATGAGTGCTATGCCAAAAAAACAGTTCTTGTTTTGAAGCAAACCAGCCAATGAGCCATTTTCGTACATTTTCATATGATTTGAAGCATCGTTCAGCAAGAGTATGTCCTAGTGTTGCAAATATATGATAATCAGACAGAGCCAAGTCTGGATAATAAGCCGCATGCCCAAGTATTTCCCAACTGAAAGCCTCGATTGTTTCTCTGGCCCATTTCGATGTGTGTGATGGGGCATTATCATGGAGCAATATGACTTTGTGTTGCCTTTTTCCATATTCAGATCATTTTTCATGTAATGCTCAATTCAAATCAATCATCTGCTGTTGGTAGCAATCAGTGTTACAGGTTTCACCATGTGTTAGGAACTCATAATAGATTATACCCTTCTGATCACACCGAACACAGAGCATTGTCTTCTTTGCAAAGCGATTTGGTCTTGCAATGGATGTTGATGGTTTGCCTGGATTCACCCATGATTTAAAATGCTTGGAATTCTCAAACTATATTCATTTTACATCACCTGTCACTATTTGATGGAAACCGACTTTCTTCTGTATCTGGTAAGTAGCATTTCACAATGGTCTTTCGATTTGCTTGATGTCTTTCATTCAGTTCATGCAGAACCCATTTTCCCACTTTCTGCACCTTTCCCACAGCTTTCAGCCAAAGAGAAATGGCTCGCTGCATCACATTCAATTGTTTTGCAAGTTCCTGTTGAGTTTGAGTACCATCTTCAAACTATAACCCTTGCAATTCGTTGTCTTCAAACTTTTTCAGCAGTTTCCCATGCTCATGATTTCTCACATCAAAATCACCATTTTTGAATTTTTTGAACCATTCGAAACACTGTGCTTTTCCAAGAGCATGTTCGCCGAAAGCTTTGACAAGTATTTGGTACAATTCTGCAGCAGTTTTCTTCAATGATAACAGAAAACCAATGCGGTCCGCAAATTGTAGTTTGAAGGCATAAAACTTGACACGTTTAAGGGTTTGAAACAGATACTCATGTATGGAACTTGGGTTACTATATACTGACAGTCGTCATCAGCCATTACAGGAAGCAGATGGTGTTGCAGACGCAGTCTCACGGGCCCTGCATTGATAGCTAGGGAAATTCCAGTTTCATACTTGTATACTTGGTTACACTTTCACATAATTCAGGTTTGTATAATGGTTTACAGTGCATCAAACTGTAATTGACATAGAATATACAGTATCATAAAATTTTTATAAGGAACAGAATCATATTTCTCAAGGGTTACATTTAACCAGTCTTTTTTTAAATTTATTTGCCTCAATAATACTAGATTTATTATTGGCAAGAAGAGCATTGTATGTGTTTGTTCTGGAGTACGTAATTCTCCCTTAGAAATGCAGCTAAAATTATCTAATTGTTTGGTGATATAACTTTTGATGACAACAACTTACAAACAGAAAACCCCCTGGTAAACGATGAGAAACTGTGTACCAAATTTTTTGTCATGTACGTAATTAACTGCCACACCAAATTAATAATGACTGATGATATGGATCCTCTGCAATAAAAGAAGATGTTGATTTAGTTAGTTTATTAATCTCGAAAAAAGAGAACATGCCTAACTATGTCCTTCTCATTCACACTGCTATACTTCAGAAAGGCAGGTCCATTTGCTCCAGAAATGCCACAGTCCATTAACATGAGTTCAGTAAAAATCTGATTATAAGTGTAGTTACCTCATATACAAATTATTCAGAGTGCCAGTGACCCTGCTAACAATGGGTATTCACATAAATCATATACATCAACATCTGGTCCATAATTTTAGTTCTGTTCTACAGCAATTTTTACACACCTCCTTAAATACTTTCCACTCTAACTTCACATGTCCATTTCTCACAACATTGTTCGTGCAATGTGGCAATTCACCAAGAGATGCCAAAAACAAACAGTAAAAATACTGGAATGTAAGGTTCACTGGATAGTGTGTCCTGCTGGGTTGATCTTACATTAGTGAACCCTTTTCTAGCTTAAGATAAGGCTTTTTTGCTCTCTATGCTGTTAAAATCCTGATACCTTGTTAGGAATAACTGGAACAATTTTAGACATTCAACTTATTTAACTGTTATGCTTTGTCAGTTTTTTTGTTGTTGTTATTATCCCATTTTATTTCCATTAAGACTACTTTAAAACTGTGAGATACTCAAATAAATTATGGTATACATGTGGAATAATAGAATTCGGCTACCAAATAAGCTACAAATTTTTAGGTGTATTTCAGTATTTCATAAGCTTTCATAGCTGTACAATAATGTTTCAGTAGGAATAATTAGAATCAGATGTGCTTCAACCTTCTAGCACAACAAGTGCATGTGGCCATGAGGACCAGAATATTTGTAGTCTTAGAATACTACTATACATCAGCCACTTGAAAGAGGTGATGGGCTCTTTTGTAATGAAAGCAGAGACATAGATGTTCCAGATCAGACCACAAACCAGTGGAGTGTTAACTGATTTCCCTGCCAAATAATTAAGTATGAGAAGAAAAGAACAAATCACATCTCAACTTACTGTTTTTGATGACTAATGTGGTAGATCAATGCTGATTACACAAACTTAAGGCAGTGGAATAATGAAATCTCATATTTTCGTTATATAAACTTGATTTAAATAATGACGAGTCCAGTTGTGTATGTTTTGCAACATTCAGATGACCCTAAATTGTTTTCAGTGCCTCAAAATTAATTTCACATAATGATGGACACCCCATTTGATGATAATCTAAAAACACAAGGGCTGTTCTTGCAAGATCAAGTTAAAATTTTCAAAAAGAATTAAATGTACACCAGATGTATGTTATATCTTATGGTGGAGAAAAATCATTATTGACTGTGTTCCTCATTGAAAACTGTGGGAAGTCTTAACATTTATGTACATTTCCATAATCTGCAAAATTTTGAAAGAATAATTAGATGTGTAATTTGAGGAAGCCTTTTGTTTTACAGTTGTTTGCTGGTGTTGTTGCATATGGATTGTTTCATGGCCTGATTTTCCTGCCTGTTATTCTGAGTATTTGTGGTCCACAAGACAAAAAAAGTACCAAGCTACAGGCAGATGCAACAAATGGAATTAATCGTTTCGCAAAACTTCTGACTGCAGGTAAGTCTTGGTCCGTGTGAATCAACAAAAAATGTAAAAAAATAAATAAATTCAAAAGGAATCATGCCGCCAATGAATATTTAAAGTTGAGCAACCAAATTCATGTATGCTATGAGCTAAAACATTGTGACTGCCTGCTTAGCAGCGTATTGGTCCACCTTTGGAATGCAATACAGCAGAAATTCTTTGTGGCATGGATTCAACAAATCCTTTGTAGATTCCTGGGGGTATACAGCACCATATATTTCTATGCAAATGCCATACAATTTCTGTAAATTAGAGGCTGGTGGTTTGTGGGTGTGGAACTAGCACTTGATGGTATCCCTGATGCAGTCCATTTGGTTCAGATCATGCAAATTTGGTGGCCAAGTGATCAACATGAGTTCACTATAATTCTCCTCAAACCACTGTAGTATGATCCTGGCCTTGAATCACAGCCAGTTATCCTGCTGACAGACATCTTTTCTGTCAGGGAAGAGATGAAGCATAAAGGGATGCAGGTGGTTGGTAATAATGTTCGTGTAATCCACAGCTGTCATGGAGCCTTTGATTACTGCCATAGATCCTATAGAAGCTCAGGTGAATGTCCCTTATAATGGTACTGCTGCAACAGGACTGCATCTGTGGCATGGTACATGTTTCGAGCAGACATTTGCCTGGATGATGGCATATCTGGATGTGACCATCAATCTTATTAAACAAGAATCGAGGTTCATATGACAAGGGAACACTTTTCCATTGATTTATGGTCCAATTTTCATGATCTCATATCATTTTCAATGGTATTTGATGGTATCATTGGGTCAGCATTAAAACAAAAATTATAAATCGTGTAAAATGTCTCATGACACTAACAGCAGAAAAGATACTTCATTTAATGAGCATAAACTGCATGAATGTTTTCTTTCAAGGAATGCTGAAAATGTACTCTCTCTCTCTCTCTCTCTCTCTCTCTCTCTCTCTCTCTCTCTCTCTCTCTCTCTCTCAGCCAGTAATTCTGGGAGATATTCAACTGTCTCTTCTGAGCTGAAACCAAAAATTTTTGTGTTTCATCGAAATGATATCAATAGTAAACTCATAAGCAATACAGTGTTAAAAAATGTATAATTTTTCTTTGTGACCATTGCTCACTTTGAGGGTTTATGTTATAAACTGGGTACGTATCAACATAATATTACCATGTTGAAATTATATTTGCATTGTAACAATGCCATTGTAATGTAAAATATGTATTTCACAGACTTTCATGATCTGGGTGAAAGAGACACAGCGTTTCTGTTCCAACCCAAGAACACTGTAATTTATTGCTTGAACAGTATACACACATGGAAGACAAGATACAATATAATAGCAATACACAAGTGAGTGGTGGAGCCTTGTGCTCTTAGTCCCAACAGGGAGTGCAGCTGGCAGGCCACGCATGCAATTGCTGTTGTATTAGAAGGCTGCGTGGCCTCTAATAGCCATATCAAGCACAAACTTCATGTACAAACTGTGAAGTGACACCTGCACATAATTGGTAGTTATAGCAAATTCACAGTGACTTGCAGTTATTCCCCTAATATTACACATTGTTACCACATTGGTAGCCAATGCAGTAATTACAAGCTTTACAATAAATTATTATCACCTCCCAGCAGATATGGGAGAGTGGAATACATTATTTGTCATGTACTGGATTTTTATAAATTGTCCTTTAAGTCTCCTACAGCACAAAGTGAAAGACTGAATGGGAAATCATATTCATATATGTAACACTTCCATGTGGCAAAACCAAAAATATAGAACCAGATGATTTTTCTTTACCATATATGTGGGGTGAAAGAATGACAATTATTTATTTAATTTATTGTGACTTTGGTAATTATTACATTTGTAACCAACTTATTAACGTATAAACAATACCCAATACTACCTGCTGTTATGTTAGTGGATAGGGATGGTCTGACTATTAATTACACCTAATAAGTTACAAAATTCCAGTTTCAATATGATAATAGGTGCTAGAAACCTATTAATTACTTAGTAGGTTTACCGTAAGCTATGAAGTACACTGAAATCAGCAAAATAGTTCATATTACTGTAAAATGTTTTCGAAGAATGGATTTAAATTTCCATGCTCTTCTATCCTATAGTACAGGGGTGGTCACTACGTGGCCAATGAATTACACAATTCTTGCCTCAGTGTAATGCTGTTTTTGACTTGACACTGCTGTACGTGTGCAGCTTTCTTGTTGCTTTGACATTGTATACAGCAAGCAGGCAGTTGGTTGTCAGTCAGTTTTGCAGCGAGTAATGTGGTTGTTGATCTGCCATGCAGTAACATTGTTTCAGTAAAACTGAATTTTATTACTGGTGCCATAACAGTTATGGGGTTGTCTACGGAGTGGAAATATGATGAAGAAACTGGAGTGGTTACTAAAGAGGGGGAAGTGGAATATGTTTTTGTAGAGAAAACTGATAAAGAAATGAGCATTTTATGTCAAATGACATTGTCACAGTTCTGCTGAGCTGCAGACAGGCATGTACGAAAGACAATCACACTCTCATCACTAAATTTTTGGTCGTAGCCTTTGTCAGAAAATGAGAGCACACACACATTTACACAAGCACTCAAACACAGCTCATGGACACGTGACTGCAGTCTTCAGCAGCTGCATCTACAGTCTCTGGAATTAGATCCAAACAGACCACTCCTCACGCCTCCCTGCGTCTCGTTGGCAGCTGCTAGGTTTGTGCAAGAAGTGGTGGCAGCAGTGACTGCAAGCTGAAGGGATTGGTAGGAAGGCAATGAGGGAGTAGGAAAGTGCATACGTTCTCAGCTGCACCCAGCCAGCAACGATGCATTACACCTCGGTAAACAAACCGTTTCATCTACTGAGACAAAAACTACATTTTTCCATTGTTTTTTTCCAAATTTCCCTGATATGTTTGAAATTCCCTGATATTCCATGATTTCCAGAACTTGTGGCAACCCTCTTACAGCACATTTTTGAGCAATGAAGTCTTTCTTTCTTAAAGATGAGTTACCCAAGAACATTATTCCATATGAATGAAAATATGCAACATATGTAAACTTACTGATTTGTCTCTCCCCAAAAGTTGCAATGTTTCTAAGTGCAAATGTGGCCAAACTAAGTTGTTTTAGGAATTCCAAAATGTGCTTTTTCCAGTTTAAATTCTCATCGTTATGTAGACCTTAGAATTTTGAAGTTTCTACCCTATTTACTGTTTCCTCACCATGTCTTATACTTATCATCGGTGTGGTAACCCTAGATGTGCAGAACTGAATATGTTGTGTCTTTTTAAAAATGAGGGTGTGGCCAATCGCAGAAAACAGTCAATGACACTTTTAAGAACTTTGTCTACCATTTCTTCTGTTTCTGTATGTATGCTCAGACTGATTACAATGCTAGTGTCATCTACAAAAAGAACCAATTCTGCACCTAAGACTGAGTCTTGGAGGAACCCACACGGTTTCTCCCTAGTCAGAATAATGTCTCGGGACTATAATGGTTGAATTACTAAGCACAACTTTCTGCATTCTTTTAGGCAAATAAAACATTATCAACTGGTTGGATATACCATCAGTCCCATAAAACTTTCATTTATCTTGGAGAATGCTGTGATTCACAAAGTCAAATGATTTAGGTAGGCCACAGAAAATACCAACCGGAGTTATTTTATTATTTAAGACTTTTAGAATTTGTTGAGTGAATATACAAATGGCATTCTCAGCAGGGCACTCTTCTGGAATCCAAACTTTCATTTGTTGTTCCTCAATTAGGACAGCAACCTAGAATACATCACCATCTCAACAATTTTGGAAAATGATGTCAGTAATGAAGCAGGTTGATAGTTATTGACTATCACCATTCTCACAGATGGGTTTCACAATGGCATATTTCAATCTCTCTGGAAAAATGCCTTAAGTAACTGATGCATAACATATTTCAAAAATGACAGGGTTTATTATACAGTAACAGATATTTAGTAATCTACTGGAAGCACCGTAAAAACCAGATGAGCTTTTATGTTTGACAGAATTTATGATTTTCTTAATTTCAGAGTGAGGAGTTGGTGATACATTCATATGTCTGAATTTTATGAGAGTATCTTTTTCAGCATATTGCTGTGTTTAATTTCTCTTAAAGTGTTTCTCCTTATACTTTCTAATGTAATTAAGAAAAGATTATATATATTTAAGAAATGATTATATATATTTCATATCCGAGACTCATCGTTTACAGCCCTTCCATTCACTTATTATCCTAAATGTTGAAAATACCACTTCAGTTGTAAATTTATTTTATTTTCATGGCCGGTTTCAGGCTCTCAGAAGCCCATCCTAAGGTGTCACAACTGTGATGTGGCCCCCGAGCACCGCGGTGGATGTATACTAGGCACACTGTGCTACCTATGAGTGCAGAACAGGGAGTTATTATCCTGTTCTGTGGCTGGTTGTCCTGTCTCTTGTTTCACCACATTCCATGTAGCCTTAAATCTTCTGCTGGAATTACTGATTTCTGACATTATGTGCATGTTCCTTGATTTTTAAATAACTGCTCTTAGTAATTTTGAGCAATTTTGTAGTGTGCAACTACTGCAGGATCTCTACTCATTCTTGTCAATGTACACAATTCCCTTTTCCATGGGTTTTTACGTGGCTGTTTAGTGTCCTTTCTGATATGCTTATGCCAAAAGCTATTTTCAAATAATGATATGGAACAGATTAAATTTTATGTTGGCATTTGGTTCATTATAAATTTCATTCACCATATATATTCTTTTATATGTGTGTCAATCCACTTGCTGTCACACACTGGTGTGGTGTTCAGCCTGGAAATAGTAGGTTTTAATCCTGTTGGTTAGAAAATTTCCATCATCAGTATTTACCTGTCACCAGGAAGAAATGTGATGACATACAGTTTCTGATCACCAGAATGTGCACTAAAGATGTGAGTTTACAACTGAAAACTCTCTGGAGTGTCTCATAGAGTGAGAGCATGTGACATTGTTAATAATGATCTGTCTGTAGAGCAGCAACATTAAGCTAGAGGGTCCATTTGATCATATTAAAAGAAGTAGGCTATGTGATAGTTCTGAATTTCGCCTTCATAGTTCTTATTCTATTCTGGATTTCACCTTCTTAATTTTTATTCTATTCTGTGAGAATAGTATGACAAGTCACATGTTGCAGTTATCAAGCTCTTAATCACTGAGTGATCTTTCATATTGTGGTCCATCTATCGAGCTGTTACGGTTCATATTAGCTGAATGTGACTTCCATCATTCATACATTGCTAATGATGACAGTTAACCCTGGCAGTTGTAGTTTCACCCCTCAGACACTTAAAACAGTGGCCCATGAAAGGTCTAAAGCCAGTATAACTTCAGATATGGGCTACCCTGTATTTCTTCCCTTGATATTGTGATGGCATGCACATTTACTAACACCTTATGTCTTACCCATCAGGTATCCAATTACACTATGGTAAGTGCCATTTTGAACTATTTCATTTGTACAGATGACAGGACAACTATCAACTTACTGGTTATCTCTAATCCATTTTATTATCACTATGGATTATTTTCTATGCTTTTAGTAAGATGATCTGCTCTAGTCCTTTTGAGAAGAAATTACTGAAATCAATGCACCAGATTAGTATCAGATAAGCAGCCCAAAATTACTGATTTTAGTTATTGTACAACTAAGAAGCAGCTGATAATAATTAATACTAATGTGTTTCTTAATAAATTCCATATTCCTGAAGGTTGCTAAAACCAACAACTTATGCAATATGAATGAATGAATGAACGACTTAATCAAAGTAATGAGGAGCCATAGCTATTTTGAGATATTGTGCCACTTCAACAGCATTAAGCTGTGATCTGCAGAAGTAAGTGTGAAGAACGTAGTTTTCATCACAAATTTATTTTTAGAAAATTAGGCATTAACAGAAAACATTATCCTCTAGCTTTTGAGCTCTGGCTCGTCTTCTAACTAAAAGTACACATATTCACACACACAACCACTCAGGCACCTAAATGTATACTACCAAGGCTGGAGTGCACGTCTGTTTATACTATATAAGGAAAATTATTCACCATGTAGGTGAGGTGTTGAGTAGCTGATAGGCAAATAGATGAGACTGAAAATGCTGATATCTATCAGGCAAAGGCCTGTCAACCCTCTTAACCAAAACTGACCATAAGCCAGCATTGAACCACCAACCCCTCCAACCAGAAACCAACCAAAAGCCAACTTCGAGCCTCCATTAAAAACTGCTCTCCTCCTCCAAATTCCTACAGTGGAAACCAACTCATCTGACTAAAAGCAAATACCGAAACTTAGGACATTGTTCAAAAGTTTAGTAGTGTTTTTAGTCCCTTTGATGTGCCTATAGACTATTCATGCCTGATTTATATGGTACATTGTTACTGGCACTCCTATTATTCATATTTCACCAAGGATGTTCCATTATTTTATAAATGAAAGTAATGGTTCTCTGATTTAGTTAACACACAAATATACACAAAAAGACTCACTAAATCATGATCTCTCCTTCCTTCTGAGTAAGGATGTTTAGAATATGATGAACAGTATTTTACATGTCTTAAAGCAATTTTTTCCTTAGAAATCATTCACAGTTAAATCTAAAAGTATGACTATTCAGTACAGTCATTAGTCTCTTTGAGTTTGACCTTGTATCATAATAGTTTTAATCCTTCACACAACACATGCACCTCAATGTTAGGTGAACAAACTCCCAAGTCAAACCTACACAAATCCCCCAAGTCAGTAATAAATGTATCTCTTTATTTTAACAGAAGAGGAGAGGGAAATGTAAGACAGAAATTATAAAAGAGGGAGGAAAGAAAGAGTGCAGAAACTAGTTTAATCTTGAGGCTAAGAGTAATCTGCGATTGCAGCAAGTGTGAGAGACATTAACAAGTATTTTGTACACTGAAAGTATGACATCTTCCCATTGTTTTATTGTTTATATGTATAAACATTTATCCATTTGAAAAGAAAAACAACTGTTGAATAGAACTATTTCAGAAAGTAGCATGTTTCAAATCTTTGTACATTTTTCTTTGTCTGAAATATGACATGCTAAAGAAAGTGTAGAACAATGAGAGTAGCTGTATTGGCTGTAAGGGCATGTTATGACATTTTAGAGTACCATGCATGAACTCCTTCAACACAATAAATGTAAATTTCATTGAAAAATTTGTTATTTTATGCATCTATTTCACCTGACAAGCTTAAGGCCTTCTCTTGTGTCTAATGAGACATTTTTAGTGAGTCACAATTTGTATAGTACATGAGCAATATGCACTGATGAGATGAAACATTATGACCAAAGCAAAGTGTGAAACTGAATGCCATTTAGTGGCAGTGCCGACATATGACTCACTAAGGAAAATATATGAATACAGCAGAGACAAATGGGGAATCCATCTAGCAATGATGGGGAGACTACAAGGAGGTGAGGTGTTGGATGTCTATTGTCCATGTCTAATCACAAAATGTGGAGGTCAGAGGCTTGCCTGTTCTGTAATGCAGTATAGGCAGTGTTCTGTGGCAGATATGAGGACAGAATGCAACACTAGTGCAGGCCCAAGTGTTTCAGAGCACACCATTCAGTGCACATTGATTTTAACAGGAGGCCACACAGCAGATGGTCCTTTGTCTTCCCATGTTCATCAGTTTTGATTGCAGCTGACATGGGATCATCGAGATTGGACCGTAGCACACTGGAAACCTGTCACCTGATTGGATGAATATACTTTGTTACGTCAGGTCATGTTTGTCTTTGGATTGCCATCATGCAGGTGAATGACTGCTCAATGCTATGGGGAACATTCACCTGGGCTTTGACTGGACCTGTCGTAGAAGTCAAAGGCACCATGACAGCTGTGGACTACGTGAACATTACTGCATTCTACCTACATCCCTTCATGCCTGATGTATTAGCAAATGGTAGTGACATCTTCCAGCAGGATAACTTGGGATCTAACTATTGTTTATAAAATGTGAACCCCCCCACCAGGAGATATACTTATCTTGTGAATGTTGGTTATCCAGGGTTGCAGGTCAGTGGATACATTTTATTGTTGAGGTGAATTTGGTTTTATAGGTAACAATCAAAGACAATGCATAATGAGTACAACAACAACAACAACAACAACAACAACAACACAAGTATGATACACTGAAATATTTTGCTTCTTTGGTATTTCCAGAATTAGGCAAAAACAATACATTTCCATTTGGAAAACATGCACATATATGGTCTGCTTGCTACACCCATCAAAATCATGTCAAGACTCTCCCCACAACTGCCCACACAACGCCTCACCTTCAGATGAGACTGCTGCTTTTATTCTGGTGGCTTATAATGTCATCCCCATGGCATCAAACAAGCCTAAGGCCAGGGTTACAAAGTGCTGTATGAATCAAATTCAGTTTCATTTAATTTAAGGTATGGTGATGGTGAATTACACAAATTATTTCGTGCATCCAAATGATATTGGAAATCCCTCACAATTACCAATTTTGTTCACATGAAAATCATGTTTATGACATGTTTATTCAACTAGTTGAGAGGGGTGGGAGGGCCAAAAACTGACTAAAAAAGGAAAACTCTAGCAAAATAACAAAATAAAAATCAAATGGAATATTATTGTGATGTATATCAAAGAATTCTGTGTGATCACAGGATTACCAAACTAAAATTGGATTGTGTCTAGGCATTGTACTATGAGAGTCATCAGTGTAGCTTCAATGATGTTTTTATTAACTTATAGTAGTTAAAACATTAAAACTAAGATGAGCAGTGCACTCAAATCAGGCTTTGGGGGTTTGGGTCATGGAAGTTATCCTCCACAAAAACTGTTATGGCACTGTGAATAAGAAATTGAGGTGAGTTCCAATATATGATAGTAAATTGGTGTATAATTTCTAAAAGAGAAACAAAATATGAACACTTTAATCCCAATAAGAAAGCTGATAAAGTAATTACAACTAAAAAGGTCAATGTGGTGATCGATGGAAAACTTCAGGCAATTTTATGTAGTGGCCAAAAGTGTTTATGTTACACCAGAACCAACTTTTCTTACATTGCATTTTGGTTATAGTTTACACAGGAGTTTTCATCTGAAGCCGTCACTTTGGAACAGATCAAATGGTCACAACTGATCTCATGTTTATGAGGAGAATGGTGAATTCAAAAGAATTATATCACAAACTATCCATGTCACAAGGCCAGAATCATGCTGCAGTAGTTTGCTGAGCATGATAGCAAACTCACATTGCTGTCTTGGGCAACAAATTAATCTGATTTGGACAAGAAGTTGACTGGTTGCAGCATAACTGTTACCTGTTCAAATATGTCCTTGGTAGTTGCGACTCTGTCAAATCTGACTGAAAAGTTTGAAAGTAGGCCATTTTAAATTATATGATCCAAACTGAGATTACAGTTCAGACACTTTAATTGCACTTTGAGTACTGAATGAGCTAGATCCAGAGCCAGATCCAGTCTCATTTACTTAAACTACACATAGATAATCAGTTAGCCACGTACTACACTCAGTTGATGACTATAATGTGATTGCTTGAGAGCAGTATTATAACACTGAAGTGACACAAAGGTTCATATATGGCAAACATATATAAATACGCAGTCTCAGAATTATACTCTTAAATCACTGTCCTTGAAGACTGAAAGTCATATCAGTATGAAGATGATTTGCACAGCAAGTAACTATTGGAAACAATAGTTCAGTCTGACGCTATTGTCACAGTAGGTGATAACCATGATTAAAGTTTGATACAATCCATGATACTAATTACATGTCCACAGTCCAATTAATAATTTAAAACTATCACTGAATCATGGCTTGAACTCCTGGACATGAAATTTAGATAAAACACAATACATTTCATGACTCATAATTTGTACTGCATCATCTGCAGTACATCATCCCGTATTTTCGGACATAGGTGTTGCTCCATCCAAATTCACTGCAGACAGACTTTAAATGGCTTCCCCCCTGCCCCTTTTTTAAGTTTATAATAACTGAACTTGAATTTAGCTGTTGTTGTTTGTTGTATTTTCATAAATTAAAAAAAAAAGATTCATTTGAATGAGAACTTTTACATATAACAATAATTTATATTGAATTAAGCTATCTAGTTTGTCTAAATATGGGATTATCTTTAAGTAACAATGTCTGAACTAAAGATGTTAATTGCTCTGGAATTAAATGAGTGCAAATCTTGCTAATGTATTTTCATCACATATTCATCACTAGGTGTACAATGCGATAGTTATTTACATGCCGTTTTCATCTGCTATATCGGGAAGTTAATAATCCGGTATATGTTTACAAATGAACAGTAACAACAAAATCTGAAATTATTGATGTTTTGTAATTAGCACAGTTTTCAGGCAAACTAATGTGCTGATTAACTCTTGATAACCAAAAGAATGTAATAGATAATAAAGTTACATTGGATAAGCCCTGGGTCAATATTTGGGAATTTTGGTACTGTCTACAAGCCATGTGAATGAGCATGTTGGAGATATCACAAAATTTGGAAAAAATTGATATTAATTTTGGGGGCAAGAAAAACATAACAGCAGGAAAGGATCCGCCTGCTTTGTTACATGGCCAGGGGAAGAGAGTTGAATATAATACTAGAATAAGATTATTAGATGAGGTGGAAAGAAGAAAACAAAATAGAAAGAGACAAGCGGACCATGGATAGTTTAGTGTGGCAGAGATAATGATTTCCTGCTGGACAAAAGGAAAACAGCTGGCGTGTGCTGAGAAGGAAACTACACAAATGATAACAGAGAAAGCTTTAATTTACTCTTAAATGTGGAGTGGTTTTGGATAAAACACAGGTTACCAGATAGTTCGTCCCACAGTCACATGGCTGAAATGGAGGAGGAGATGAAGAATGATTTGGTGTTATGCTAAGGTACAGCCAAGTGGCTGGATGTATTTAATATATTATTGCAGTTATGGAATGATGATAGATATTTGATATTTGGGGAGAGGTACTGGCGACTTGATGACTAAGAAACTGATGAAGTAAACTGATTGTGAAAATCACATTTCCTATCTGGTCACATCCAGCCTAATTGAGCATACAAAGGACTAACATAGTCAAATAACCAAATGTTACACACACATCTTACATAAGCATTAATAGCTAGCTCAGGTCATCTGGAGTTTTTGCTGTTTGTGCAATGTTGAACTGCGTCACAGTAGTAGAGATCTGGTATGACTAAAGTGTATACAAACTTTTGTTTAATTTGAGGGAAGAATGTGTTTCCAAATTTTGTATTGCATGTAGGGGAGAGAAGGATTTCCTGTATGCTGCAACAGTCTATTCTGGCCAATTTAAATGCTCACCCAAGATTTTACCAATATCTCTAGTTTATCTTTGATAAAATAATTGAATACCATTAAAATTAATTGGAGGAACTGTTTCACAAAAATGTCCATTGATCAACTTTCAGTGTGATATGAGGATTTAAGACCAAGATTCTGTGCCCTTTGTGATAGTGAGGAAAGGTCAACATTCATATCTGATATGGCAGTAGCAATGTCCTTATGATGGGTACTTAGATACAACTGTGTGTCATCAGCATATAAGAATGAGTCATGTATAAAATATAATTGATATATAGGGAGAAAAACAATGTTCGAACACTGGACTTGGAGATTCTAGGAAGCACTTCTCTTTGTGATAACTTCTATGACCCAAAGATAACTTGTTGACATCAGTTTCTGAGGTAGCTGCTGAAGCACAGTGTTGGACTGTTTGAATTCAGATTTTTTCCATTTCCATAAGTAATATGTCCAAATCAACAGTATCAAATGGTTTTCTGAAATAGAGCTGTGTCAGAATCGATACTTCACCTCTGTCCGTGGCATGTTTCATGTCAGTCACTATGATTAATGAAATTGCTGTGCAATGATTTCTTCAAAAGCCTGATGATGTTGTCATGGATGTCATAAGTTTAAAGGTAATCCTTCAGTCATTTATGAACAATGCACTACAAGGCTGTAGGTACCACAGGTAATAGACTGATTGGCCTATAGATGCCTGGTGATTTTGGGTGCTCATTCTTTGGTATTGGCTGAATTAAGCTTTAGTTCCAATCAGGAAAATATGTATTGCTGTCAAGAGACATATTTACATTGTCTGTGAGAACTGAAATAATGGTACTGGCAATATTTTTAATCATACTTACTCTCACTCCATCATCACATAATGCCTCAGAAGAACTTTTGACATTTGCTCTCTATACTTTGTTTGTATAAACATGTTTTAAGAAAAACACTTCTGTATAGAAAGTGCTATCTTGTGGCTGATAATTCATTGCAAGTTGAGAGTAGACTACTTTTGGGACTAAATAATTTAATTCATTTGCAGAAGCTTGAAAACAGCTGCATATTTTGCCTTTCCCATATTGAAACTGTGCAGTTGTTTCCTCAGCACTCCAGGATTCAACTTGCTGCTTATAGCAGAGTGGGAAAGTGTAATTTAGCATTGCATATGTTTGCTTCAATTTCTTCTGCAGCTTGCTGTATACTTTGTATGGTTCAGGTGTTGATTTTGCTTGAATATTCTATATGAAGAGTATCTTTAATTCATTATCTGAAATAGTTCCATGGTCAGCCATGGAGTATTTGACCTACTCTTTCACAACTGCATAAAAATACTGAGATTTAATAATGTTCAGCAAACACCACTGGAAACAGTGGTACGATTTGTTCAAGTTATTCTCAATACCACGAGAAAATGAAAGAGTTGTGCCTAGCCATTGTGTGATAGTACAATGATTCTTAAAACTTTTGAAAATTGTCTGCTACTTACCTTTTTCTCTTGATCACAGTTTTCTCAATAAATCTAGTTGTTTTCTCAATATATCTGGTTGATTCAGTATGTCTTGAGGTGAATTTCCTGCTTTAAGAGGAGACATACAAGATCATGTTTTCTGATGTACGTTAATATTAAAAATGAAACATTGCAAGATTTTTTAACATTTTAATAAGGTCTTTTGAAGAACAGTTCACAGTATACATAAACTTGAGATAAAAAACTTCCCAGCAAATATGTCCACCCTAACACAACAGCAGCTCACAATACACTCTCCTCACAACTACTGCAATGCACAAAAAAGGAAACTGATCAGAGATATAGCTTGCTATACAAAAATGTCATTTGACAGTATAAAAAGTTTTCTCTGAGTATAATTTAGAGTTTGCTGTCATAATTCAGAAAATTAATGCTGAAAGTAATTGCAATAAACATTAAAACTAACAATAATTAACATTATTAGTTTTCAAATTATAAAATATGTTTGACAAATTTTAGTATTACAATATTTCACCCAAAACAACTCTTCATTGCATATTTTTTACATTTGTATATAAACAAATTACACTTTAATATCTTTGAGAACATAAATGAAAATCTGAAATTAATGTTGTGCAAAAAATGTTACTAGATTTGGTGGTGACTTTATTGTATGTATCATGGTATAAACCAAAAATAAAAGTGTGCCACTGACCAGTTCCATCTAATATTGACTCACTGCTTGTATCCTACTATCACATGTCTGAATAGTCCTGTTGTAGGGAATCATGGGTAACCAGTTTTAATTTTTCTGAATGTTATTAGGCGAGACTTTTCTCTGGTGGTGTGTGTTGAGTACATCATGTGTAGAAAAGCCTGGAGCAGAAATCTGTCTGGTGCAAATTACATTATCTGGGGTATTTGATGATATTATATGTATAAGAGTGTGGTTGTGTGACAGTTGATGGGTTGGATCCAGAGATATTATTATAATGGAACACAAAGATTTTTTAACTGAAGGACTATCCTATAATAATCAAATGCTCATACTGTGACGTGAGGGAAGGATAATATTGTACTGATATTGGGCAGTTTGTTGTAGATTACTGTAATTAAAAATTTCCGATCAGATTCATTCCCCCAGAAATAGGAACTCTGCTTCTCTTCTATCATTTGCATCTGACATACTTTGTATTTTTGGTTTGAGATCAGATCAAACATATGCACCCACACTACTCCCATGATGAGTTATGCTGCATACAAACCCTTAGAAGTGTATAACCTGTGAGCCAGACAGAATCCGAGTAGATTTTTGGTTTGAGCCACAGAAGAATACTTGGTAATTCAACAGGTGGAACAAGTTCTAAAACTCATCAGAATGAGCTGCTAACGATTGCATGTTGACATGAGCAAAAAGTAAGTCACACACATGTCACACTGTGGCCACATGAAGGCTGAACTCTGCCGCCTCTAGTTGCTGACTAGAAGTGAGACAAAGGTCTTTATTTGCTGCAGTACACATTCTGCGGGGGTGACCAAAGTTACCATTATCCTGGCTCTATACCATGACCATCTGCCACCATTGGTAAATGATGGGCTGGCTAATAGAAAGTATCTCAAAGGAATGGGCCATTTAATGGAAAGGTGTAATTCTCAACAAGGTGGGGTTTATAGGTGTTTCTTGAAGTTTTATATCTGCCTTAAGCAGTAATTGAGGAGTGGCGGAGGAAAAGGCTTTAATGTAACTGATTAAAGGATTCAAAAATAAGTGTCACTGGAATAATAAGTTGCTGCTACAAGAGATAAAGCAAAGAAAAACATTAATTAACTTGTAACAGATAACACAAATTATATTTGTTAAAGAAGTAGGCAATAGTAGTGAGGAAATTGAAAAATGTAAGATAAAGATAGTAGGTATAGATTGAGTAAATTTTTGATAATATAATAGGTCAGTACTAACTAGACTGACACATGTACAAACATAAAAACTTAAATAATAATTAGCAATACATGTAGTATAACAATTGAGTAAACTCATAAAAAAATACAGTGTACAAAAAACTAAGGTGTTAATCTTTTTGTCTGACAAGATTTCATATAATATCTTTTAGTTGAGAAATATTCATTATTGATTTCTGTCCTTCTGCGGTCTGCAATATTATTCTGAGAGATTGAAAAGTTCAATAATTTTAGCCTTTTGAATGTAAAGGTATCCCCTGACGGTAGTTCCTATCTTGGCAAATTTCCTCTTCTAGAGAAGCACACATGGTATTTGATTATTATGGGCCAGGGTTTTGGGCCACTTAATAGCCTGAGTCCTGCAAAACAGCTTATGTCAGTATCAGTCACATTTACCTATATGCTTCTCAAGTGCAATAGTGATGAACAAATCATTGGTGTTCTTAGTCATTTTCACACACACACACACACACACACACACACACACACACACACACACACACACTATTGCTTCTCTGAAATTGCTTCTCTGAAACTGCTCTCTTCTGTTGGTGGTTGCAGATAGTTTATTTTCTAAGTTGACAAAATTTTTCATCACTAAGTCCATGATTAATTTAAGAAATATCTCATTTTTAAAAACATTTTTCATCTTTTTTTACTTATTTTCAAATGACCACATCTTCAGTTTCAACAATTTTTTGTCCAATCATTTGTTAATTAAGATGAAGTTTGGTGTTTGAATTAGTCTATGCAAAAACTGACACAGAATAAAATCTACATTCTGTTTGGTTCTGCCAAATGTCATTTAAAACTTACATCTCTCATCTTTCCATGTGTTTACCAGACTTTTTTTCTGTTTCAGATAAAAGTGCAGTTGATTCTACATTTGTTGACTTAATACAGAAGTAACTGTGCAAAAGTGATTCTACATTTTGGACATAATACAGATGTAACTTCCCAAAAAGTGTAGTGCTTTCAAGTACTACATTCCAGAAGATTTGAGTACAAATGTGGGAGTAACACATAGTCAGTGTGTGTTTATATATCTCCCAGATCTTGCTCCTCAAGTGTGAACTGTGCACTGGGTTTAACTGGTGTTATAAAATTTTACTTAGGCATGTACAAAGCAGGTTTGATCATCATCTGCTGTTTTTATATAAGTGAATGAAAGATTGTTATGCCATGTGAGTAGTCAATCATGAGAAAAATCAACAGATAAAGGAATTATGTGAATCAAAATTCTAATTTCATTTAATATGTTTGGTGAATGGTTTCATAAAAAAAGAAAATGGAAGATGAAAACAAGACACCTTCCTTCGCCATCAAACTGATCACTATTCACTACAGAGTTCTTTTAGCGATGTTTATAAAGCTGCTGTGTGATTCTTAAATTTTTGTGAGCTGTAGACTGCATTGTGTTGTAAAATGTATGCACATTTCATCCACTACTGCAGGAGGCCTTCATCAAACTGTGCAAGTCCACTTGAAACTGTCAGTGAAGACTTCTTTTGGACTCTATGGAAGCACTGATGGCATAGTCTTTGATATCTGCTAATGTGTGAAGCAGAAAACTGTATATTATTACCATGGTGATTGACTACCCTATACAAGAGAAACTGGTAGCACGATGCGACATTCCTACGATGATGATTTGCTAAAAACGTACCAAGCAAGTGAAATGTGCCAATGAAATTTCCAGCAACTTATATTTTTATTGTTTTCTTTTTATTAGTCAATTTATGTATCAGAAATAGGGACCCAATTTTGTACTTCCTCAGATCTTTGTAAATGATGTCATTAATGTCATGCTTGCCATTTTTCAATTCCTCCAATATAAATCTCAGACAATAGTTGGGCCAGAATCTGTTGCACTTTTTCCTACATTATTTTTCCTTGCACTTGTTGATTGCAAATCCAAATGTGGCATATCATTAATAGTTTCACTTTTATCCAGAAAGTATCTGAATCATCTCTAAACTCATATTTTGATCAAAACTTCTGGTCTGTACATTTTTGCCAATATTCCAATATTGTCTCTGTCTTGGTTGCTGTTTTCCTCAGTTATGTAACCAAACTTTATATATATATATATATATATATATATATATATATATATGTGTGTGTGTGTGTGTGTGTGTTTTTTGCTTAATTACACTATATTGCCGACCCTCATAGTATGTTTAACTGACTTCAAAAGGCAAACATGTTCTTCACGGAAATGATTTGGTCAAATGTGTTGTTTCTTGACAAATCTTTTCATGTAAGTGCACGTAAATGCTTTTTTGACACAAAATACCATATAGATATCAATCAATTCACTGGATATTTTAGGTACAGCTTGTACCTTATACAGCAGAGAATATACAGCAGAGAATATACATCACAATACTGGGTTGACAAATGACTTATTAGCAATAAATACAACATGTGGTCTTTTATTTCAAGTTGGTCAATCATTTATGCTCTAAAACAAGACATGCAAGTATCTGTCAAGCTTAAAAGTTAATTCGTGTGAAATGTATTTTTGTATGCTCAGAACAAATGTTCTTGATAGCTACCTATACAACAACTTCCAAAGAATGTTGCTGTTTCTACTGTTTTCCATTAGAAAAGAGAGAATACTTTTCAAACACTACTACTTTTCAGAATATGTAATTCCATTGGCAATATTTTAACAAATTGGTCTTGTTTGACTAATTATTTCATTTATGTGGAATTAAGCAAGTTTCTAATTCTCCCTGAATTTACTTTAGCCAGTGACAGCTCATCTTCTGCCCACAATGTGTATTCCACACCCTTGTGCCAATACTACCTGTCTCTTGGTTGCTCTTTTCTCCAATTTTGTAACAAAACTTAATGTTTGTGGATTCCTCAATCACACATCCACTGTTTTGTGGAACTACGGACTTATTGTTAAGAACCTAGTGCCCTAAATAACATGTAAATCAACATGCAAGCAAAACACGGGGGACTTTTTAACTTGACAAAAAAAATTGATTCTCATACCAATTATTGTTTCAAAAATTATCACTTTACATACAGATTTCTTTTTTGGTATCTGCAAAAATTCTTAAATCTATGAATTCCCTGTTGTCTGGAGAAAACAAGACTGACATAGGCCGTTGTTAGGACAACATTCTGTAAGAAAAGGACAGACACTGTTTTTGTGGTTACACTCTAGTTATGGAATTTTGACAAATCATTTCCAAGAACATTACATGTAGGAAAGACAGTTGCAGACTCATTATTGCTAAATGATCTATAAAAAACTAGCATAAAATGTGATACTTGTCAATAATCGTGAAAAATTCTATTACAAAATGATAACAATAGCATACAAGAGTGATGTAACAAAATCATTTCAAGTTCTTAGCAGTCTACTTGAATGCAACATTTATCCCTTTAGTATTAAAAGACTGTCAATTAAGTAGTGTCCATTGCTTTATTTTTGGGTATTGTTGTGGTGCATTTAGTGTACCCATTACAGAACACAACATTCACAAATATTTATGGTTGTGACACTCTTGCTGCAATACGCAACAATGTTTTCGTCCAGTCCATTAGCTGTCTTGAAACTCATGGAATTACTGGTTTCCTATTAAATTCCAGACAAATTACAGCATTTGCACATGCCTTTGTATTGCATGATAATCAAGTAGTTACAAGAGGTACATGTGACATACGATTTTCCACTTGTGCATGTAACTGATTGTTTAATCTGTCTTACAACATATTGTAAATTAAGAATAATTATTGTATAGTAATTCCTTCAAGTTTTGAGACAAAAGTACACTCTAAAGTGGAATTTACACTGTGATTCTTGTATATTTTTTGAAGTTAGTTAGTAATATAAAAGCAAAGTTATGAATTCCTTGCATATATATATACATATATAAAACATATATATTTTCGGTGTGTTTTTATTGGAATTTGAATGGTTATTTTTTGAAATATGTCAGTGCATCTGGTGTTCATTGACATATTCACTTTCTTGCAAAAAAACCATGACTACAAAACAATATACCTTCAATATTTGGTATACGACTAATATTTGTGTTCACATCTTTCCTTATAAGCACAAATTTATCACACCTAATTTACAAATTTGTCTGTAAATGAGATGATTCATAATTGTTTCCTTTAAGTCCATGTGAGTTTGGTTGAGTTTTTCCCATTTTACTTTACATAGAATTAAAATTTATTACATTTTATGTTCCATCAATTTTTACATAACATGGTAGATTTGTTACGAACAGGGAAGCTACACAGATATTTGTTGAATTTTAAAGCTTCCAATACTTGCACTTTTTTCTTTTTTTTCATAGACTGTTCACTTTCAGTTCTTGAATTTCCATATTTCAAGCAAGTGAAGCCCTACAAGACTGATCATAAAGTGTAGAGTCACATATACATAGTCTATGTTGATATTATATGCCATGCAGAGCTGTTTCTGTTCGTTGTCCAAGAAGTCCAATTTATTTCACTCCATGCACTATTGTAAGTATCTATGTGCAATTTTTGTACACTTTTTTAAGTAAAAGAAAGAAAAGGTATGTGCAGCTTGCTGTTGTATCTTTAGGACAGCTGAGCAGTCAGAGACTTATTTCTCATACTCTTAAAATGTATTGATCTTCTATGTTGATACACAGAGCTGTGAAGAATGTATAACATCATTTTTTCTATGAAACAGCTATCAACATTTGCTTCATTTGCCAAATTAATATTACAAGTGGTACTGGTGATATAAATCACCTTCATCAGCCATAAAAACAAATACCGGAAAAGTAATCAGTTACATACATTTATTGTGTATTCAACCCAACAGGAAATTGTAAAGCTTCTTGGTACTATTTCATAGTAAACCTTAAAAATTGTTAACAGAGATCTTAAATATTTCTTTCCCTCAAATAAGAAAATCCCTATATGTAAAAAAAATTAGGAAAACAGTGCTTTATTGGAGCAGAAATTCACTGTAGATTTGTATCTCATGAGTCAATGTGACATCTCTCTATAAATGTTACCAAATGGTATTCATGAAACTAAAATATCTTTATGCTTAAACTTTCTGATTAGTATGATGAAAGATTAAACTGCATTTGTACCCATGACATTTCCTGAGCCCAGTATTAAAATACTTTTAATTAATTAGCATTAGTGGTACAGTGCACATTTTTGCTCAATTAAAAAGAACACAGGTCATTTCATTTTGCGTATGTTATTGATGTGAATTTTTGCTCAGTTATAAAGAACATTTCATTCTGAATGTTACTGATGTGATGACAATAATATTTTATATGGAACCTACAATGAAATAGCTATGAAACTAGTGATCCATTTGATGAAGCATGGGATGAGCTAAATATAACTTACATGTAAGCTAAATATAACTTACATGTAAATTTCCAAAAGTGATGAAGAAAGTAATTGTCAAATGAAAATTTTTATTATTCATCCTGTACATTGTGTGTGTTAATGTAAGCATGATTATGTGAAAACTGTAATGCGACCATTGCAAGAGAACTGTACTCTCACTTATTTTCAAATATGTTCCAGTAGTTACTGATAGGAAACTAACCTTTTCCAAGAACATTTGTCTGAAAGAAATGCTCTTTTTGAATGAGTCTTCATGTATTCTTAGGGACTTTGTGTGTAATTCTGATTGCTGTGACGTTCTATCTGTGATAATTCCTAGATGTTCACTAATGTTGTTACATTGTGACCAAAATGCGGAAAAAAGCTCACAGGTAACAACTGTTGTCTTATTTAATGTTTTGAAACAAATTCTTCAGAGAACTTGACATACATTTGATATGTGTATTTTAAAACTTTTTGAAAGAGCTGGATATTGAATTCTATGTTTCATGTTTCTCCTGAATCTCTGGAATTATCTGCCAGTTTGTTTGTGCACGAAAATTGTAAATATCATTACAGGTTCGAGATTTTTATGACTGTAGCATACATATTTTTAATTCTTGCATTTAGAAACTACATCTCAGTATTAAAAGTTGAAGAACTGTCAGAGGTTGACTTGATCTGTAACAGTACATGTTAATACCTGAGTTAATACCTCATCAACGTATCAATTGTTTTCATTAATATTCATTTGTTCATTGAAAAATGTGTATTGGTATATGTATTTCATCCACACATATTTATTTGTTTGGTAGCTTGCTGAATGATTTGCAAGATGTATTATGTCGGTGTGTGTGTTTGTGAAGTATTTGTATCATCTGTTACTTTAGGTGTTTAATACGTACTAGTCATTAAAAGTCTGGATTAAAAAATAAATGACAATTAATAATTAAAAAATAAATTCTGCATTTATTTGTGTGTTCTAAGCTGATCTAAACCTTTTACACAATTGTAAGAAATTGCTGTCATAAACCAAATAATAATGCTTTTCATACAGTTCTATGGTTTAGCTGCAATTTTCAAACTGAAACACGAAAAAAGTCTTTGGAGCAGTAGAGCTGGTTATTCCAACATAAAGTACTCAATTAATGTAAGGATCTGCTCAGGGTGAATGAATTAATCAGATATGGCTAGAATTGTGACTATGAGCTATTTAAAATATAAGTATTAAAAGATTGCCATTCAATAATGTAAAGTTGTGTATGTATTAAATAACAACAACTGACCCCCCCCCCCCCAAAAAAAAAAAAAAAAAAAAAAAAAAAAAAAAAAAAAAAAAAAAAAAAAAAAACAGGGAAAGCCACAGCTATAGTTTCCAATGCAGAACAATGAGCGAAAATAACAGCTGATTTTCAACTATAATACATCATGGTAAGCTTCAGTAAAAAAGCAATATTTGTCTGCAAACCAAAATGTATATCATTCATGCACCTGCACCCAACACTAACCCACAATTCACCCAACCATGCAACAACCAACCCACCACACTTCTGCATCACTTAATTGGCTCACCGTGCATGAGCATGCATCCACACACACACACACACACACACACACACACACACACACACACACACACACAAAATTATTGTTTTGGCATGCATGTACGTTATTATCTTCCTGCCTCTGATAAGGTGTTTCTCTTTCAATTACATCTTCATCTCTGGAACCAGGTGGAGGAGTTACGTGGGGTCAAGTCTGTATGGCAGTGTTGCTGATCTAATAACAACTCTTAAAGAAGTTGTGTTCTCATAAAGGTATGTGCCTGGTCATAGATCACTAATACTGAAACTTTTCCATCTTTGCAATATTTCACAGCATATACTGTATCTGTACTGACTGTTGCTCCAAATAGATCAATCTGGGCCAGACCGGGACTCCAACTCAGATTTCCCACTTATTGCGAGCGGTAGCCTCACCATTTGGCTATCCATGCACGTCTCATAGCCAGATCCAAGTTTCTGTACATCGTCAATCATGTGTTCACAACCCATACAAGGGAAACCTTTTAGTTGAAAGTCCAAATTTCAATGCAAAGTTCCTTTCAGACATACATGCATGCATGCATGTATGCATGTCCAAAAGGAACTCTGCATCATACTTTGGAACAACACAGCCACTGCAATATCATAGTTATCTGCCAACACCGGCTGAGCAACTTTCAAGTAAAATGTCTCCCCTGTATGGGAATGTACATAATGGATGTATGAGTACAGGTTGTGGACACATTGTAGATGACATATGGAAGTTTGGGTCTGGCCATGAGGCACGCACAGATAGACAAATGGTAACGCGACCACTTGCGATAAGTGGGAAATCTGGGTTCGATTCCTGGTCTGGCACAAATTTTCGTTGTTGTCATTCCATTATGCAGCTGATGGTAGGCTGTATTTGCAACTGTGAATACATTTCGTATCTTTCATGATGGCTGTAGTCATTGCAGTGCCTGTTCCATCATAATTCAGAACTGTGAATGCATAGATGTGTTCTTTAATGCCTGTCAAAACATCATTTTGTAAAGACAGGAAGTGAGAAGTGATGCCATCAGTGGAATGAGGTAACTGTACTTTTTGGAGGACCACAAAAACAAAGGACTAGCTACATATCTGAAAATAATCCTAAAAGACAGGACACTTTTATAAATTTTGCAGATGGCAGATAAAACAGTAGTCATGTGACAAACACATACTTATTATTGGTCACGTGCTATATGAATAGTAGTGTGAAAATTCTTTGGTGTGCATATAGATAATAAGATACAATGATAAAACATATCGATAAACTTAGCAAAAAATACAGTACACCCTACATTGCATTTAAAAATATATCTCTCATCCTTGATATATAGACAGATGATATAGTATATTTTACCTACTGTCACAGCCTAGCATTTGAGAAAGGTATTTTATTCATTAGTAAATTGTAGATATTTCTCTGTAATTCCCTCTGTCACCTCAGGTTGTCCAACTCATGGGTGTGCACAATGGAGCAGTAGAGCCAGCTGGGAGAAATAAATGTTGGCTGTATCTTAAGAGGTTTTGAGGCTAACGGGGAATTTTCCAGTGTGGATGTGGATATACTCCTCATATACATTCAAACTGATGGCATAAAATGTATTCACAGTAGCAAATACGAACAACAATCCGCTGTATAATGGAATGACGACAACAAAAATTTGTGCCGGACTGGGACTCAAATCCAGATTTCGCAATTATCACAAGCAATTGCCTTACCATTAGGCCTATCTGAACATGACTCACAGCCAGACCCAAACTCCCATACGTCATCTGGCTGTGAGTCATGCTCAGATAGCCTAATAGTAAGGCGGCCACTTGCGAGAAGTGGAAAATCTAGATACGATTTTTAATGTTGTCATTCCTTTATACAGCTGATGGTTGCCATGTTCACAACTGCAAATACCCTTCATGAATTTCGTAAGTGTTGCAGTCATCTCAGTGCCTGTTCTTTCAGACATGGATGCATGTGTGAACTGTGTGAACATTGCACTTTGGAGCGACTCGGGCACTGCAATATCATATTCAAATTTTCAGTATTGTAGTCTTGGACTAATATGGTGAAGTATTGTGGAGTTGAGCTTGGCAGTGAGGAATATGGGTTTGGCAGTGAGGAACATACACTGGGATCGAAAGCTGGATTGTTGTTGTTGTAGTTTTCAGTCCAGAGACTGGTTTGACGCAGCTCTCCATGCTACTCTATCCTGTGCAAGCCTCTTCATCTCCCAGTACCTACTGCAGTCTACATCCTTCTGAATCTGCTTAGTGTATTCATCTCTTGGTCTCCCTCTATTATTTTTACCCTTCATGCTGTCCTCCAATACCAAATTGGTCATGCCTCAGAACATGTCCTACCAAACGATACCTTCTTCTAATCAAACAGTGCCACAAATTTTTCTTCTTCCCAATTCTATTCAATGCCTCCTCATTAGTTATGTGATCTACCCATCTAATCTTCGGCATCCTTCTGTAGCACCACATTTCGAAAACTTCTATTCTCTTTTTGTCTAAACTATTTATAGTCCCTGTTTCACTTCCATACATGGCTACACTCAATACAAATACTTTCAGAAATGACTTCCTGACATTTAAATCTATACTCGATGTTAAAAAATTTCTCTTCTTCGAAAACGCTTTCCTTGCCATTGCCAGTATACATTTTATATCCTCTCCATTTTGACCATCATCAGTTATTTTGCTCCCCAAATAGCAAAACTCATTTACTACTTTAAGTGTCTCATTTCCTACTCTAATTCCCTCAGAATCACCCGATTTAATTTGACTTCATCCCATTAGCCTAATTTTGCTTTTGTTGATGTTCATCTTATATCATCCTTTCAAAACACTGTCCATTCCGTTCACAACTGCTCTTCCAGGTCCTTTGCTGTCTCTGACAGAATTACAATGTTATCGGCGAACCTCAAAGTTTTTATTTCTTCTTCATGGATTTTAATTTCTACTCTGAAGTTTTCTTTTGCTTTCTTTACTGCTTGCTCAATATACAGATTGAATAACATTGGGGATAGGCCGCAACCCTGCCTCACTCCCTTCCCAACCACTGCTTCCCTTTCATGCCTCTTGACTCTTCTAACTGCCATCTGGTTTCTGTACAAACTGTAAATAGCCTTTTGCTCCTTGTATTTTACCCCTGCCACCTTCAGAATTTGAAAAAGAGTATTCCAGTCAACATTGTCAAAAGCTTTCTCTAGGTCTACAAATGCTAGAAACATAGATTTTCCATTCCTTAATCTATCTTCTAAGATAAGTCATAGGGTCAGTATTGCCTCAAGTATTCCAACATTTCTACCGAATCTAAACTGATCTTCCCCAGGGTCGGCTTCTACCAGTTTTTCCAATCGTCTGTAAAGAATTTGTGGTAGTATTTTGCAGCCGTGACTTATTAAACTGATAGCTCGGTAATGTTCACATCTGTAAACACCTGCTTTCTTTGGGATTGGAATTATTATATTCTTCTTGAAGTCTGAGGGTATATCACCTATCTCATACATCTTGCTCACCAGATGGTAGAGTTTTGTCAGGGCTGGCTCTCCAAAGGCTATCAGTAATTCTAAAGGAATGTTGTCTACTCCCGGGGCCTCGTTTTGACTTAGGTCTTTCAGTGCTCTGTCAAACTTTTCACATAGTATCGTATCTCCCATTTCATCTTCATCTACATCCTCTTATATTTCCATAACATTGTCCTCAAGTACACCACCCTTGTATAGACCCTCTATATACTCCTTCCACCTTTCTGGTTTCCCTTGTTTGCTTACAATGGGGTTTCCATCTGGGCTCTTGATATTCATACAAGTAGTTCTCTTTTCTCCAAACGTGTCTTTAATTTTCCTGTAGGCAGTATGTATCTTACCGCTAGTGATATATGCCTCTACATCCTTACATTTGTCCTCTAGCCATCCCTTCTTAACTGTATTGCATTTTCTGTTGATCTCATTTTTGAGACATTTGTATTCCTTTTTGCCTGGTTCATTCACTGTATTTTTATATTTTCTCCTTTCATCAATTAAATTCAATATATCTTCTGTTACCCAAGGATTCCCACTAGACCTCATCTTTTCACCTACTTGATCCTCTGCTGCCTTCACTGTTTCACCTCTCCACCATATTTCTTTCCCCCATTCTTATCAATCATTCCCTAATGCTCTCCCTGAAACTCTCTACAACCTCTGGTTCTGTGAGTTTATCCAGGTCACATCTCCTTAAATTCCCACCTTTTTGCAGTTTCTTCAGTTTTAATCTACAGTTCATAACCAATAGATTGTGGTCAGAGTCCACATCTGCCACTGGAAATTTCTTACAATTTAAAACCTGGTTCCTAAATTTCTGTCTTACCATTATATAATATATCTGAAACCTTCCAATATCTCCAGGTCTTGTCCATGTATACAAGCTTCTTTCGTGATTGTTGAACCAAGTGTTAGCTATGATTAAGTTATGCTCTGTGCAAAATTCTACCAGGCATCTTCCTCTTTCATTCCTTATTCATTGACTGTGTTTCCTTCTCTTCCTTTTCCTACTATCGAATTCCAGTCACCCATGACTATTAAATTTTCGTCTCCCTTCACTATCTGAATAATTTCTTTCATCTCATCACACATTTCATTGCTCTCTTCATCTTCTGCAGAGCTAGTTGGCATATAAACTTGTACTACTGTGGTAGGCATGGGCTTCGTGTCTATCTTGGCCACAATAATGCATTCACTATGCTGTTTGTAGTACGTAACCCGCACTCCTTTTGTTTTATTCATTATTAAACCAACTCCTGCATTACCCCTATTAGATTTTGTTTTTATAATGCTGTATTCACCTGACCAGAAGCCTCGTTTCTCCTGCCACCAAACTTCACTAATTCCCACTATATCCATCTGTAACCCATCCATTTCCCTTTTTAAATTTTCTAACCTACCTGCCCTATTAAGGGATCTGACATTCCACGCTCCAATCTGTAAAACGCCAGTTTTCTTTCTCCTGATGACGATGTCGTCCTGAGTAGTCTCCACCCGGAGATCCGAATGGGGGACTGTTTTACCTCAGGAATATTTTACCCAAGAGGACGTCATCATCATTTAACCATACAGTAAAGCTGCATGCCCTCGGGAAAAATTACGGCTGTAGTTTCCCATTGCTTTCAGCCGTTCGCAGTACCAGCACAGCAAGGCTGTTTTGGTTAGTGTTACAAGGCCAGATCAGTCAATGATCCAGACTGTTGCCCCTGAAACTACTTAAAAGGCTGCTGTCCCTCTTCAGGATTATGTTGTGATAACTTCCAATTAGTAGACTAGCAAATGTAATTGGGACATCATTTGTGGGACCATTTCAAGCACTGTTGTGGCTTCATGAAGGGAATATGGCACCAGAAAGTGAGGTGATAAATTGGTGCTACCATTTAGGTTATGCTTCAATACATATGTGCATATTGAGGATGGCACCAATAATATATGTGAAGAAGGACTGGTTAATGTGGGTGAAGAAACTGAATGAAATGGGATGACTGCTGTAGTAGTGAAATACATTGCCTGACAAAAATGTGAAGCACCCAGCAGAGGAGGGGGGGACAAAATGAAACTTCATATGTTGAGAGGGTATGTAATGTTACTTAAGAGATTACAAGACGGAATAAAATGTACAGTAAACTTGGCAGTATAAGCCCACTTATCAGTATGACGTTGCACCCCCCTCTGGCCTGTTTTTGCACTAATTCAGTTGGGACGGGTGTCAAAAGCAGTTATATCCACTCCTGAGGCAAGCTCACCAAAACTGTTGTAACAGGTCCTTGAAATCCCAGATACTGGTGTTGAGATGGAGTTGATGACCACACTGGTCCCATACAGGTTCTGTTGGGGACCAATCTGGATATCTTGCTGGCCATGGGAAAACCTTAGCATCATGTAGACTGTTGTAGAAACACGTGCTATGTATGGACAATCATTGTCCTTTTGAAAAAGTGGTGCTATGATACTGTTGCATGAGGGGTAACACATGAATTTGCCGCATGCCTGTGACATACCATTGTACCACCAGAGTTACCCCAATTACTACACATTGTGAAGTGAAGTCATACCAGATGGCTCTCCACACAACGATGCCAGTAGGATCATCACTGAGATTCTCCAAAAACTTGGAAGAATGGGAACTCTCCCTAGGTCACCACCATAGTCACCTATGATGGTCATCTGAGGTAGCGTAGAACCACGATTCATCACTAAACACAATGTGATACCATTTATCAGCAGTCCATACTTCCTGGTCATGGCACCATTGAAACCACGGTCATTTGTGTTGTGGTGTCAATGGCAGCCTACATGTGGGATTGTAATTCCATTGTTTGGCTGCTGCTAGTCTCTGACCAGAGGTTTCGGATGATACAGACTGTTGCAGGGAGTCTATTACTTGTTCTCGGATGACAGGCACAGATGTGGAGGGTTACGATGTGCTTTGCACAGAATACGGTGACCCTCCCTTATGCTGGTCTGACATCGTTGACCACAATCTTGATGAAGAATAAGCCTGCACTCACATTCCCATGCAGTCCAACATTGGGCCAATGGTGCATCCGAACATCTTACATATCAGAATATTGTGCAGTTTGACCAGCTGGCCAAATTTAATATCTACAGTGAGGCCCCTTTCAAACTATGTCACATGTTGATAATGTTATCTCACATGTCTATGGGGCATCTCTGTGTCCTTCACAGTGATCACTCAGTATGTGCTGCTGTTGATGCCACTTATATACACCCTTTCATGCCTGGAAACAACAATGAACACGAACAACATTAATGCAGTCTGGTGGCCACTCTACCTGTCATAGAGACTAATCGTTTACAGGCCCTTTGGTGTTTTGTACATGTACAAAGCTACTTTGACATTCAACCGAGTGCTTCCCCTCCTCCCCCCTCCCCTTTTTTCAGGCAGTGTATACAGTATGGATGTTTCAAGGGATCCAATTGCAACTCTGCCTCTGGCTATTGGGTGGGAGGTAACCATTTTGTTGCAGGGACAGGGAAACATGCAGATGATGTTATAGCATTAGAAGAAAGATTCATTTAGGAAAAAGGCTTGGGTGTTACAGATTTTTTGCAAGTAAGTTTTTGTTGGTGTTTAAGGAGTGGATGTTGCATCGTCGTGATGCCAGAGCAAGAGAAATGCAATGCACATAGGTTAAAATAGGATGGGTAAGTGGTTAAAAATGAAGTAGGCCTGATTGTGGGATTAGGCGGATGATATGTTGATGTGAAAAGGTACATCATACTAATAACGTCTGCCCATTGAGAATGACACATTGAATTTGGCAAAGAAGTATTCATTGCAATCATATACCTTGTCTGATTCTGAAATGTATAGACTGCTACTCACCATATAAAGGTCTCTTCAAAAAATTCCAGAACATTCATAATTTCGCATCAATGGTGTGTCGGACTGAATTGCAGTTGGCATTGCTGCACACGCCTGTGTTTAATGTGTAACTGCTGGAATTTTCATTGCTGAAAGTCTGTTAATTACTTCAGAGCTGAATTGAGTAGAACTTCGTGTTGCAGAGTTTGCGAATTTTGAGATGGCAGAGTTAGAGGAGCAAGTCTGCATTAAATTTTGCGTGAAACTCAAGAAAACTTTTACAGAGACACACCAAAAGATGCAGGAAGCCTATGGCGATGATTGCTTAAGCTGTACTTGGTATTACAAATGGTTCACTTGGTTTAATAATGACCAAACGGAAGTTAAAGATGACCCTTGTTCAGGATGCCCTTCAGTGTCTACCAATGACACTCATGTCTGGGATGTCAATGAAGACTGACTGACAGAGAGATTTCAGAAGAATGTAACATTTCAGTTGTATCATGTCATGAAATCCTGACATAGCATTTTGGAATTTATCGTGTTCGTCCCACGGCTCATGAGTCAACATCAGAAAGACCTTTGCCTCGCAAAGCAATCTATGAAGAGCTTTTGGATCGCACAAATGAGAATGAGATGTTTCCTAAAGAAATCATTACTGGTGATGAGGTTGATGAGAGGTGGGTCTATGGTTATGATGTTGAGACGAGTATTCAATCTTCACAGTGGGTCGGAAGGGTTCTCCAAGACAAAAAAAAGCTCATCAGGTCAGGCAGGTCAAATGTAAAAGCCATGCTGACTTTTTTTTTTTTACTTTGAAGAATTAGTTCATCATGAATTTGTGCCACAGTCACAAACTGTTAATCGGTGGTACTATCAGGACGTGTTGTGACACCTGTGAGAAAATGTGAGAAGGAAACAGCCTGAAATGTGGTGAGCCAAACATGGGTCTTGCATTATGATAACACACCCACACATTCAATTCTGTTGGTGCATGACTATTGCATAAAAAACAAAATTATTGTGCTGCCTCATCCTTTGTACTCTCAAGATCTGGCCCCGCCAGACTTTTTCCCCTTCAAAGTTGAAAATCCTGTTGAAAGGATGAAGCTTTGCAACAATAGACAACATAAAACACAATTTGCAGATGGCACTTCGCACGATCCAGCAAGAGGCATACGAAGACTGCTTAGGAAGTGCAAACAGCGTTGCGAGCAGTGTATCAATTATGGAGGAGAGTATTTCGAAGCAGACCATGCACAATAAGTAAAAGATAAGTGTAGAAAAATTGTGTGGACAAAGTTCTGGAATTTTGTGCACAGACCCCATAAAGGAGATGTGGAGTCACTGACATGCACAATGAAAAGACTGCTATGCATTAAACTTTTGGCCAAATCACCTTTTTCTGAGGTAAAACACACACACACACACACACACACACACACACACACACACACCACTGTCTCTGGCTACTGTGGTCAGACTGAAACTGTGCCTCACTGGAGCAGTAATATGATGTGGGGGGTGGGGGTAAGCAGGTGGCATGCATGGGGGGAGAGAGGGACAGCAAGGTAGGGGTGTGGGAAGATGAAGTGTTTCCTGTGGGACCATTCAGGGACGGGATGGGGACAGGGTAAGAAGGCTGCTAGATGCAACTGAGATGTTTGGTGCGGAGGCGTGGAGAGGAGGGAAGTAGAAAAAGACCGAAATAGAGCTGGGGAAAAAGACTAGTACATGTGTTGGCTGAATAGACGGATGTGTAGTGCTCGAGTTGGAATGAGGAAGGGTATAGGTAGGTTGAGGACAGCACAGATATCAGTAGTCATACTAGATCTCTTGCATAGAAAAAGACTAGGATCTCCACATTACAGGTTACGTGGAGTTGGTAAAAGTGATATAAGTTCATTGCGGACAACACTGCTCAAGTTCAGCACTGGGGCTCAGACTTTTTCCAGGCACATGGAGGTGTTGCCACAGGTTGGCGAAGGGCATTCTGCAATTCTTGAGTTTGATTTCCTAACTAAACATCATGCCAAAATCGATCTTTTGCAGCATATACAGGATGACACAGAATAACGGGAATGTTTGAAATGAGTAGTGCCAGCACTGTGGGTTTGAGATAGTTAGCGAGTAAACAGTCCGCCATTTCAGTAATTACGGATCTGTGGAATGGACAACAGTGTGCATTAGCCATAAAAATGTTTTATAAAAACAATGGTAGTTTGGTAGCGGCGCAGAGGGAGTTTTGACATTTTTGTAATTTAGGACACCATGATGAATTTCCGTCAAAACACACAATAAAATGTTGGATTAGTAACTTTGAAGAAACCAACAGGATGATCAAGAAGTGTGCATTCTCCAGCGAACACTGATGTTGTACGTAAGTCTGTCTTACAGAGCCCACGGCGTTCAATCCGTAAGCAAGCAGCAGTAGTTGGAATGTCCCAGGAGAGTGTTTGCAGAATTCTTCATCTTGATTTAAAATTTCATCCATACAAACTACAGATGGTGCAACAATTGAAGGACAATGATTACCAGTTATGATTATGATTCTGCCAACAAATGATAACAAAAATAATCAATGATGATGAATTTCTAAACAAGTTGTAGATGTTAGATGAGGCACATTTTCATCTCACAGGTTATGTGAATAACCAGAACTACTGTTACTGGGCAAACACAAATCCCAATGATGTTCATGAGCACCCTTTACACACTAGTAAACAGACAGTATGGTGTAGTGTTTCATCATATGGGATTATCGGACCATATTTTTTTGCAAATGAACAGGAAAACACAATAACTGTCAATGCCAGTCGTTATGTGGAGATGTTACGAACTTTCGTTACACCTGCACTGAACAACTTTCCAAATGTTCAAGAAGCCTGGTTTCAACAGGACGGAAGGACATCACACACTGCACAGCAATCAATGGCATATGTGTGAGAATTGTTTGGAAACTGTGTGATCTCATGATTCGGTAACATTCCCTGGCCCCATAGATCGCCAGATTTATCTGTTTGTGACTTTTTCTTGGGGGGGTGGGGGGGTACCTCAAGAGCAACATCTACATGACTCGACCAAGAACCCTGGACGAGTTAAAACAGAGAACTGAGGATGCAAGTCATAGTATCCCAGCTGACATGTTGCGGCGGTCAATGAGGAATTTTAGAAGCAGATTTCACAAATGTATTTGTATAGGACAACACCATCTAAAGGATGTTATTTTTTAAAAAATAATAAATGCCATCAGTGTTTCATAAATGGCAAAGTTGTAAGGTTTCAATTACTATGAATTCAAGTTCTTCCCTTCATCACTTCTAGTTTTATTGGATTGTGGAAATGTTTTCGTTTTTCTGTTTCACCCTGTAGCCAAGGTTGGAGAGACTTTGTTTGCACTGGGCGATATCACTGCAAGTAAGGTATTGTCGAAAGGTCCACTGAACAGGAAGTTGTTACTGTCTTCACTGCTAAAGATGAGTTCCTTTGATAACATACTGTCAGGTACTGGGAAATTATTCTGGTGTTCTGTAGGTATGGACATATTGCAGGAGATGTTACGTGTGGCTGAGCCACTTGAACATAACGAACAATTGGTCGCAAAGCAATGTTTTGTCCACGGAAGTGTAGCATGCACAATTAATGTGAAAGGTGAATGTATGGTTCTGGTTAGCATAGTTATTTCAGCATGGACAGTGTAGGTCTACCAAAGGGCTTACTGATTGCCACATTGGGTATTTTGGATGAAGAACACAGAAATGTAATCTCTATGATGTAATGACTAAGGCCACAAGCACACTGTCGACAGTTCATTACTAGATGAAGTGTGTCATTTACAGGGCAGTGACCAGAGTTACGGAAGTGTTACTGAGAATGCAACTAAGAGCACTATTGCTAGCATCATACGAAAGGATGAATTCCTTGTTGAAGTTGGGGAGAATCAGTCCCAGGTCTCTGGTCATTTTTTTTTTCTTTTTTTAAACGCCTGATAGGCACACTTACATTCCAGTGATCATTCAAATTTAACACCTTTTTTCAGCAAATGATTTAGTGGTTGAGCAATTTGTACAAAGTTTTAACTAATTTTCAGAAATAATTACAGAGACCCACAAAAGATTGTAACTGTTTTGCTGTTTAAGGAGTCAAAAATTCAGAAACTACTGACATCAAACAGGAACTGGTTTGTACACCCTCTTCACTAATAACATGGCCCAAGTACTTTAGATGTACTTGACATGAATCTGTGCAAATTACCTTTTTCAATATTTAGCATTATAAGTGCTGCCTGTAGTCGACTGAATGCTTCTTTCAACCATACTGCATGTTCTCCAATATCTTCCAAAAAACTATAATGTCATCAAAATATACCATCAATTAAGTATTTGTTTAATGCACAGGGTCCAACACCCGATCCTGTTTACCCAACATAATATACTGACAGGTAATAATGTTCTGGTTTATAGTAACCCATCTTGTATGCCACCATCAACAGCTGGTAAAAGACATCATAGAACATAGCATAGTCACTGGGAGGCACCTGTGGTCTTGGTCTTGGAAAAAGATCAACAGACATCTCCAAAAATATCACTTTTGTTGTGGCTATAGGTACTCGAATGCTCAAACCATCACTGACGCCTATCTGATATGAAATATTGTGCAGATGTTTGATGGTGTAAGTAGATTCAAATACATCTCCTCACTGGATCTGCAGACTGGTTACCACTAGATGGAGGTAGTCCCAGAGGACAGACCTAAAACAGCTTCTCCATCTCATGCGGACATTTTCAACATTGCAGGATGCCACTTAGATATAGAAAACCACCAGCCACATTCTGAAGACTGTAGCATGGAATTTGCATGGCCTAAAACCTAAAGAATGCATGGTATATCTGGATGATATTATAGTTTTTCATAAGATATTGAATAATATGCTAAATGGTTGAAAGAAGCATTCAGTAGATTCCAGGCAGCACTTATAATGCTAAATTTTGAAAATTGTCATTTGCAAAGATTCATGTCTAGTACTTGGGCCATATTATTAGTGAGGAGAATGTACAAACCAGTCCCTGTTTGGTGTCAGTAGTTCCTGAATTTTTGACTCCTCAAAAAACAAAACAGTCACAATCTTTTGTGGGTCTTTGTAATTATTTCTGAAAATTAGTTAAATGTGAGTGTGCCTTTCAGTTGTTGAGAAAAAAAAGAAAAACATTGACCAAAGACCTGGTAGCAGTTCTCCCCAATTTCAACATGGAAGTCATCCTTTCCTGTGATGTTAGCAATTGCGCTCTTGGTCAGAATATAGATTGTAAGGAGCATCCTGTAGCATACACTTCGTGACGCTGCCCAGTGTGGAACACAATTACTATACCACTGAGAAGGAAATTTTAACAGTGTTCTTTGGGATCACTTACTTTCAGTGTTACCTGTATGGGCAGAAATTCAAAGTTTTAACAGACCACATTTTACTGAAATGGCAACTGGGTTTGAAGGAATCCTCTAGAATGTTAACAATCAGGGCTCTTCAGTTGAGAGAGTTCGACTATGAAGTCATTCATACACTGGAGCCACAGGGTTGCAAAGTTACAAGCTATTGGTAAAAGTGGGAGTGAATGGAAAAGAGCACAGTAGATGACACAGACCGTCAAGGATTTAGGTCTCAGCCACAAATTATAATGCACGAGGGCTTACTATGCAAGTCGACAAAATGAGGATCATGTTTAGTGGTTCCACTGCCACTGAGAAACAAAGTATTACAGCAGGTATATGAGCAAGTGTTGAAAAGGTGAGGCGGGGGTAGCTGAAAAATTTTGGTGGCAGACAATAAAATGTGATGTGGATCAGTATGTATGAAACTGTGTACCATGCAAGCAACGGGTCATTCTTAGCCATAAAAAAATTCTTCTTCAAAAGTTGCCAGAGGCATCCAAGTCTTTTTAAGTAAGAGGGTTGGATATTTTAGGTCCATTTAACAGAACACCAGCTGGTGATAAGTGTATGTTGATGATCGTTTATCACTTTTCGCAATTTATATCTATGACAACAATTCCTGACCATCAGGTTGCTTTGGCATTAGTGAATAATTGACTTTATTGACTCATCAAGGTGCGGATTTCTTTGTCTGATTTGATGAAACACTTGTGCTATAATATTTTCTTTGTATTCGCAAGTTATGGACAAATACCTTCATCAGCAAGAAAATGAGTGAACAGAATGCATTCATAGGACAATTTCGAAGATATGAGTAATAACTCATCATGTTAACATGCAGACTGGGACACATCTCCAATTTGTGGTTGGCACTTGAAATTCCAAGGTCCATACTAACACTGGTCTCTCTCCATATGAGGTGGTCTTTGGAAGGAAAAGGCAATCTCTCTAAGACATATTACAACTTATGTTAGGTTCTGATGTCAAGTCGAAAAAGGAGTTCACGAAAATGGTGTGTGAAGTTTGACAGAGCATCAGATGAGCAAATATGAAAGCTCTAGAAAGACAAGAACATTTGGGACAGTGTGTGTGTGTGTGTGTCTGTGTTAACTTCCATTACTCAGCATCAGCCAGTGAATGTTGCTTACCAATTTTTACACACTAAGAGGGAAAAGCAAGAAATGTCTAACGAAATACAATGGTGAATGTCAAGTCATAGAAATGACTTTCCTGCTTAATGTTAAGATCCAGTTACCAACTAATTCTTCTGTTGTACATATAAGTAGAATAAACCTGTTTGATGGTGCAGTCAACGCCTTTCCACAAATTCCAGTACCAATGCCATTGCAGAGTAGACAACCATGGGAGGTTAGCAGGAATGCGCCACCAACACTTTACTGCACACAAGGCATCCTGCATAATGAGATCATGAAACTAGCTGTACATAAAAGTGTATTGCTGCATTGTATGTTCCTTATTGTATTAATTTTGTGTCTTCTACTGTTACACATGTATTACGTGTTAGGGATTAGCAGGTAATTTGTTAAAGCCACTTATTTGTGTTATAGTGTGGGCACTCATTTTTGAGGAGACAAGGAAATGGTGGAAATTCCTTTCCCTCAGGTGGCATAATGGCATTAAACTCAAAGAATAATTGTAGTCCTGATGCTACTGCTTTTCATCAAAGGAGTAGTAGGAGGTGCAGTCCTGAACTAGCCATTGAACTCCAGAGTATTGTTTTCCAAGCAACTAGACCTTTGCACCAGATTCTCATAGAATAGCTTGATGACATAACTAAGCAGTAGCAACAGAATTGTACCAATACCGGTAATTAAATTATAGCAGATAGAATGAGTTAGATCTTGACTGTATTGGGGAGTAAAACCTAGATTTAAGTGGAAAGAAGTAATATAACTCACTCTCATCAGATATTAAGTGGGACTGCATGATATAAACTGGTGTCAATGTCATCTATGTTAGTTGCAGTTGTTCTGGGTACACCAGAGTAAAATTATGGATGATTTTCTTGAAGGAGGGAGGACTGTTGTACAGTAAATTCAATTCCCAGGTGCAGCAAAATGTGGACCATTGGTAGCAGTTCCACTGTCGCTGAGAAACAAGGTATTACAACAGGCACATGACCATGTTATTGTTTGGTGCGGGCACTATAGAATCAGGTCCAGCTCATATTGTGTGCCACAACTGGTATCTGGAGCACAAAATCAGTGCTATGTTGGAAAAGGCACAGCACCACTCATAATACATTGTTACACAGAGACGAGCCATAATCAAGAAGCCCAAACAAGGCAGAATGACAGCAATTAAAGCATCAGATTTGTGCGCCTTGCAGAGACAGAACATGCAAAGGCGAGGGGGAAAAGGCAATAACTGAGCCTTCACGGTTGGGACAAGTCCACTGAAACCTCCAAATAGTGAGTGCAAATGACTGCATCATCTACCGTGATGATGTTATGCCCAGCTCCAATACAACCATTTCTGAAGCTTCAAACTCAGTGTCTGGTCATCCCTTTTTTTTTTTTCTGATTCTGGCGGTAGTTACAGAATAACATGACTGGCGAATCATGATGTGCAGCCTACGGCAGAGAGAAGACTTTACCTCTGACACCACAGTCAGTCGGCTGTAGTGGGACTTAGCTGTTGCAAGCAGCTACTGCTGTTCAGTCGCTGCTGTAATCGAAGAAGATGAGCGTGAGCCTGGGCCTTCCCCTGGCAAATAAGCATTGTGAGTGAGTGCAAACTTCTGCCTCCAAACTGTTGGGCATGACACCTGAGTATCGCCTCCTTGGCTGTACACTGTGTCGTCTGGGTCCTGGGTTTCTGCTTTCACAACACCTGCCATCCATGATATGTTGTTGGCACTCACATAAGAGTACTTCCCTCTTAGAGAGTCCTGAGCCGAATTGCACAAGCAGCCTGGAAGCCACAGCAGACTTGTGCCTGCTGGCTCCTATCTGGGCTGTCTGTACGACAGCACTTTTGGGCCCACATAACAGATGAAGCCAATTCAGCACTGTGCCTGCATCCCTCGTAGCATGGAAGTGCGTGAATCAGTGTACCTTCTGCAACACTGGAGAAGACATTCTGTACTGTAAAAATCATGAGTAATAAACATGATCCCAGATAATGCTGTTTCATTGAGGCAGAAGGGTGTATAACATCTGTCCTCACCAGCTCCAGAGCTCGGCCTCCTACACCAGTAGTGTCACTACATCACCTGCTCAACTTCCATGCTCACTAAAAACCCTGAAATGAGGGGTGACCACTACAGTAGAACAGTCCCTCTGGTTGATAACTTGGCTTCAGAGCTGTCAACAGGTTTCCCAGAAATGCTAGCACATCCTATCCTGCTTTACTCAAGAATGGAGCAACTGGAGTAGTGGCCCTAGTACCTAGGATGGATACTAGAAAAATAGGCGAGGCCCTGTCCTCTTTCAATGCATCTGTCTATACAAGTCCCTGTTATCTTCCTTAATTTGAGCCACTTGCTCTGGCAAAGACTGAACCACCTCTGTAATGGTAACCCTTTCTCCCATAGTTTGCTCATTGTAAAGCCTGTGTCTACAACAGTAGTACAAATGCACGGAAATACTTAACGCTAATATAAATGCTATAACTTTACAAACCCTACTTAATCCTTATGGCTGAGTGCCAACCAAGCACTCTCTCTGCATTCTCTGGCATAATGACCAGGCCTATAACACTTAACACAGATCTGTGGATACGAATGAGCACACAAGGCATTGTGCATCAGGAAATTAACACTATTCACATCTAAGTGGGTATAGACCAGAATATGTTACTTTTGTGTTACATCTACATTCATTCAAATCAATCCCTGAGTCCTCTTTCTTGAATCACAAGAGTAAAAAAGAATATGCTGAACAACACTGAACTGCAACATGACTCGCTATCATTGGCTGCTTCTGACACCATTTGAACAGGGTTGCGGCTTTGGACATTTGTTTTCTGGGATAGTGATGATTGATGGAAATAATGTGTTTAAAGGGACTAAACTACTAGCTCATCAGATCCATGGGATAGCTGATTCAGGATGTGGTGCTGCATGTAGGGTGCATACTATCAGTTTCTCAGTGGCTGGGAAATCAGAAATTCTCAGTTAGCTCACACAAATACACAATGGCTGCAGGAAGTGACTCAAAGGCAGGCAGCCATGGCTACCTCAGCAAAACTCAAGGTAGTATGCTCTGCTTACAGCAGGTGAGAACGCAAATGTGACTGTGTGCTGTCTCAGTGAAGAAAAGTAGCATGCTCTGTCAAGACTTACATAAGGTGCCTGACAACCCACAGGCCCCTGGAGATGCCCCGAGGTGAGTTGGAGCCACCTAGAAGGCAGCTGGATGGCACTGATTTAAGCTGTGGCAACATCACGTCCAGCAGCAGCCTGTAGACCAGCAGCTAGATGTGGACGAGGCTGGATGACCTGCATTTGGCCATCTGCTGGTGTGGAGTAACTCTCTGTGTCTGTCTGTTGATTATTCCGCTGCTAGTATAGTAACACAGTCAGTTTGCATGGTTTGTACGAGAAAAAAAGCTGAGAAATGTTTTGTGATTCGCCCAGCCTGAGAAAGCTCACACAATATCCAAAGTGGCTTCATATTCTTATCTAGGGATTCCAATGCATTGTATGTGAAAGAAAATTCAGGTTCCATTGTGGACTTACCTTCCTGGAAACCAAACCATCTTTCACTGATGATGTCAAAATCTGAGGTGCTTCACAATTCTGGTATGCAATATTTTCTCAAGGATTTTTGCAAATGTGGTGAAGAGGTGTTAAACAAATAGTGGGTGACTTGTATCGTCTCTCGATTTTTCTAGAAAGACTTTACTGTAGCAAGGTTCATGTCATGTGGGAAAAGACCCCATGTAACGCAACACTTATGTAGGCCAGGTATCAGCTGCCTTGAACTGGTACAAGGTGAGGCGAATTTGGTTGTGAAGCAGAATGGTAGCAGACAGCCCCACAGCCAGGGATGCTCCGCGACCGCTCCATATGAGTCCAATTGCAGAGGTGACAGTGAAGGGCTGGACGTAGGTAAATCTCAATATGGGGAATTTGGACAGAGGTCAGTTGCTCAGAAGAAACGATGCATCAGCAATGGCAGAGTGTCAGATAGGCTCAAATATGGCTTCTCACAGTCCTTAGAAATTCGACAATAAATCACAGTCACATAATAAAGCAACTCTGAATACATCTGTGATCTCATAGAAATGAGGTGCATCCACTGACACAACAATATTCTCATCACCTTTAAAACTACAAAAGTTCATATTTTACACTGACTAAAACATTTTCACAATGAACCTCCGAATTAACAACTTTTAAACACTTCAGGCAATTGCAACAAGCGATACCTTAAATAAAATCATTGAACTACAGCTATCATCCCTGAAAGTTCAATATCTTTATCTACTTTAATTTCTGATTTATTAGGTTTTTTGTATGTTTTTATTATGCAAATATTTGTCGGAACATTGCATTATCCACAATAACACAGCTAATGAATGTAGCATGAATACTTCATATCTTCTCATACCATATCTATTTAATGAATACATTACAATTTTTTCCAGATATTTATTTAACTATAGATTACAATTGCTAATACAGAATCACAGTGATTTAAGAAGTGGTCAATGACATGTGTTAGCTGTTACACTATCGAAAAGAGAATCAAAAAGTACTTCTATCAATCAGGTGTAAATAATTGTTTAAACAATATTTAATGACAATTTGCTGTCATTTAATGTGAGCACACTTGACCAAGACACTAGCTTATTTATTTATGAACAAACCCTTTTTTGTAATTATTGTAAATGATCTGAGTGTGACCAAATGTTTATAATATTTCTTTATTTAAATTATGTTTTAATATATTAGTTTCTTGCGGGAAGAGATCAACTTGAGTCAGATCATGTCTGTAGTACTTAAGAATGATGCATTTTTGGTGGGTATGATCTTAGCCAATGGAGAAGCAGGCAGGGGTAGAACACCATGGGAGTCAAGTGGAGAGAGACTTGTTTCGGGTCTTGTACTCTATGAAGCAATTCTGGACTTTTACATTTCTTCCTGAAGAAACAAGACCTGCTAGTGATATATTGTTTTCTTTTGGTTGAGTGGGTGATAGATTCTGGGCAGCGAACAGCTGCTATGATACTTCAACTTTTGCACACTCTTTCACATTTGTTTTGGAAGAAGGCACACTTGCCAGAGGTGAAGTGAGTTATTCAGTTTTGTAGGTGATTGATTCTGGACAGTGAACAGCCACTACAGTTCTCTAACTTTTTCCGATTGGATTACGGAATAAACACTTTTACATTTTTTTCTGGAAGAAGGCAAATTTTCCTACGGCAAAGTGAGTTATTCGATTGTGTAGGTGATTGATTCTTGACGGTGAAGGACCGTTACTATTCTCCAACTTTTTCCCATTGCATTACGGAATTGAGAATAGAGTGAGTATGAGTTTTTACTCGTTATCTCATATGTGTTATTTTGTTAATCACCATGCTGAAGTCTCACCCATTTTGAGCTGGTGAATATTTCTTGTATTGGGATCACAAAATGAACTTAGTTTTCATGCATTTTGGATGTCTATTTAGCTTCGGGATTATGCTACCATTCTCGTAATGCTCTCAATGCAATTTTGCTGCATTTTATATGGTTATTTTCTGTCTGTATTTTAATGGGTATCACAGACACTTTTTGTTTAGTTGAGGTATACTTTCATGAATAAATATTATTCATCATTTTTCTCTGTTATCTACATCAATTACAAATATTAGAATATAACTTTTTTTAATTAAATTATTCATTTATTTTTTATTTTATGTTTCTGTGTATTTTCTTAATTCACAGTTCTGGCCAATGCATACACCTATTTGACAGGAGCATCACAGCTTCAGATTATTATTTGCAGCAAGTCAGCTGCTGGGCATGAAATAAGGGATGTGCAGCTCGATCCTATGACATTATCAAGCTATCATTTTTTAAACAGAGTTGTGCATAGTCCAGTTACTTGAAGTATGAGCATCATACACTCATTCGACCTATACTTGAGTAATGCTCATCAGTGTGGGATCCGTACCAGATCGGGTTGACGGAGGAGATAGAGAAGATCCAAAGAAGAGCGGCGCATTTCATCACAGGGTTATTTGGTAACCGTGATAGCGTTACGGAGATGTTTAGCAAACTCAAGTGGCAGACTCTGCAAGAGAGGCGCTCTGCATCGCGGTGTAGCTTGCTCACCAGGTTTCGAGAGGGTGCGTTTCTGGATGAGGTATCGAATATATTGCTTCCCCCTACTTATACCTCCCGAGGAGATCATGAATGTAAAATTAGAGAGATTCGAACGCGTACGGGGGCTTTCAGACAGTCGTTCTTCCCGCGAACCATACGCGACTGGAACAGAAAAGGGAGGTAATGACCGTGGCACGTAAAGTGCCCTCCACCACACACCGTTGGGTGGCTTGCGGAGTATAAATGTAGATGTAGATCAGGAAATTAATAAGAGTCTTCTCAGGCTTCCAGCTGTGTCAAAGGGTTAAAATCTCATGAGCTCTTGACTGAGCTCTCCTCAGCTATTGTCAAGATGTAAATGGCTGGACTGTAACTGTGGCCTCACTATTACATAGCCGTGCTGCTAGCTGTGATGTGATTTAGTGCTCTCTTCCTTGAGAAATCTGGTACTATTTTCATCCTGATCTGTTGTGCCCGCTTCAACCTTACAATGGCTGGATTCCAGGCTGTATTGAGCTGCAAACCACCGTTCTTGTTGATGGTGTTTTCAGATATTTTTATTTCTACTGCTTCTTTTATGACACTATCCCAAAATCCCTCCATTCTCATAATGACAGAAGTTTCATCCAATAGAATTTGGTGTTGATTTTCTAAACTGTGTTCTGCCACAGCTGATTTTTTCCAGACAGCATAGGCCATAAGCACCTCTCGTGTTCCATCTGGTGTTGCTCCAAGTGCATACTGTTTGGTCAACATATTAGCAACCACATTGACATTGAATTTTGTACACACCAGGTGTTCTAAGATCTAGTTCGTCCTTCACAGATCTCATAAGCTGTTGTATTTTTGCTGGGGTCTGAACACTGATGAGATGTTTTGTCTCTTTAGGAGCCAGCTAATCCTTCCCGACACTGTGCTACAGAAAGGCAGGTATCTCTGTGATACCGGGAGGTGATTGCAGCCATTTTACCAGAAAACTTTTAGGAGGTGGCTTAGTTCTAGTGGCAGATTTTCAGTGACAGACGAATTTAGCATGGTGGCATGGTGGACAAAGGTGTTCAGAATGCCACTTTTTGTGCTGGATGGTGGTGGCTAAGAGCTTGCAGATACCGATCCTTGAGTGCAGGTTTCCTGTGCACATTGTGTGGTGAACAAGGATATCAAGGAAGGTCAATTCATCATCTATCTCTACTTCCATCATAAACCTAATGTGGCTGTGAATGCCTTTCAGGTGTTCTAATAGGTCTCCCCATTTTTCACATCCGTGGGACCAGATATTAAAAGTGTCATTGACATAACGATAAAAGCAACTTGGCTTATCTGGAGCTGTGTCCCAAGTGACGTCTTTGGATTTCTCCATAAAATGCTTGACTATAGATGGAGCTAACAGACTTCCCATCGCACACCATTAAACTGATGGAAATACTGGCTGTCATATATGAAATATGATGATATCAACATGTGCTTAAACAATCCCACAATTGTGCAATTGAGTAACTGGGAGAGGAGACCTATGCAATCTTTGACAGGGAGTGTAAATAAGGAGACAACTTCAAAGCTGACCAATATATCATCTTGACCAAGATGCAGATGTTTAATTTGGTTGATAAAATCACCAATGTTCTAGATGTGAAGCACACATCATGCTTTGCCAGTCTGTAAGTTGGTGACCCAATAGTGTTCAAAACGGGACAAATACAACCTGTTTTCTGGATCTTTGGTAGCCCATAAAACAAAGGCAGTCTCTGCATCTGAGGATAAATTAGCAGATGGTTTACTCGTGTGGACTGCCAGTTTGAGAGCTATAACTCAGCTGAAAACTATTAGGTAATGTCACACCTGATATACAAAACCATTAAATGTGTGTGTCAAAACTTTACATAATTAATCTGAGCATACTTGTAGGAGTTTGTTGTAAATATTTTCTACATCTGATGATCCTTTGCTTTCTAAAGACGCAATGATTTTAGTCATTTCATTTCTAGTTCTGGGAAGATACACTTATATCCCTTATAGGATTAGGAAAATGGTGTTTCAGTATCTGAATGGCATTTTCTAAGGAGCCATTGTAGCCTATTTGCTCAGCAATAATTAAGAAATTGTCAGTGAAGAGTTTTGCATTTATCTCTTGGTTGCTTACACAATTATCATCAATATATAAGATGATGTCTTCAGTTTTGTTGGCACAGAGGGCACCTGTTTCACTCCTAATTATGTCCCACACTGTTCTGATTTCATTAGAAGATTGGTCGATTTTGAAGTTAAGATATAAACTTTTTGGCTGTTAAGAGTACCTGAAGCAAGACTAAATAGGAAATTGTTGGAAGCAGACTGCAGATTAATGCCAATAATAGATAGATAGGAACCCAAATTTAATATTCGTGAGCTAGTCATTGCACAAACTCATGGAAAGAGCTCTAAGTATAAGGAACTTGGTAAATTTTTTCACCAGTATGTAGGGCTGAGGGATGAGGAGCACACCAATATCGAAACCTAATATTGCTCCCATGGTGCTCACCAGCAACTAAGATGTCACAGTGCACTAAAGATCTATTGGTCGATTGGCTCACTACAGTGACAGTCAAGAGAATGGAACCCCGTATCCATTGCCATCATTACCACTGTTTGTACATCACACCTTAAACACACTTTGCAGCACTTTAAGTACCACCATGCATCATGTATCAAGTGTGAGATGATGAGATTGTAGGAAAGTTCATTTTACATTTTTAAAGGTAATTAAGACACTTCACACCTTGTTCAAGTGCATCAGCCTTTGATTTGTGAAACAATAATTTGAGGAGAGCTGACAACTCTTAGAAGACTTGAACATGATGACATCATGACACCCAATTAACTGTCCATCCAAATGACTGGACACTGTCACAAAAGTGGCCAAGGACAGTGTTTATCTCCTACAGGAGGAACAGGATGCTGAGCACAACACACACTATGTGGATTCTTCTCCGTAACACCAGCTTCTCTCACTTATGTAGTGGGAGTTGACTTGCAGTACACCTTTCGATCTTGCAATCCTCCCAGCCAAGATCTCTGCTAGCCCCCTGCTCTACAAGCACCTCCACATCCACATCCACATATACCCCAGGATCTTAACTTCGTTCATCCTGTAGCCACAAGCTCTACCCCAGTCTTCCTCTGTTCAGCTCCCCCTCCCAGTCAACTCCTTAACGTCATCTCGCATTGCCTGTGCTCAGCAATGTTGATGCCTGTGCTTGTTCTGCATTTCTTTCCTATGCACCTGCTGCTTCTCCTTTGCAGCCATTTGCCAACCTTCCTCAACCCTCCCTCCCACTCCCTGTCTCCTTTCTCCCGTCACCCACATCACACCATACAACCCCTCACTCCAGTCGAGCTGGTGTCATGGCCTCATGTAGTCTGCTGCCACTACTTAGTCGTTTGTGCATGTTTTCTCTAAGTTCTTGGTCTTGTCTGTGTGTCTCAAAACTCAACACCTCTATTATTCTTTATGCCTTAATTTATACACAGCCAATGAAATTTCATTGCCATAATTTTTAAAACATACTGGCATCACTACACACCAACCCCTCACTCCATTCTTTGGAAGGCTTTGTCTTTTATTAAGAAGGCAGTCATACATACCCTAATTATTACTTAAGTGTGCTTCACATTATTAGCTGATCATACAATAATCCAGAATTTTCAACTACAATCTACGGACTTCAATTAAAAAAAAGAAGAGTACATCAGTATTTGCTAACTACTAGTGAATAACATTTTCAAGAGTATGGCATGGAAGACTGTTACTGTCTTCAAACAAAACATTAATTAAATGGGCAGTACATCTTTCAAGGAAGTGTACACTAGTACTTTGTGTATCAATTCAGTGTTGATCTTCCACTTGTGATGTAATAATATTTTGAGGCATTATTATTATTGTATTTTTCCCAAGGGTTATTATTCTTTCAATATATGGTGATAATGGCATTGTAAGAATACCTTTCACAAGTAATACTTTTAGCAACTGAAATACGTCATTTGACCGAATGGTAAACGTAGTTCGATACATTTGCCTGTTCTTCACAATGGGCCCCACCTCCTGTAAAGAAATCAATAAAACAAAAATTATTCAATTGACAAGTGCACTTCACTAATGTGAAGATTTCTTAAAAAAACCTTCCCAGTTAAAAATGTATGGATTAACACTGTATAGTTCTGCATTTTTTTTAAAAATCTAGGCTTTAAGTATTCCTACTACAATAAGTGAGTATTTTTGTTTACAACACACTATTATCTGTGCGATTCACATTTTTATCACTTGCACCAAAGCACTGATATGCCCTGATCTACTGGAGTATGCAGAACAAAGCTCTGGATTATACTCACATTTTGACTCTCCAGAAAATATGGTCGTCAGAAAAAAGGGAATGAGAATTGAAACAGAAATAATTGTATGATTATTTCCCAAATGTGAACAGGAGGCAAATGATATGAATTACACTGTGTTTTAAGGACTATTTTGTAAATAAAATTCTCATTTCTGGTTGGTAATACTGAAATAATGCAGTATGTTTTTAAGTGTGACTTTAGCATGTTTTGTAAATACAGTAAAATGCAGTTTCTGTTAAAAGCGGTGTATTTTGGATTATATGTTTTTCAATTATTCACACTGTCTTGGGTCCAAATTATCCTGGATAAACAGGAGCTTGTTGCACATGCTAAATAATGGAATGAAGAAAGAGAAACACTCAACATATTTACAAAGTTTCATCACAGACAAGCTTGTGAACTACAGGAGTGTTATCAAATACATTAGGGCCACCCAGTACACAAGAGAGCTTTCATATGATTATCTCAATTGTAAAGTGGCAGGGCAAAATGATGGTCCAGCTCTACTTTGGGAGAATGAAAAGATGGCAGTGTATTATCAGAGAGGAACAAAATATTTAATCTACTACTACTACTACTACTACTACTACATGCCACACTTAATAAAGTTAAATGATGCAAATAAGCAACCAGAACCTTTGCAAGCTGATTTTCTCTGACAGTTGCTGTAACTCACATGAAGCTACAGGGAACAAATAAGGAGATTGACTCATTAGGGTATTATGAAAAATGCAGTCAACTTGCATAGATCTGTGTTCCATAATTTTGCACCATACCACCTGACCTGCACAATGTGATTTTCTGGGACAGTCAATTTCAAGACTTAATATAATTATTACTGAGATCATTTTACAAAAAGGCAGATATATCGTGAACAAATTACACAACCATTTTCGTATCGCCAGTATTTTTCAAAAGTGTTCACATCCACCACACACACATTGGTACGTAACATTCCATTTGGGAACATCACTAATTCGCTTCACACTGACGCGTAGAGCTAAAAAATTATATGTTCTGTCATGTGACTTTATTTGTTATTTTTGGCTCGACAGGAATTTGATTTTACTTTTTACTTGTAGTATGTTTGTGTATTAAGACTTATTTGTTTTGTAATGTTTATATAATAAACTGTGAGAGGCAACACACGGCACAAATATGAGTGCACACAAATGTAAAGCCACCCATTGGACTGGTGAAGGACGAATAAGTGCCATCTAGTATGCACTGAACACAACCACTGACCATGGCAATAACTCTGAGGAGCCAACACACACCCAGAAAATAACAAGGAACTGGCAACTTAAAATCAAGAAGGATATACTGTCTTTGTTGTGATACCACTGTAATGAGAATAGTACTCTTTCTTTCCATTCACTACTCTGCTTTGTACCTCGATATAGGATGCACTTTTGTCAGAGCCATCCCAAAGCCCACATTTCATGACAGCAGAAAAAGCCTACTGCTTTTGCTACAAAAGCAGCAAACTTTTATCATGGTAATGTTATAAAACAGATGATTATCCTCAATTAGGTAATGAGCATTTTGATTAGTCTGGGTTGGATGGTTGACTGAGGCTTTAGGTACGAACAGGTCATCAGTTCCTAGAAGCAATGGCAGGTCATGAGTGCATAGATCCAGGGATAGGTCATTCACAATTAGTGACGTACGTGTTCTTACAATTGAAGTACGTAGTAGCAGAAAGACAGACATTGAAAGCAATACTAATGCCAGAGCTGAGGCAGAATTTATGGAGAAGTGTATGGATTGAGCCAGTACATAGGTTACAGCAGACGAGTGATCTCCATTGGCGCATCCAATAGCACGAAAGACCCCACCTGCATCCGACCACGGCCAGCCTGAGGAAGGGCTAAGACTGTTACTGAGCAAAGATAGTCTGCTAGTTGGCAGATTCTAGAAACTGAAAGAGCTAAAACATAACAGACATCAGTTGGACAGTCAATAATAAAAACCAGAGGAGAGAAATATGTAAGGTATTAGGTGGGCATCCCCGGGGCTCTGCACGAGACAAGAGTCGTGCCACCCCCAGCCATCCTGATCCTGGAGACTATTCACCGAGTCAGGATATATTAAAACAACACCGAGGGAAGACCATTTAATAAAACAGAGAACTCTGCTACCAGCTGTCAGCTCTGCTGTAACCACACTATGTTCCTGGCAGTGAATGGGATTACATACTGACAGGAAATGTAAATCATATCCCATCTGATCAACAGTTTTAGAGTTGTCTATATAAAGAATGGTAGCAACGTGGAACTCTAAAACCTGGATATAACAGACACAGAAAGTTTGTGGGGTTGATAAACTTTAGGACCTTGGAAAGGATTGGTTCTAATCCGTGGCCTGGGCATCACCAAAGGGGGACTACATGAGAAAACGTGGGAAGCACAGTCCAAGAAGGATGTAGAGTGCTCCTGGCAGAAGGAAGCATGGTGCACTCCATCTGGTAATCCTGCCGGTGGGTGGCAATCAGGACAACATCTGTCCTATGTAAAGAGAATGATATATGTGGGATGATCAGGAATTGTTGGAGGGTGATTACATAGGAGACCAAGAGGTAGTAACCATCTTCGGCGAGGAGACTGTCTGAAAGGCACCAGTGGCCAGATGCATGCCACGATGATGGACTGGGTTCAAACTGTTTCTAAGCTGAAGGAGCCATCCAGCCACAAACCTGGAAACCACAGTCCAATTGGGATGAAACCAGGGCCCAGTAAATACAGATAAGAGCAGAATGATCTGAACCACAAGATGTATGGGCAAGGAAGCAGAGAGTGTTGAGCTTCCACATGCAGCTAGTCTTCAGGTGATGAATATGGGGCAGCCAAGTCAGCTTGGTACTTAAGTAGAGTTCTGGATCAGAATGGACTGTGGTGCAATGGCAAAAATGCATGACCGTCGTTTTTGTAGAAGAGAACTGGAAACCATGGTAAAGAGCCAAAGCAGAGGCCCACCGGATGGCACCTTGTACATGGCACTCAGCAGAGGCTACAAGTAGATGCTGTATCAAATGCAAAAATAGCTGACATATGACGCAAGGGTGACTAGCGGCCCAACAAATGTCACTAGCCCATTGCAGGTGATGAAGAGTGCGACTCTCAACACAGAACTCTGTGGGACACCATTCTCTTGGAACCGTGGGGAGATGAGTGAAGTGCTGACTAACCCGGAACCACCAGTGGGATAAAAAAATGATGAATAAAATACGGTAGGGGGCCTGGATAGCCCTAGTTATGGAAGGCGAGTCCAATGTGATGACTGTTGGTTGGTTTAAAAGAGGAGGGGGGGGGGGGAGGGGGAAGGGACCAAATTGCAAGATCATTGGTCCCTTGTCCCCCGCCCACCCCCCCAAAAAAAGGGGGGGGGGAGAGAGGGGAGAGAGAGAGAGAGAGAGAGAGAGAGAGAGAGAGAGAGAGAGAGAGAGAGAGAGATATGGAAAGCACAATAATAGGAGAAAGGAAGAACCTGAACGACCACAGAAGGACAGCCAACACTACAATGGACAAAACAGGAAAAGAAAACCACAGATAGAAGAATCAGGTAGAAGGAGTAAAAACAAGAGAGCAGATGACCGTGGCTGGGCAACCATGAGAATAAAAAGGAAAAGCCATCCACTCTGTGACACATTAAAACATCCACCCTAAAACACCCTAAAAGAATTACGAGTGGAGAACACAAAGGGATAAAGGGCATGTAGTAACACTTATACAGGATGATAAAACCCACCGTCATGTGTAAAATGTAAAAAAAATTAGCCAATGAGGCATTGTCAGCTAAAATTAATGGCAACGAGTCCGGTAACTGAAGAGTCTGTCGCAGGGCAGCCAAAGGAGGACAGCTCACCAAGATACGGACCAGTGTGAGCCGGGCGCCGCATCAACACTGAGGTGGGCCATCACAGTGCAGGAGGTAGTTGTGTGTCAACCAAGCATGGCCAATGCGGAGCCGACGGAACCACAGAGCCCCTGCAAGAGGCCCGCATGGAGGACTGCCTCACATTCATAGTCTCCTTAATGGCATGCAGTTTGTTGTGCGTGCTGAAATTATGACATTACGTCTCCCAAAGATGCAAAACCTTGTGGCGTAGTATTGAATGCAGGTCAATTCCAGAGAAGGCGATCTCCATAAGCAGTTTCTACGTAGCCTGTTGGTAAGTTCATAGCCTGGGATTCCGACGTGACCTGGGATCCAGACAAACCCCACTGAACGACTGAACCATTCCAGGGCATAGATGGACGCCTGAATGGTCGCTACCAAAGGATGACAAAGGTAGCACTGGTTGATAGCTTGTAGGCTGCTCAAGGAGTCAGTACACAGAAGAAAAGACTCCACAGGGCATGAACGGATGTGCTCAAGAGCACGAGATATAACAACCAACTTGGCAGTGAAAACACTGCAGCTAGCGGGCAAGGAATGCTGTTCAATATCTCCTCCACGTACATATGCGAAGCTGACGCAAGCATCAGCCATCAAGCAGTTGGTGTAAACCACTTCGTGGCCTCGGTACATGCCAAGAATTGAGAGGAAGTGGCAGCAGGGAGCTGTGGGGTTAACTGAATCCTTAGGGCCATGTGAAAGGTCCAGGCAAAGCTGCAGCCTAGGTGTACACCGTGGAGGTGTACGTAAATGGACCTCAGGTATAGGTGGTAAAGGCAAGGACTCCAGTTCGGAAAGAAGGAAGCCCAGACCTGGGCCGCTAATGCGGGAGATGAACTGCCGTGGGTGGGAAAAGGAGACGGTGATTCAGATGTGCAAGAGAACTACGAACAGGTGCAATGTAACTGTGCAGCAGTGTGCACGCCTGACCTGCAATGGAGGGACTCCGGCCTCCACCAGGACACTGGTCTCCGGACTTTTCCTAAAAGCTCCTGTCACTAGGCGAATGCCACAGTGGTGCACTGGGTCGATAAACTCAACATTGAGGGTCCCGCCGAACTTTAAACCAGACTCCCGTAGTCAAGGTGGGGTTGAACAGGGGCTCTATAGAGCTGCAGCCGCATAGAGTGATCTGCACCCCATTTGGTGTTGCTCAGGCAGCAGAGGACATTGTTGTGCTGCCAGCACTTCTGCTTCAGCTGACGAAGGTGCGGAAGCCACGTCAATCGTGCATCGAAAACTAGTCCTAAGAATCGATATGTCTCCACTACAGTGAGTGGATCACCATGAAGGTAAAGTCCTGGTTCTGGATGAATGGTGCGACGCCGACAGAACAGCATAACAAATGACTTTGTGGCCGAAAACTTGGAAACTGTGGGCTAGAGCCCATGACTGCACCTTGTGGATGGCTTCGTGTAGATGCTGCTCAGCAACACCAATGCTGGTGGAGCAGTACGAAATGCAGAAGTCGTCTGCATACAGAGAAGGTGAGAGGGATGGCCCTACAGCTGCTGCTAGACAGTTAATAGCCACTAAAAATAGAGACACTCAATACAGAGCCCTACAGGCCCCATTCTCCTAGATATGGGGGGAACTATGGGAGGCACCAACTTGGATACGGAAAGTACGAAGTGACATGAAATTTTGGATAAAAATTGGGAGCGGGCCTTGGAGACCCCACTCGTATAATGTGGCAAGGATATGATGTCGCCAGGTTGTGTCATACGCTTTTCGTAAAAAAAGGCAGTAGGTCACGTGACACCACGACCCAATCCAACTGCCAACACACCATACGTTCCAGAAGATTACAAAGAATGTTGTTGAGGCTGATGAGCTGATAGCTATCCATATCATGAGGGTTTTTACCAGGTTTGAGCACCAGAATGATGGTGCTCTCCTGCCATTGCAATGGAAAGACACCATCGCACCAGATCTGGTTGAAGATGACGAGAAGATTTCGCTTGTAGTCAGATGAGAGATGTTTAATCATCTGACTGTGGATCCGATATGGCCCAGGAGCTGTGTCGGGCAATGTGCAAGGGCACTGAGGAGTTCCCACTCTGTAAATGGGGTGTTATAGTATTCACTGTGGCGTGTAGTGAATGATAGAACTTTCCCTTCCAGCCGCCGTTTGAGAGTGCGAATGGCTGTGGGGCAATTCTCCGACATAGAGGTGCTCAGCAATCGCGTTTGCGTCAGTAGATAGCACACCATTTTTGTTAACAGCGGGGACACCTGTTGGGGGTCTGGTACCTGAAAACAAGTTTTATCTTTGCCCAGACTTGGGAAGGTGACGTATGGCACCCAACGGTCGAGACCTATCTCTCCCAGCACTCCTGCTTCCGTTGTTTGATACCACCTGGCGAACGCAGGCACGGAGCTGTTTCAAGGCTATAAGGTGCTCCAGGGAAGAAACGTTTGTTGTTGTCATCTGTTAAACCATCATGTCGATGTTACTGTGTGAGGGAGATTCAACGGAGACAGCAGAGGTAAAAGTTTTCCAGTCTGCCTTGTTTGAAGCCCATCTGGGCAGGCTTCTGTGGACCTGACACTGGGGCAGTGACAGGAAGATGGGGAAGTGGTCACTATCACACAGGTCATCATGTGATCTCCAGTGGATAAATGGGAGAAGTCCTGGGCTGCAAATTGATAAATAAATGGCCAAGTAACTACCATGAGCCACAATGAAATGTGTGGTGGCCCCATTATTTAAGAGGCAGAGGCCGAATTGTGACAGTAAATTTTCGACATCTCTGCCTCGGCCAGTAAGCACGGTGCCACACCACAAGGGGTTATGGGCGTTAAAATCTCCCAAAAGTAGGAAAGGTTTAGGGAGTTCATCAATCAGTGCAGCTAGTACATTCAGGGATACGGCACCATCTGGAGGGAGATGTACCTTGCAGACAGTTATTTCCTGTGTTGTCCTTATTCTGACAGCCATAGCTTCAAAAGGGGTTTGAAGGGGCACAGGTACACTACAGACTGAGTTTAGGACATAAATGCAAACTCCACCTGACACTATTATATATATGGTTCCTGTAGTATCCCTTATAGCCGCAGAAGGCAGGGATCCACATTGCTGGGAACCAGGTTTCCTGGAGGGCAATGCAGAAAGCAGGTGTAAAGCTTACCAGCTGCCGTAGCTCAGCCAGGCAGTGGAAAAAACTGCCGCAATTCCACTGGAGGATGTCGTCATTGTGAGACTGGGAACGCGTTTACACCTCAGGGTCACTTGCTGCCACCCACTTTTTGCCTGAGCAGTCTATATCCATTGTGTCTGTGGATCCAACGAGATCTAGGTCCTCAGCTGCAGACACAGAGCTTGTAGGTAGTGGTGGTGTGGGTGCCACGGCTATTTTGTTGGTCTTAGGGATTTTCTTATTGGATTTCTCTAACTGCTCCTTGGGTTTCCCTGGCTGGGAGGACTTCACTGATTCAGTCTCTGGGACTGAGGATGAGCATGAAGCCCTATGACCAGCCGCTTTCGGACTCTTCAGCCACTGGTGGGTGTCATCTTTCCCACTTTCAGAAACCTGGGAAGGGAGTGAGCCAAGGGACCCCTTCCTAGTGAGAGGAGCCGAAGAAGACTTTTGCTTCTCCAGCTCAGAAATGGTCACTGACATCCCCGATGGTTCGGGGGAGTTGCTCCTGAAGTAGCTGGTGCAGGAGCAACAGGGTGGAAAGTTGCCCCCCACCATCAAGGGGGCAGGTGTAGTCTTCTGGTTCTGAGAGGCGACAGGAATCCGAGGAACTGATGGGGTGATAGCTGTTCTCATAGTGGCGGTGTAAGAGTGGGTCAAAGCCACAGGATGTAGGCGCTCAAATTTCCTCTTAGCCTCACTGTAGGTCAGTTGGTCCAGGGTCTTATATTCCATGATTTTCTTCTCTTTCTGTAAAATCCTGCAGTCTGGTGAGCAAGCTGAATGATGCTCTCCGCAGTTGACACAGATGGGAGATGGGGCACATGGAATATTGGGATGTGACAGATGTCCACAATCTCAACATGTGACGATGGAAGCACAGCAGGAAGACATATGGCCGAACTTCCAGCACTTAAAGCGCCGCATTGAGGCAGGTATATATGGCTATCACAGAGGTTGACCATCACCTTGACTTTCTTGGGCAATGTGTCACCCTTTAAGGCCAAGATGAAGGCACCAGTGGCAACCTGATTATCCCTTGGATCTCAATGGGTGCGCCAGACAAAATGAACATCTCGTTGCTCTGAATTGGAGTGCAGCTCATCGTCAGACTACAAAAGAAGGTCCCTATGGAATATAATACCCTGGACCATATTTAAGCTCTTATGGGGCGTGATGGTAACAGAAACATCCTCCAACTTGTCACAAGCAAATAACGCCCGTGACTGGGCAGAGGATGCTGTTTTTATCAAGAGCGACCCATAGCGCATTTTGGACCAGCCCTCCACCTTCCCAAACTTGTCCTCCAAATGCTCCACAAAAAACTGAGGCTTCATGGACATGAAAGATTCCCCATCAACTCTTGTACATATGAGGTACAGGGGCGAATAAGCTTCACTGCCATTCTTAGCCTGGCGTTCCTCCCATGGTATGGCCAGTGAGGGGAACAATTTGGGGTCATCTTTCTTAGCACTGAAGTTAGACTTTGCCTGCTTAGAGACTGCTGGCGACAGATCACCAGCAAGAGATGACTTACTATGCTTCATGGCGTGTCATCTGCCCTGATGCCACCCACTCCGACAAGGGGCCCTACCCACGGGCGCCACCCAACCGCAGTAAAGGCCATCTGGCAGGATGACCATTGCGGGGAATCCCGATGCCCAGGGTGACAGGCATCTACTCCTTGGCATACGTGGGGAGTTAATGGTGCAGTCGGTGTAGTCAGGGGGCTACAACCAACAGGGTACATGGCGGCCCCACCACTATGGACTGGCTACTGTGCTGGATATGAGGTGCAAAGAATTCCATGACCGTTGGTGGCGCAGAAAATGACACTGCATAGTGGGTGGAGGAAAACACATCCAGAAAGGTGTCCTTACTGAAGAGATGGAGGATGAGCAGGACTGCAATGCCTCAACAAGAAAGTGGGCTAAAGATCTCAATGCACAAGGGACACGATGCACCATGTAAGGTGTCCTTCCCCAATTGGCTTGCTCTTTTAGAAAATTTAGAAAGATGAAGGTCAAACCCTACAGGGGACCATCACATAAAGGCCGAAAGGTTTGAGACTCCTTTTAGTCGCCTCTTACGACAGGCAGGAATACCTCGGATCTCTTCTAACCCCTGAACCCACAGGGGGGGGGGGGGGGGCAATGTGATGACTACAAGTGGTGTCGTATGCCTTATGCAGGTCAGAGAGACTGAAAAAAGGTGTTGATGCTTAGAGAAAGCCTGTCCGACTGCTGTTTCCAACCTAAGCAGAAGGTTGATTGTTAATCTTCCCTCTCAGGAACCACACAGAGGTGGACAAAAGGCCCCAAGATTCGAGAACCTACCATAATCTACCAGTGACTGTCTAGAGACATTGGGTTCTGACCTGGATAAGGAATGGAACAACAGTGCTATCTCGCCATTGTTAGGGTAAGGCACATTGGGGCCAAAGGTTGTTTTAGACCCTGACGAGATGTTCCCTTTGGGGAACATTCGGTGCTGGATCATCTGACAATTGAATCAGGGCCTTGGGCTGTGTTATGGGGCAAGGCAAGAACTTGAAGAATTTCCCAGTCAGTGAAGGGTTCATTATAGGATTCAGCTTGGTGGGGAGAGAAAAACAAGGAATGTCTTCAAGATGTCATTTCTGCAGTAGAAAGGTAGCCGGATAGGAAGAGGATGTGGATGCTGTCGCCAAGTGCGTTGCAAGGTTTCCTACAAGAACAGATAGACCAGTATAAAGCCCATCCTCTAGGACAAGACCTGGAACAGCTGTTGATCACTGCCAGCCCATAAGACCACAGAGCTTGACCCACACATGAGTTGAAGAGAGACATGTTCCCAGGTAGGGGATGGAATGCTTCTAGCATTCCTTTATTGATTAGATAGTGAGCCTCAGTATGAAGTCACTTAAAAGTGATAAGGCTGGGCTGTGAAGTATGAAGTCTGAAACTTTGCTGAGCTTGTCAGTGCTCGCGAATAGCCACTGTAATGTCTTTGGTTGACAACGGCACCCGCCGACAGTGGAAGGTCCATTGAAAGTGAAAAAGCAGTTCCAGCAGCATGCCTTGCACCTCTTCAATACAGTTCAACAGAGACAGTTAATGCAACAGCAGAGGCACACAAAGGGTAGTCAACTCTGTGAAGTTCCCAACATGGTAGTTTGGGTGGTGCCAAAGAAGAGAGAATATCATCAGAAAACGGTCGCTGCCGCTAAGGTCATCATTTAGTGAAGTCACAAGATTAGGGGAAGATATTGTCAGATCAATAGCTGTAGAGGTGCCATGGGTGGCACTGAAGTGGGTAGGAGAGCCATCACTGAGAGACAGATCATGGTCTGTGAAAAGCTGGTCAACTGGAAAGCCGCCTACCAGACAAAGTGGTATTCCCCCACAGCAGGTGATGTGAGCTGAAGTCTGCAAGCAGGAGAGAAGGGGAAAATTTGTTGTATTAATAAGGCCAATTCAACACAAGTAAGTGGCCTGCCTAGAGATAGGTGAATGTTGCAAATAATAATTGTAGAGGTCTTTTGCACCCGTACTGCTACTGTCTCCAAGAGGTGCAAAGGAGAATCCATCCATTGACTGCATCTGTATGAACCAAAATACAGACTGCTCCAGATGCTCTCTTGCAAGGTTTTGACAGAATGCACCATAATCATGGACAGCAAGGCAAACTACAGAAGAGAAAATAAGGCGTAACATGGTGTAGTTCCAGCAGGTGACAGTAGTAACTGGTACAATTGCACTGAATGACCAAATGACTGGTGGTCAGGTTAGGTGTGAAGGGGCCAGGAGGACCAGTTATGCTGCAACATCATTGCCTGTCAATCGTGGGGGATGGAATCACATCCACAAACATTGGCTCAGAAGCTTACAGCATGGGTGGATCTGGCATCTCCATGGGAGTATGGGTGCCGAGGGGGAAGAGGGGGGAGGGGGAAGAGGGGAAGGAGGGGAGGGGGAAGAGGGGGGAGGGGGAACAGGGGGAAGAGGGGGGGAGGGGGAAAAGGGGGGAGGGGGAAAAGAGGGGGAGGGGGGAAGACGGGGAGGGGGAGGGGGGAAGACGGGGAGGGGGACGGGGGAAGAGGGGGAGGGGGAAGAGTGGGGAGGGGTGGGGGAAGAGTGGGGAGGGGTGGGGGAAGAGTGGGGAGGGGGTGGGGGAAGAGGGGGGAGACGGGAAAAGGGTGGGGGTGGGGGAAGAGGGGGGAGACGGGAAAGGGGTGGAGACGGGAAAGGGGGACGGGGAAGGGGGGGGAGACGGGGAAGGGGGGGGAGACGGGGAAGGGGGGGAGACGGGGAAGGGGGGGAGACGGGGAAGGGGGGGAGACGGGGAAGGGGGGGAGACGGGGAAGGGGGGGAGACGGGGAAGGGGGGGGGAGACGGGGAAGGGGGGGGGAGACGGGGAAGGGGGGGGAGACGGGGAAGGGGGGGAGACGGGGAAGGGGGGGAGACGGGGAAGGGGGGGAGACGGGGAAGGGGGGGAGACGGGGAAGGGGGGGAGACGGGGAAGGGGGGGAGACGGGGAAGGGGGGGAGACGGGGAAGGGGGGGAGACGGGAAAGGGGGGGAGACGGGGAAGGGGGGGAGACGGGAAAGGGGGGGAGACGGGAAAGGGGGGGAGACGGGAAAGGGGGAGAGACGGGAAAGGGGGGGAGACGGGAAAGGGGGGGAGACGGGAAAGGGGGGGAGACGGGAAAGGGGGGGAGACGGGAAAGGGGGGGAGACGGGAAAGGGGGGGAGACGGGAAAGGGGGGGAGACGGGAAAGGGGGGGAGACGGGAAAGGTGGGGGGAGACGGGAAAGGTGGGGGGAGACGGGAAGGGGGGGCGGGAAGGGGGGGCGGGGGGAGGGGGAAGGGGGGAGACGGTAAGGGGGGAGGGGGGAGACGGTAAGGGGGGAGGGGGGAGACGGGAAGGGGGGAGGGGGGAGACGGGAAGGGGGAGGGGGGAGACGGGAAGGGGGGAGGGGGGAGACGGGAAGGGGGGAGACGGGAAGGGGGGAGGGGGGAGACGGGAAGGGGGGAGGGGGGAGACGGGAAGGGGGGAGGGGGGAGACGGGAAGGGGGGAGGGGGCAGACGGGAAGGGGGGAGGGGGCAGACGGGAAGGGGGGAGGGGGCAGACGGGAAGGGGGGAGGGGGCAGACGGGAAGGGGGGAGGGGGCAGACGGGAAGGGGGGAGGGGGCAGACGGGAAGGGGGGAGGGGGCAGACGGGAAGGGGGGAGGGGGCAGACGGGAAGGGGGGAGGGGGCAGACGGGAAGGGGGGAGACGGCAGACGGGAAGGGGGGAGACGGCAGACGGGAAGGGGGGAGACGGCAGACGGGAAGGGGGGAGACGGCAGACGGGAAGGGGGGAGACGGCAGACGGGAAGGGGGGAGACGGCAGACGGGAAGGGGGGAGACGGGAAGGGGGGAGACGGGAAGGGGGGAGACGGGAAGGGGGGAGACGGGAAGGGGGGAGACGGGAAGGGGGGAGACGGGAAGGGGGGAGACGGGAAGGGGGGAGACGGGAAGGGGGGAGACGGGAAGGGGGGAGACGGGAAGGGGGGAGACGGGAAGGGGGGAGACGGGAAGGGGGGAGACGGGAAGGGGGGAGACGGGAAGGGGGGAGACGGGAAGGGGGGAGACGGGAAGGGGGGAGACGGGAAGGGGGGAGACGGGAAGGGGGGAGACGGGAAGGGGGGAGACGGGAAGGGGGGAGACGGGAAGGGGGGAGACGGGAAGGGGGGAGACGGGAAGGGGGGAGACGGGAAGGGGGGAGACGGGAAGGGGGGAGACGGGAAGGGGGGAGACGGGAAGGGGGGAGACGGGAAGGGGGGAGACGGGAAGGGGGGAGACGGGAAGGGGGGAGACGGGAAGGGGGGAGACGGGAAGGGGGGAGACGGGAAGGGGGGAGACGGGAAGGGGGGAGACGGGAAGAGGGGGAGGGGGAAGAGTGGGAGGGGGAAGAGGGGGAGGGGGACGGGGACAGAGGGGGAAGGAGAGGGGGAGGGGGACGGGGAAAGAGGGGGAAGGGGAGGGGGAGGGGGAAAGAGGGGGAGGGGGACGGGGAAAGAGGGGGAGGGGGAAAGAGGGGGAGGGGGACGGGGGAAGAGGGGGAGGGGGAGGGGGACGGGGGAAGAGGGGGAGGGGGACGGGGGAAGAGGGGGAGGGGGACGGGAGAAGAGGGGGAGGGGGACGGGGGAAGAGGGGGAGGGGGACGGGGGAAGAGGGGGAGGGGGACGGGGGAGGGGGACGGGGGAAGAGGGGGAGGGGGATGGGGGAAGAGGAGGAGGGTGACGGGGGAAGAGGGGGAGGGGGACGGGGGAAGAGGGGGAGGGGGACAGGGGAAGGTGACACACCAGAGAAGCCTTGCCCTGATTCTTCTTCTCCTCCTCCTCTGTAACCTTTGGTAAGGTTACAGAGCACGAAGAGCAGATAGTCCTGAAACCGAAAGGCTGTGGGTCCTTCGCAACTGTTTGGTGTCGGGTCTCCGGTATTGGGATTGCCATGGAGAGGGATCCTGAGAGGGAGCACCGTCACAAGTAGGCACCAAAGGATAGTGCTTCTCCGGCCGTGTGCAGGAATACCACAGAAAATACCGAAGGAACTGTGGGAGAGAGAAGGGTGATGGGAGACCTGGTTTGGGGAAAGCTGTGGAAGGGGGAGGGGTGCGGGATGACAGTTGTGGTAATAGTGTAATTGATCATCATGTACACAGGGTGTAGGTGCTCATATTTCTTCTGTCGCTCAGTGTACAACAAGCAGTTATTAATATTCCTGGATATTCCGCTCCTTCCTGAAAACTGAGCAAACTGGGGAATGGTGAGGATTATGAAATTGATACACCAAGGTGGATGTTCACAAGGGCTATCTTCGTAGAGAGATCATCCACAATTGCTGTATTTTGAGTCCGCCATGCAGCACGATGACATACGCCCTCAGCATATACACGTGAAGCACCTCAGAGGTGGTGGGACATAAGGTCTCACATCACACCTGCACACCACAAATTTAACTTTCCCTTGGATGATATTCCTTTCAATTTATTTCCAATGTTTCTGATAAAAAATAACGGTTTCATTACAGTAAATGTACTCCCATCAGTCCAAGTACATACCAATTATTGGGTGAAGTTTTTCCTCCAAGGTATCTGGCTTGTCCCTCTTTCCATGGCGTAGCCAGGGAAGGAAACTTCGTGGGGTCATATCTCTTTTCATTGTAATATTTCCCATCTGAAGACACAGCACAAGAAAGTCACTTCATGTGTGCATCATCTGTCACAGTATAATCCACTCCAAATGGAGGTTATCCCCATGGGCACCACCCAGCCACAACAACAGTAACCTGGTCAGTAAACTGTTACCTGGAGTCCCCGTGGCCCAGCCATGATGGACACATACTCCTATGCTTGCATGGGGAGTTTCCAACTCAGGCACCACAATGCTCATACGTTATGACCCCTTCCATACAGAATGACTACCGTGCTGGTTTTTTTTACAAGAAATGAAGGATGGAAAGAGCAAAGGCACACAAAGTGGAACATACATCACATTAGGTTACCTTCCCTACAAGATCCACACTTCTGTAAAATTTGGAAAAGGAGTAGCATGCCAAAACCAACGAAAGGACCATATACATAAGAATAAAAACTTGTAGAATGCTGGAAGAGAAGAGAATGAGTGTCCAAAACAACAAATGATAACCACGCAAAGACAGCACTAAGATGATCAGCCAGTGGAAATGCAAAGAGGAAAAATGAGTAGTAGTAGGACAGAATTGCAGCACAGAAAGATAAGTAGTACTGGGGCCCCATGATGGCCAAGCATGTCCTCACAAAAGAGATGTGGGGCGCTTTGGGGAAAGGGGGAGGGGCACAAATCAGTTGGAGCTGCTGAGATGTTGGGTTTTTACCCTGCTTAAGGAATATGACAATGATACTATTTCACCATTGGGAAGGGAAGACATCTTCGAGCCAAATATGGTTTAAGACCATGGGTTGATACAGTCTTTAAGTAAAACTCACAAGGGGAGGTCGCCAATTGTGAAATTCAGATTCGATTCATACTGCGCATAATAAAAGCTCATGGCCAGAGGTGTAATGTGGCAAAGCACCAAGATGCACTTCTCAGCCGTTGTCGAGAAAATCGACTATTAAAAGAAACCGTTGCGGTGAAATACTCTCTACGATTAGTAGTTTTCTATAGCGTCGTGGCGCAGTGGTAAGCGCTTGGGTTCGTAATCCGAAAGTCGCCGGATCGAATCTCGCGCCATGCAATTTTTTATTATTATTAGTTTTTTGTAATTCAAATATATATATATATATATATATATATATATAAACTATTAATCTATTGCTTATGCATGTTGGTGAAGGCGGATCGCTCTCCAATTGTACCGCCTCCATATTTCCTTTTTTTTAACAGGGTGTACCAAAACTCTCCCGTCCGCACTGATTTTCGAAGATGTTATAAGTTGCGCTAGGGACCGCATCTACCTTCTTTCGAAGTTAGCAGGCAACTACGCTGTTATGCAGCGGCTCGTTTCGGCCCATTCAACATCTGTCCTTCAAGTGTAACGAGCGAGTAACGGAGTTTATATATACACTCCTGGAAATGGAAAAAAGAGCACATTGACACCGGTGTGTCAGACCCACCATACTTGCTCCGGACACTGCGAGAGGGCTGTACAAGCAATGATCACACGCACGGCACAGTGGACACACCAGGAACCGCGGTGTTGGCCGTCGAATGGCGCTAGCTGCGCAGCATTTGTGCACCGCCGCCGTCAGTGTCAGCCAGTTTGCCGTGGCATACGGAGCTCCATCGCAGTCTTTAACACTGGTAGCATGCCGCGACAGCGTGGACGTGAACCGTATGTGCAGTTGACGGACTTTCAGCGAGGGCGTATAGTAGGCATGCGGGAGGCCTGGTGGACGTACCGCCGAATTGCTCAACACGTGGGGCGTGAGGTCTCCACAGTACATCGATGTTGTCGCCAGTGGTCGGCGGAAGGTGCACTTGCCCGTCGACCTGGGACCGGACCGCAGCGACGCACGGATGCACGCCAAGACCGTAGGATCCTACGCAGTGCTGTAGGGGACCGCACCGCTACTTCCCAGCAAATTAGGGACACTGTTGCTCCTGGGGTATCGGCGAGGACCATTCGCAACCGTCTCCATGAAGCTGGGCTACGGTCCTGCACACCGTTAGGCCGTCTTCCGCTCACGCCCCAACATCGTGCAGCCCGCCTCCAGTGGTGTCGCGACAGGCGTGAATGGAGGGACGAATGGAGACGTGTCGTCTTCAGCGATGAGAGTCGCTTCTGCCTTGGTGCCAATGATGGTCGTATGCGTGTTTGGCGCCGTGCAGGTGAGCGCCACAATCAGGCCTGCATACGACCGAGGCACACAGGGCCAACACCCGGCATCATGGTGTGGGGAGCGATCTCCTACACTGGCCGTACACCACTGGTGATCGTCGAGGGGACACTGAATAGTGCACGGTACATCCAAACCGTCATCAAACCCATCGTTCTACCATTCCTAGACCGGCTAGGGAACTTGCTGTTCCAACAGGACAATGCACGTCCGCATGTATCCCGTGCCACCCAACGTGCTCTAGAAGGTGTAAGTCAACTACCCTGGCCAGCAAGATCTCCGGATCTGTACCCCATTGAGCATGTTTGGGACTGGATGAAGCGTCGTCTCACGCGGTCTGCACGTCCAGCACGAACGCTGGTCCAACTGAGGCGCCAGGTGGAAATGGCATGGCAAGCCGTTCCACAGGACTACATCCAGCATCTCTACGATCGTCTCCATGGGAGAATAGCAGCCTGCATTGCTGCGAAAGGTGGATATACACTGTACTAGTGCCGACATTGTGCATGCTCTGTTGCCTGTGTCTATGTGCCTGTGGGTCTGTCAGTGTGATCATGTGATGTATGTGACCCCAGGAATGTGTCAATAAAGTTTCCCCTTCCTGGGACAATGAATTCACGGTGTTCTTATTTCAATTTCCAGGAGTGTATATATATATTTGAATTACAAAAAACAAATACTAAAAAAAAAAGTTGCATGGTGCGAGATTTGATCCGGCGACCTTCGGATTACAAACCCGAGCGCTTACGTAGAGAGTATTTCACCGCAACGGTTTCTTTTAACTGTCGATTTTCTCGACAACGGCTGAGAAGTGCATATTGGTGCTTTGTCACATTACACATCTGGCCATGAGCTTTTACTGTGCGTAGTATGAATCGAATCTGAATTTCACAATTGGCGGCCTCCCCTTGTCAGATGCCAGATCATCTGATTACAAAGTGAATCAGGGCCTAGGGCCATATTGTGAGAAGAGGCAGGAGCCTGAAGCAATTCCTAGTCAATCAAAGGTTCATCTTGAACTAACTGTGACAGAAGCCCAAACAATAGGGGCTGACGTACTAGGACATGCATTGATACCATGAAATAGTGCATTGACAATGGCTAAGTACTAGCTAAAACCTATATCTGCTAATAAAACCTGAAAGAAAAGGACGATTGATTGCTGTGCTCTATCATTTGAAACGTTCTTTATATGATTGGGCTTGGCAGGGGATGAAACACATGGGGACAGCTTCATCTTGTCATTCCTGCAGCAGAAAGGTAGCCATATAAGAGGACCCCAATTCTGTTGCAAAGTGAATCAATGTGCGTTCAGCAAATACTGATGCATCAGAACAAAGACCATTCTAAAGGCAAAGACCTCTAACAGCTGTCAATCAATGGCAGCCCGGCAAACTACAGAGCTCAGCCCACATCTGGGGTGAAAATGTGTGTGTTCCCATGGAGGAGACATACCACTCTAAGCATTCTCTAGTGAGCCTTAGCATGAAGTCACTTGAAAGAGATAAGGTTAGCCCGCAAAAGGTGTTGCTTGAAATGTTGCAGGGCTCTTCGGCAATCTTGAACCGCTACTGCAAAGCCTTGAGGTCCATTATGGAACTGGCTGGCAGTGAAGGGGACTTGCAGGAATGGGAATAGCAGTTCCAGTGATGTAAGTGATCGCATCGGAGATGTCTTGCACAACCTCCTCGATGCAATCTGACAATTTGAGCAAAAGTGACAGCAGAGGCATAGAATGGCTAGCACACAATGTTGCAGTCAGTCCATCTGGCGGTTGGAACAAAGTAACAGGACCACCAGAAACAGGTATAAAAATACCACCACTTGACTGTTGTACAGACTCTTGCACGAAGAACATAGAAATACACATCCCCGGCATACAGAAGTAACTGAAAGAGATGAAAACAAGTAAGTTGCTGCGTCCGGATGGAATCCTTGTTTGGATTTACATAGTATGCAACATAGGCCACTTACTTAACTTGCATTTATCATGAATATCTCACCCAGCACTAACAAGGGGACCATACGTACATGCTTGCCCGCACCATTTTGATTCATATTGATGGGTGCGTATATCATGACTAGGGCTTCAACATACATAATAAGGAAGGCACAGTTTTCGATAAAACAGAGTTTGAAAGTTTTAGGCATGTACATATACTAATGGGTGGTGCCAAGGAATCAGTAGCCGACCGAGTAAGCACTCGGTTTCAAAAGCTGGAGGACTCTGGATCTAATCTCATTCCCGCTACTTTTTCCCTCCTCCTCCGTTCCCACATAAGTCTAATAAGAGGTTTACTATGAGTGTACATTACCAGTATCTAAGGAATCTTTTATTGTTTATGCTTCACCTTGAAAATTTGGGGTTTCTTTAACATTTTGGAAGTGGTTTAACATTATAACCATATGCCTACAGATACGTTTCAACCCACCATAAGCCCATTTTCCTGGTATAGGTATAGGCACGGCACTACTCGTGGTATGAACCCATTTTACCGGTAATCCTGCAATTAGTTTTACCCCATCAGAAACAGCTTCATGTGTACAAACAACTTTCAGTTGGTGGATGGGGAAAGGGAGCAGCGTTTACAAACACGAGGAATAAGTAATTCGTATATTAGTGCCGGTACAGTCCCGAGGCACAATATATCCACAGTAGTTTGAGCTAATTGGGTCTGAGGCTACCACAAATTACAAAAACTCTGATGATACAGAAATTACCTAAATCAATGGGTAAATCACGAATAAATGGTTAATGAACACAATAATGATTAAAAATGAATAAAAAATAATACAGTACAGTACAGTACAGTTCAGAGAAAATTTGAGTCTCATAACAAATAAATACCCCACTCATACGGTTATAGTTGGTGGGGACTTCAACCTTCCCTCGATATGTTGGCAAAAATACTTGTTCAAAACCGGTGGTAGGCAGAAAACATCTTCCGAGATTGTCCTAAACGCTTTCTCCGAAAATTATTTCGAGCAGTTAGTCCACGAACCCACGCGAATTGTAAATGGTTGCGAAAACACACTTGACCTCTTAGCCACAAACAATCCAGAGCTAATAGAGAGCATCATGACATACAGGGATTAGTGATCACAAGGTCGTTGTAGCTAGGCTCAATACCGTTTCTTCCAAATCCACCAGAAACAAATGCAAAATAATTTTATTTAAAAAAGTGGATAAAGTGTCACTAGAACCCTTCCTAAGAGACAATCTCCATTCCTTCCAAACTGACTATGCAAATGTAGACGAGATGTGGCTCAAATTCAAAGATATAGTAGCAACAGCAATTGAGAGATTGATACATCATAAATTGGTAAGAGATGGAACTGAACCCCCATGGTACATAAAACAGGTCCGAAAGCTGTTGCAGAGGCAACGGAAAATGCATGCGAAGTTCAGAAGAACACGAAATCCCGAAGATTGGATAAAATTTAGACGCGCGAAATTTGGCATGGACTTCAATGCGAGATGCCTGTAATAAGTTCCACAACGAAATATTGTCTCGAAATTTGGTAGAAATTCCGAAGAAATTCTGGTCGTATGTAAAGTATACAAGCGGCAAGACGCAGTCAATACCTTCGCTGCGCAGTGCCGATGGTACTGTTACCGACGACTGTGCCGCTAAAGCGGAGTTATTGAACGCAATTTTCCGAAATTCCTTCACCAGGGAAGACTAACGGAATATTCCAGAATTTGAAACACGAACAGCTGCTAGCATGAGTTTCTTAGAAGTAGACACCTTAGGGGTTGCGAAGCAACTCAAATCGCTTGATACGGGCAAGTCTTCAGGTCCAGGTTGTATACAGATTAGGTTCCTTTCAGATTACGCTGATACAATAGCTCCCTACTTAGCTATCATATACAACCGCTTGCTAAACGATAGATCTGTACCTACAGATTGGAAAATTGCGCAGGTCGCACCAGTGTTTAAGAAGGTTAGTAGGAGTAATCCATCGAACTACAGACCTGTATCATTGACGTCGGTTTGCAGTAGGGTTTTGGAGCATATACTGTATTCAAACATTATGAATCACCTCGAAGGGAACGATCTATTGATACATAATCAGCATGGTTTCAGAAAACATCGTTCTTGCGCAACGCAGCTAGCTCTCTATTCGCACGAAGTAATGGCCGCTATTGACAGGTGATCTCAAGTTGATTCCGTATTTATAGATTTCCGGAAAGCTTTTGACACCATTCCTCACAAGCGACTTCTAATCAAGCTGCAGGCCTATGGGGTATCGTCTCAGTTGTGCGACTGGGTTCATGATTTCCTGTCAGGAAGGTCGCAGTTCATAGTAATAGACGGCAAATCATCGAGTAAAACTGAAGTGATATCAGGTGTTCCCCAGGGAAGCCTCCTGGGACCTCTGTTGTTCCTGATCTATATAAATGACCTGGGTGACAATCTGAGCAGTTCTCTTAGGTTGTTTGCAGATGATGCTGTAATTTACCATCTAGTAAGGTCATCCGAAGACCAGTGTCAGTTGCAAAGCAATTTAGAAAAGATTGCTGTATGGTGTGGCAGGTGGCAGTTGACGCTAAATAACGGAAAGTGTGAAGTGATCCACATGAGTTACAACAGAAATCTGTTGGAATTCGATTACTCGATAAATAGTACTATTCTCAAGGCTGTCAATTCAACTAGGTACCTGGGTGTTAAAATTACGAACAACTTCAGTTGGAAAGACAACATAGATAATATTGTGGGGAAAGCGAGCCAAAGGTTGCATTTCATTGGCAGGACACTTAGAAAATGCAACAAGTCCACTAAAGAGACAGCTTACACCACACTCATTCGTCCTCTGTTAGAATATTGCTGCGCGGTGAGGGATCCTTACCAGGTGGGATTGACTGAGGACATCGAAAGGGTGCAAAAAAGGGCAGCTCGTTTTGTATTATCACGTGATAGGGGAGAGAGAGTGGCAGATATGATACGCGAGTTGGGATGGAAGTCATTAAAGCAAAGACGTTCTTCGTCGCGGCGAGATGTATTTACGAAATTTCAGTCGCCAACTTTCTCTTCCGAATGCGAAAATATTTTGTTGAGCCCAACCTACATAGGTAGGAATGATCATCAAAATAAAATAAGAGAAATCAGAGCTCGAACAGAAAGGTTTAGGTGTTTGTTTTTCCCGTGCGCTGTTCGGGAGTGGAATGGTAGAGAGATAGTATGATTGTGGTTCGATGAACCCTCTGCCAAGCGCTTAAATGTGAATTGCAGAGTAATGATGTAGATGTAGATACCTGTGTTATTGCTACATATGCTGGCACACATATTCAAGTTGTAAAAATATAAGGTAGATTTTAAAGAAATTGTCTGTAGTCCTTTGTTGTAAAATTAAACCTCGTCTTTTTTAGCAGCAATGTCACGTCATCATCTACGAAGCATGATGTCAGTTGTAGTAGCTTCCACTTGCTGCTCCATGTAACACAATGCTACATCGAATGCTGCCAAGTCCTCAGTGTGAGCGACCACTGGCACAGTTTCTTCAGTCAATTTCTCATTGTTGCTGTCTTCAATGGGTTCACTAACAATTTCAGCAACCGCAAGATCAGTCACTTGAAACTGTTCCAACAGTAGGCCATCTTTGTCTGTGCTGTAGGTATCCATTTCATTCCATAAAATCTGATTCCAAGACTTTTCGTGTCATTGCCTTTATTTCAGACCATGAATCTGCTATCCAGTAAACTACGTCTTTCATTGTAGTTTTTTTTTTTTAAATTCTTTGATGGTTCCTTCACTTTCTGTTGTTTGCAGAAGCATCTGAAGCAAACAATTTTTTCAAGCACCATAAAATGCCTTGATCCACAGGCTGTAATTCATCCGGGTGTGAACCAGCATTGTCAAGCATTAAGATTGCTTTGGAAGGCAAGCACTTTTTCCTAAGGTACCTTTCAGTCTCTGGAACAAAATCTGCAAAAGAACCACTCCTTAAAAATATTTTTGTCCATCCAAGCAGATTTTTGGTGGTCATCTGCAGCAGGCAGTGTAGAAGCAGTGATATTTTTTTAAAGCTTTAGGCTTAGCAGACTTCCCTATTACCAGCAGCTTCAGTTTATGGTCTCTACTTTTATTCAATGCACCAAGAACTGTTAACCTTTCTTTATGTTTTTTGTAGCCCAGGACAGCCTTTCCTTCTTTTGAGGCTGGAGTTTCGATGGAAGAATTTTATAATTGAATCCTGTTTCATCACAGTTATACAGCTGATCAGGAGTAAGATTTTCTTCTTGTTCAGTTTTTCATAATGTCTCACAAAACTGAGCAATAGTCCAAGGATCTGCAGGAAGTTTTTCACAGCAAATTTCAAGCTGTCTTACGCTGTATTGCTTCTTCCACCTCTCCAACCATCCTGAACCTGCAGTAAAATCATCCTCCTTTAACTTATTTCTAAAATATACAAGTTTTTCTTACAGAATAGGCCCTGAAATTTGATTTTCTTTTTGACCTTGTTGAGTAAACCAAACCAACAAAGCTTCACTTGTTTCTTCATACTCCAGATTTTTTAACTTACTTCTGTTCAAATGGCGAAATAGTACACTTATTTGATGAAAACTTTTCAATTTTGTCTTTGTTTCTATGTCAATCTCCAACTGTCACTCTACTGACTCCACACTAAGCATCAAGTTTTCTTGATGTTTCTCCTTTGTTTAGTCTTTCCACATTCAATGGCACAAATTTTCTCTTACTCCGACCACTCATTGTGATATATGAATTAAAACACTAAGAAACACACAGTTACATTACAAAGTACATACATACAACACTTTAAAATTAACATGACACAGGTGAGCTCACAACAGTACAGATGTTACTACGCAACCAACTACAGTACATACCCCAATGGTCAGCCAATGTGGTAAAATGTGTACTGTACCGTTACTTAGGCATACTACAAGAGTCACTCGATAATTAAAGAGAGAAAATACTGTTACTAGGGCAAGTTTGGTACTTTTATGGCTTTAAGTCGGCATCGCTGGTATGAGCCCTCATCAGCTGATGTATCAACATTTTTGTTTATAACCTCAAAAAATACATTTCAAGATGGCGAATTTGCTTGAAACGTCAACATTAGTTGAACAACGTTCTGTTATTCATTTTTTACTTACTGAAGTTGAGAAATCTGTGAATATATATATACTGTAGAACGTCTAAAGTTTATGGTGCAGATTGTATGAATTGTGCAAATTTTTGCAATTGGGTAGAGCAATTCGAAAATGGCTGCAACTCAGTGATTGACGAACACCGTTCTGGCCAACCAGTTGCAGTTTCAATTCCCTAACTTGAAAGTCGAATTGATGACATAGTTCATGCCGACCGCCGTGTGGCTGTGGAAATGATAGTTGATAAGGTTGAAGTTAGTACTGGTACAGTTCGTAATATCATCTGTAACAAGCTGAAGTACTGCAAAACATGTGCAAGATGGGACCCAAAGGAGTTGACGTGGCTACACAAGGAAACAAGGTTGAGAGTGTACATAGAGATAAAGGAATGTTATGAAAGACAAAGTGAGCATTTCCTCAACAAAATTTTAACTTGTGATGAAACTTGGGTTCACTGTTATGAGACAGAATCAAAAAGACAAAGCATGTGGAAGCAGTGGAAGCACACCAATTCACCTGTCAAGAAAAAATTAAAAACCCAAGCATCAATAGGGAAAGTCATGTTGATGCTGTTTTGGGGTGCTGAAGGTCCAGTTTTTTGTGATTATCTCGAAAAGTAGCGTACAAGGAACAGCCGATACTACTCTGATTTGCTTTTAAACAAAGTGAAGCCAGCCATGAGAGAGAGACGTCATGGATCTCGGAGGAGAGGTGTGATTCTCCAGCAAGACAACACACATCCTCATATTACTCAACTGACCCATGAAACCATTGACAAAATGGGCTGGGAAGTACTGCCTCATCCCCCTTACAGTCCTGATTTAGCACCTAGTGAGGTTTCCATTTGTTTGGTGCACTGACGGAAGCATTACGTGGGAAGAGGTTCCACAGGACAACAAGGATCTGGAAAAGTTAGTGTGAAAATGGTTCAAATACCAAGATAAAGAGTTCTTTGCAGCCGGAATAAAAAGCTTGTACCCCGCTGGAACAAGTGCATAAATGTTCAAGGGGATTAGGTTGAAAAGTGGAAAAAGTATTGGTTTGTAAAGATAAACACCTTTTTCTCCAGATCAAATTGTCTCTTTAATTATTGAATGACCCTCGTATATTTTAATGGCAACTGTTATTGAGTAAGCACAACAATAGGGTAACAACAAGGATGGTATGCACTGTACAACTGATTGTCAGGCAGTCCCAATCAGTGAAGGATCAACAAAGAATTAGCTAGCGCACTCCTCGAAACCTAATGGTAACTGTCCACCTGTAACATAAATACATTAGCGGTCTGCAGCCAAGGTTATTTCTGTGCATTATGGACGAAAACGCTAAGTGGCAGAGCTTTACTTGTATAGCACAGGGAAAATTTAAGGAAAGATCCAAATGTAACACATTCAAAAGTGCGTAAAATGTACATGCAGACAACATATGAAAATAGGTTTTTACTCAAGTTTTACGTAAAATTTTAATTTTCTTAAGGCCAGCTTGAATTACACGGAACCTTGAAACACTGGGGCTCGACTTCCCAGGGCTCTACTGCAGTTATACATCAATGCTCCATAGTGTGTGAGTTTACAAGTAAATGTCTTGATGTGCTAGGTACTTTAACAGCAAGAGAATGTAAACCTTTGCATTATAGTGATTTTTTTTAACCTGCAGTAATAACACAAGAACACATGTAAAGTGGAGAAAAAATATTTCACAGAATTTTCGAAATGCTGGTGGACAAACTACTCTTGGTACATCATCAGACAATTACAACACTGAAGAGAAGCAGGATAAATTGGACAGCATTTAAATTCCACAGTATTACAAAATCAGTGTCATCAACCTAGCAAGAGAGCATCCAGGATAAAGTTTGGCCACGCGTCGTAGAAGGGCAGCTTAACACCTCAAAAGTATGAAAGATTTGAAAACATAGGAAGAACATAATAAAACAAGGCGCAACAAGGCATGACCAACTTAAAACAATTGATTCATGGACCTACGTGTGACAGTTTCATACAAGCTTGAGAAGGTAATCAGCAGGTGATGACGAGAAGCAATTGCAGCAATGGACTCTAGCTGCTGTATGCCAATTTCCTGATTAAATTTTCAAGCATCTGACCTGGGAGTCATGCTCTTCAAACGAAGACATCAGATTGGTCAGAGAAAAATCTGCTAGATTTGTATCTGAGGGGGAAAGCGCTTCACTGCAGTAAGTCCTTGATGCAGCAGCAAATTTCCAAATGCAGACTCGAGCCCTCATACCAAAATATGACAAGAGTTTTGTTAACAATGATCAAACCAGTATTACACATGAAAGTACCTGATTCGTTTACATCAACTGCAATAGACCATACAATGCTAATATGTGAGTTTGTTCCAGGGTGTCAATATCAGTCAACTTACGACAGAACTTTCACCAAACGCGGAACAAAGGTGGTTCTTGTGCACTTAAAGTATATGGACAAGGTGACACATTCGTACACTGCACTATATGCTGCCACCTTGCCTAGAAAATCACTACCAATGGTCTTTGCTTGCAAGAGACCACTGGTTCACTTGGACCAAGCGTGCAAAAAAGCAGCTGACAAGGACACACACAAATACAAAAACGTTATAAGAACATCTTCAGAGTCTGGCAAACTCACAACAGACTATACAGGGAATTTCTAATTGAAATCTTTAAGCCATATGTGAGAGAACAACAATTTCTTTTGCTCCTTGATTCGTGGGGAAGGCAAATGAACCTGATTTTGCATGACAAAATTTTTTCAAGGTAGACAGGGTCTGCCAACATGCAGTATAAAAGTATTTCCTCCAAAATGCGTACCACTGGTGCATCCCTGCGACATTTATTTTTACTGGCCAGTGAAAAACCTTATAGAGCAACAACAAAACTGCCCATACATCACTGAACACTAGAGAGAGAGAGAGAGAGAGAGAGAGAGAGAGAGAGAGAGAGAGAGAGAGAGAGAGATATGAATGCATAAAAAGTTCTATCATTCGTACACCATCAGTTGACTGCACCAGTATTTGGTGATTTGATCAGATACTCTTAGTATGTCACAACACAAAGCTGTGGTGACCCAGAATGTGTATGAATGTAAACCAAGTATGTTTTGTAGTAGAAAGACTGAAAAAACCATGCTCATGCACAAACTGTGTGTACATTATTGTTTCACATGTTTCCACGATCCCGATTTGTGCAGCGCTCCATACATGTCACAAATGTAGGTACCATAATGTCACAGGCAAATTCCATATCGCTAGATTTCTGGAAAGCATTTGACATGGTTCCTCCACTGCGGAATGTTGAGAAGGTCTGAGCATAAAGATTAGGTTCACAGATATGAGAGTGCCTTGAAGAGCTTTTAAGTAATAGAACCTAGTACGTTGTCCTCGACAGCAAGTCTTCATCAGAGAGAAGGGTATCATCAGGAGCATCCCATGGAAGTGTGATAGGACTGCTCTTATTCTCTATACACACACAAATGATTTGTCATACAGGGTGAACAGCAGTTTATGGCCGTTTGCTGATAATGCAGAGGTGTACGGGAAGGTGTTGTCCTTAAGTGACTGTGGAGGGGAATATATGCCGACTTCAACAAAATTTCCAGTTAGAGTGATGAATCGCGGCTTGCTCTAAATGTAGAAAAATGGCAGTTAATGCAGATAAGTAGGAAAAACAATCCTTCAATTTTCAAATACAACATTAGTAGTGAGCTGCTTGACACAGTCACAGTGATTAAATATCTACCCGTAACATTGCAAAGCAATACAAAATGGAATGAGGATCTTCAGTTGGTCATTGGGAAGATGAATGCTCGACTGTTTTATTGGGTGAATCTTGGGAAAGTGTAGCTCATCTATAATGGAGATGGCATATAGAACACTAGTGCAGCCCATTTTTGAGTACAGCCCAAGTGCTTAGGATCCCCAACAGGTCAGATTAAAGGAAAACTTCAAAGCAATTCAGAGGCATGCTGCTAGATTTGTTACCAGTAGGTTTGATCAGCACATGAGTGTTACAGATATGCTTTGGGAGCTGAAATGGGAATGCCTGGAAGGAAGATGATATTTTCCATAAAGCATTATTGTGGAAATTAAGGAAACCACCATTTGAGGCCGACTGCAGAACGATTCTACTGTCACCAACGTACATTTTGCCCAAGGACCACAAAGAAAAGATGTGAAAAACTTGGGCTCTTATGGAGGCTTTTAAGCAGTCATTTTTCCCCTAGCTGTATATGTTAGTGGAACAGAAAAAGAAATGACCAATAGTGCTGTGTGGTACACAATACCATGCACCATACGGTTGCTTCTGGAATATGTATGTACTTGTAGATGTAAACTGTTACCAAGATCGTCACAATGACAAATGCACTCAAAGCCACAAAACTGGGGAAGAAATCGATAGATGAAGCGGTGCCATGGGTGGAACTGAAATAAGTAGGCGTAACATCACTGACGAGAGACAGATGGTGGTCAATAAGAAGCTGATGAACTAGAAGGCCCCTACCAAATGAAGTGGTTCTCATTTACAGGGGGTGGTGCACATTGAAATCTCAATGTAGGAGAAGAGAGGTGGAATTGTTGGTTTATGGTGATCAACACTATGTAAATAAGTGGCCTGACTGGAGGCAAGTGAAGATTGCAAATGCTAGTCACTGAGGCTGTTTGCATTTGTACCACTATTGCTCCCAACATGGCACTAACAGGAATCCACTATATCTGTGTAAACGAACGTGCAAACGCCTCCCAGATGCCTTCTCAGGGCAAGAATGGTTCTGCCAGACTGCACATCAACTACATAATCTTGGGAAAAGTCACCGGTAAAGTGTGTTTCTTGTAGAGCAATGTATATTTCATAAGAGGAGGAAATAAGGTGGTGCATTTCTGACAGTTGATAGTAATTTCCATTACAGTTAGTTAAACAGAATCATCACTATACTGGTGTCCAGGTTAGGCATGAAGGGACCATGAGGACTGGTAACACCCCAGGATCCTGTCTGTCCCTGATGGGTATGGAATCAAAGCAATGATCATTGGTTCGCAATCTGATGGTGTATGGGAATCTGGCACCTCAAAGGTCACTGGAGTAGCCTTCTCTTGATCTCCTCTTCCTCCGCAGCCTTTGCTATGGGTGTTTCTTGCAAGGGCAACAAGTGTGGGGACAGATGACAAGTGGGCAGCTATGGGTCTCAGCCTTTGGCTGACATCAAGCATCTAATCTGGTTTCTGCGGAGAAGGGTCCTCAGAGGGAGGAGGAGGAGGAGGATATTAGTGTTTAATGTCCCATCGACAACGAGGTCATTAGAGATGGAGCGCAAGCTCGGGTGAGGGAAGGATGAGGAAGGAAATCGGCCGTGCCCTTTCAAAGGAACCATCCCGGGATTTGCCTGAAGCAATTTAGGGAAATCACGGAAAACCTAAATCAGGATGGCTGGAGACGGGATTGAACCGTCGTCCTCCCTCAGAGGGAGACCTGTCACCAGTACATGCTGGAGGAGGAGGAGGCTGCTCATCCTGCTGGGTGCAGAAGATGGTTCCTGAAGACTGTGCCACATGAACCAAAAGACAGGAGCACTGTCTACGAACTGGTTTCAAAAACATTGAGGTAGTGAGAGTTAGTGATGTGACTTTCACATAACAGGACGTTGTATCAACAGCATGCAGGCAATCATATTTTTAAGTGATTCAGTATACAACAGGCAGTCAGAAGATTTATATTCTGTACTTTCTTTTGTTTCTTGAAGGTGGAGCAAACTCGCATAAGTGGAGGATGATGATACGTGTAACTGACACACTAATTGGTTGTTTACAAGAGTTACCTTCATGGAGAGAGAATGCAGGGTGGATATGCAGGCAATGAAAAAACTTCCTGGACCTTTCCCAGTTAAAACTACATATTGACCCAAATGGAAATACATTTTTCATGTTAAGCGACAGTACACTTCCCTCAGAGCCATAAAACTTTTCAATCCTTTGAATGGTAAAGGTTTTTCACACTGGCGTAGAACTTTCGGGCACTTTAGAAAACAAACCCAAAGAAAAGTATATAGTTGGATTCCACCAAACTCCAAACGTTAGTTTGTGAAGCATTGAAATCGAGATTGTGATGCGCTTTAGTTAGGCAATCATAGCTCATATCACATGATCTCATCGGCCAACAATAGCAGATATTCAGAGCGTAGGACGTGTGGTGTAGTTAGCCAACAGCAGCATCACTGTTAAGTCGCGTGAACACAAAAGTAGGTAAAGTTAATGGTTTAAATTAATATACATAGTGTAGCTACAAGAAAAGCTAAGCTTTCACATACAACATTCGTATTTTTTGCGCGTGTTACACTTTATGTTGTTATTGTTGTTGTTGTTGCTGTTGTGGTCTTCAGTCCTGAGACTAGTTTGATCCAACTAGCTCTCCACGCTACTCTATCCCGTGCAAGCTTCTTCATCTCCCAGTACCTACTGCAGCATACATCCTTCTGAATCTGCTTAGTGTATTCATCTCTTGGTCACACTCTATGATTTTTACCCTCCACGCTGCCCTCCAATACTAAATTGGTGATCCCTCGACGTCTCAGAACATGTCCTACCAACCGATCCCTTCTTCTAGTCAAGTTGTGCCACAAGCTCCTCTTCTCCCCAATTCTATTCAATACCTCCTCATTAGTTATGTGATCTACCCATCTAATCTTCAGCATTCTTCTGTAGCACCACATTTCGAAAGCTTCTATTCTCTTCTTGTCTAAACTATTTATCGTCCACGTTTCACTTCCATACATGGCTACACTCGATACAAATACTTTCAGAAACGGCTTCCTGACATTTAAATCTATACTCAATGTAAACAAATTTTTCTTCTTCAGAAACGCTTTCCTGGCCATTGCATCTACATTTTATATCCTTTCTACTTCGACCATCATCAGTTATTTTGCTCCCCAAATAGCAAAACTCATTTACTACTTTAAGTGTCTCATTTCCTAATCTAATTCCCTCAGCATCACCCGATTTGATTCGACTACATTCCATTATCCTCGTTTTCCTTTTATTGATGTTCATCTTACACCCTCCTTTCAAGACACTGTCCATTCCGTTCAACTGTTCTTCCAAGTACTTTGCTGTCTCTGACAGAATTACAATGTCATCGGCAAACCTCAAAGTTTTTATTTCTTCTCCATGGATTTTAATACCTCCTCCGAACTTTTCTTTTGTTTCCTTTACTGCTTGCTCAATATACAGATTGAATAGCATCGGGGAGAGGCTACAACCCTGTCTCACTCCCTTCCCAACCACTGCTTCCCTTTCATGCTCCTCGACTCTTATAACTGCCATCTGCTTTCTGTACAAATTGTAAATAGCCATTCGCTCCCTGTATTTTACCCCTGCCACCTTCAGAATTTGAAAGAGAGTATTCCAATCAACTTTGTCAAAAGCTTTCTCTAAGTCTACAAATGCTAGAAACGTAGGTTTGCCTTTCCTTAAACTTTCTTCTAAGATAAGTCGTAGGGTCATTATTGCCTCACGTGTTCCAACATTTCTACGGGATCCAAATTGATCTTCCCTGAGGTCAGCTTCTATCAGTTTTTCCATTCGTCTGTAAATAACCTGCATAAGTATTTTGCAGCTGATTATTAAACTGATAGTTCGGTAATTTTCACATCTGTCAACACCTGCTATCTTTGGGATTGGAATTATTATATTCTTCTTGAAGGCTGAGGGAATTTCGCCTGTCTCATACATCTTGCTCACCAGATGGTAGAGTTTTGTCATGACTGGCTCTCCCGAGGCCATCAGTAGTTCTAATGGAATGTTGTCTATTCCCGGGGCCTTGTTTCGACTCAGGTCTTTCAGTGCTCTGTCAAACTCTTCACATAGTATCATATCTCCGATTTCATCTTCATCTACACTCTCTTCCATTTCTATAACATTGTCCTCAAGAACATCGCCCTTGTATAGACCCTCTAATATACTCCTTCCACCTTTCTGCTTTCCCTTCTGCCTCGTGATGACTGGGTGTTGTGTGATGTCCTTAGGTTAGTTAGGTTTAAGTAGTTCTAAGTTCTAGGGGACTGATGACCATAGATGTTAAGTCCCATAGTGCTCAGAGCCATTTGAACAATTTTTTTGCTTTCCCTTCTTTGCTTAGAACTGGGTTTCCATCTGAGCTCTTGATATTCATGCAACCATCTGAGCTCTTGATATTCATGCAAGTGGTTCTCTTTTCTCCAAAGGTGTCTCTAATTTTCCTGTAGGCAGTATATATCTTGGTCCCTAGTGATATGTGCCTCTACATTCTTACATTTGTCCTCTAGCCATCCCTGCTTAGCCATTTTGCACTTCCTGTCGATATTTTTGAGACGTTTGTATTCCTTTTTGCCTGCTTCTTTTACTGCATTTTTATATTTTCTCCTTTCATCAATTAAATTCAATATTTCTTCTGTTACCCACGGGTTTCTAATAGCCCTCGTCTTTTTACCTATTTGATCCTCTGCTGCCTTCACTATTTCATCCCTCAAAGCTGCCCATTCTTCTTCTGCTGTATTTCTTTCCCCCATTCCTGTCAATTGTTCCCTTATGCTCTCCCTGAAACTCTGTACAACCTTGGGTTCTTTCAGTTTATCCAGGTCCCATCTCCTTAAATTCCCACCTTTTTGCAGTTTCTTCAGTTTTAATCTACAGTTCATAACCAATAGATTGTGGTCAGAGTCCACATCTGCCCCTGGAAATGTGTTACAGTTTAAAACCTGGTTCCTAACTCTCTGTCTTACCATTATATAATGTATCTGATACCTACACTTTATGATACATTACACAAATGTGCCACAAAAAGTTTGAATAATGACATAAGTAACTGGTCTTCTGGGCTCAAAATGCTTCTAAGTGGCTGGCCCTCAAAGTGTTAAGCTTTAAATGAGAATTAAATGCTCTGAAGTACATTTGCACACACAATTCATGTTGCATAAAATGAAATTTACTTCCAAAGTAACACTTTTCAAACCACCAATCGAAATATTTCCCTGCGACCTGTTAGAATTCGTTTCAGCAGTTCAGAGTGTGCTAGAAAACAGTGTTACTGCATGTGCACAGTTATCACGATGCAGGAAGCCTGTATGTTCATATGTATATAGTTTTAACCTTATTTATGTTATGTCATAAACATCAGATGATACTCCAAGAGCATCACAATTTCATAACCCATACTATGTCCCCAGAACTGATCATGGTGCTCTGGTTCTGGATCATGTGGAGGGACTTAACCAGTTCCGTGACACGCTAGGCTGCGACTTCCTTGACTTTTGCCACAAGGTTGAAAAGAGTATGGTTCCCCTAAATACGTCAGGTGTGCACTACACATCAGAGGCTGCTACTCAGGTAGTTGATTGTGTGTGGTTTTTTTTGATTAGGCAACTCTTCATCCAATCCAGATGCACTGAAGTTTTGAGTCCTGTCTGAAGAGGCAGCCATATCATGAACACCATTGTTTTGATGTAATATAATATGCTAATGGTAAACTACTGAAGTACTCACATCAAAGCGCTAATGGAAACCAGTGAAGTTCACATAATGCTAGGTACATAATGCTAGGTACAGAACGCTGGTTGTAACCTGAAATTGATAACACTGAGATTTTTGGGGACAATTTAAGCTTATATCTAAAGGATAGCCAAATGGGAAATGGAAGTGGTGTATATGTTGTAGTAGACAAAAAACAAATCCACTGTGATGGAAATCGAAGCTGCATGTGAGATTTTTTTGGGCAAGACTCAGTATCAGGGGTGGGCATAAAATGATAATCAGATCCTTCTGTCGCCCACCACTCACCTCTTCTGACGTAACTGAAAACTTCAGAGAAAGCCTCAGTTCACTTGTATATAAGTTCTCCAATCACACTGTAACCATCAGTGGAGATTTTAATCAACCAACAGTTAATTGGGAAAATTACAATTTTGTTAGTGGTGGGCGTGATGAGACAGCGTGTGAAATTTTACTAAATGCCCTCTCCGAAAACTACATAGAACAGATAGTTAGAATCCTTACTCAAGATGGAACTATATTGGATCTAATGGCAACAAACAGACACGACCTCTCTGAGGATGTCCACATCAACATTGGTATCAGCGACCCTGAGGCGGTTGTGGCTACAATGGTTACCAAAGTACAACTAAAACAATCAGAAAGATACATACATGTTTGCTAAACTAGATAAAAAATCATTAACGTCATATCTCAATGACGAATTTGAAACTTTCAGCACAGGTCAGGAGCATGTAGTGGAACTCTGGCCGAAGTTTAAAAGACTAGTTGACCATGCACTGGATAGATATGTGTCCAGTAGACAGTTCATAATGGTAGGGAACCTCCATGGTATATAGTCAACTGTGAAGAAACATCTAAACAAACAGATACTTCTGCATAATATGTGCAATGTGGGATGCCTATGATGACTACTGTAGCAGAATATTGTCAAATGACATTTCACAAAATACCGAGAATTTCTCGCCGTATGTAAAGGCTGTTATTGGCACCAAAGTTAGTGTCCAGTCCCTAGCAAACGAGACAGTAACTGAAATTGAGGGTAGCAAAGCAGAAGTTGAAATTCTCAACTCTGTTTTGAAATGTTCCTTTACAAAGGAAAACCCAAGATAACTGCTCCAATTTAATCCTCATACCACTGAAAAGATGAATGAAATAAGAATTAATGCCAGTGGTGTTAAGAAACAGGTGAAATGGTTAAAATCGATCAAAGCTCGCCTTGATGGAATCCCGTCAGTTTCTATACTGAATTTTTTGCCAAGTTAGCCCTCTTCTCACAGTAATCTATCGTAGATCACTCGAACGAAAACCCGTGCCCAGTTCTTGGAAAACGGCACAGGTCACACCCGTCCACAAGAAGGGTAGTAGAAATGATCCACAAAATTACTATCCAGTATCCTTGACACTGATTTGCTGTAGTATCTTACAACATACTCTGAGCTCCAAAGTAATGAGGCATCTTTAACAGAATGACCTTCTCAATAGCAACCAACACGGTTTTCGAAAACATCACTCACGTGAAACCCAACTCGCACTTTTCTCACATGACATACTTTGGATCAAGGCAACCAGGTAGATGCTGTGTTTCTTGAGTTCCGAAAAGCATTTGACTCAGTACCACCCCTACGCTTCTTGTCAAAAGTATCATCATATGGGATATCACGTGAAATTTGTGACTGGACTGAGGACTTTTTGGTAGGGAGGACACATGTTATCTTGGATGGAGAGTCATTGTCAGATGTAAAAGTAATTTCCAGTGAGTCCCAGGGAATGCCTTTGCTATTCATGTTGTATATTAATGACCTTGCAGACAATATTATTAGTAAAATCAGGCTTTTTGCAGATGATGCAGTTATCTATAATGAAGTACTGTCAGAGAAGCTGCATAAATATTCAGTCAGATCTTGACACGACTTCAATATGGTGCATAGATTGGCAACTTGCTCTAAATGTTCAGAAATGTAAAAGTGTGCACTTCACAAAATGAAAAGAGTATCCTATAATATCAATGAGTCACTGTTGGAATTGGGCAAATCATAAAAATACCTGAGTAAAATACTTTGTAGGGACATGAAATGGAATGATCACACAGGTTCAGTGATGTGTAAAGCAGGTGGTACACTTTGGTGAAGTGCAATCAGTCTACAAAAGAGATTGTTTAAAAATCACTTGTATGAACTCTCCTAGGCTATTGCTCAAGTGTGTGGGACCCATACCACATAAGCCTAACATGGGATGCTGAACGTACACAGAGAAGGGCAGCAAGAATGGTCACAGATTTGTTCAGTCCATGAGAGAGTGTCACAGAGATAATGAAGGAACTGAAATGGCAGACTCTTGAGGACAGATGTAAACTGTCCCAAGAAAGTCTATTAATAAAGTTTCAAGAACTGGTGTTATATGAGTACTCCAGAGATGTACTACAACCCCCTATATATCACACAGACATCATGAGGATAAGATTAGCATACTTACTGCATGCACAGAGGCATTCATTCTTCCCGTGCTCCATACGTGAATGGAATAGGAAGAAATCCTAATAACTGGTACAATGGGACATACCCTCTTCCATGCACCTCACTGTGATCTGCAGAGTTTGGATATAGATGTAGATGTTTATGGGGTGCAAATTTCCTTGGAGTACCAGTATTACCTCATGTTTGTACTGTATTACCTCATGTTTGTACTGTATTACCTCATGTTTGGTTCTTTATTATGGCATAATGCCATATGCGCCACAAGACAAAAATGTGCACTTGTAATTCAGCAAATAGTTGACACTAGCCAATAGTACGGGATGAAACACTTCATTTCAAATAAATTGACTGCCTCTGTGGAAAAGATTGCCAAATTTTTTAGCAAATTGACAAAAATAGCTTCATTGTTCTGCAAGGCAATTAATGTGTGATTGCTGAAAACCTAGAAATAAAATCAGAAAACTGAAACTAATAACATATTTTAGCCTTCCTTAATTATGTGAATGTATTTTAATTAACTTGATAGCTCCTAGACAGAGGAATCTGTTTTGTTTTCATTTGATGTGAAAGCAGTAAATGAAGAGGAACAAAATCACTAACTGTAAACATAGGTCGTGTGGAGACTACCCCTCTCCCCACTACAACTCTGAGTGCTCTGTGCATGCCAGAAAATTTTTTCCATATAGCATCTGTTTGCTTGTTGCTACTGCTGAAACAGCTAACAGTCACACTTTAAGTAGCCATAAGCAACAGAAGGTACTGCTCATGTGCGACTCAACTGCACATCCGTATGAACCTGCTGGCAATTGCTCAAACGAAACTAATGCAAACCATTGTGATGTCATGCTTATCAGAAGCAGTTTGTTATTATAAAGTCTTGCATAGTCTCCATTCTGCTGTTAGCAGACGCTTGTGTGTGCATTGTGTTATGTTGTAAATGGCGCATTTCATTTATTTTTTTTATTCACTCGTTTATATTCTGTTGCTGCAGTATTATTCTGCAGTAGCAGACTAAAGTACAGTTCTTTGTTGGAGTATCAGTTCTTAGCAGTCAAAATTACCAAAATTTAACTGAGAACTGAAACAATGAAAAATTCATGGAATACTAAAAAATTCCCAGGTTTTTCCCAGTTTTCTCCCGGATGAAAAAGTTCCCAGGTTTCTCAGGGATTACCCAGTTGTCATGGGTTTACCACACAGTGGTATGACATCTGACAACAGTGTAAACATCGGAAACACCTCATGAATGGTGGGACTTACAGTTTGGCACATCTGTACACCTTGGCTACCTTTTTCCGGGAGCACATTCCCTTCAAAGGCTAAGATAAATGTGCCTACATCTATTAGATTATCCTCAAGACCTTTTTGGACACACTGAACAAATCATACACCTTGCTACTCAAGATTAGCCTGTAGCTCCTTGTCTGTCTGGAGTGTAAGGTGTCGGCAGAAAATGACTCCTTGGACCACATTCAAAGTCTTGTGTGGGGCGATTGTCACTGACGTGACATCCACATGTTCACATGCCTGTAGAGCTGTACATTGTGCAACAGAAGAGGCTTTAGTCAATAGTAATCCATTGCTCATTTTTCCCAATGATTTAACTTCTCGATATTTCTCTTCAATGTGTTTCACAAAATATAACAGTTTTGTAGCACTAAAAGTATCCCCACCAGTTCGAGTACCCACTAAGTCATAGATAAAATTGTCTCCCTCCTTGACGTCTGGTTTGTCCCTCTTCCCATGGGGTAGCCAGTGTAAATAAAGCAGTAGGGTTTTAACAGTCTGCACTGAAGGTTTGTGTCCTGTCTGAAGAGACAGCCATATCATGAACACCATTGTTTTGCTGTAATATAATATGTTACATGTGCGAAGCATCCGCCCTGATGCAGCTTACTCCAATCAAGCACTCCCCCCACAGGCACCATACAGGCTCAGTGAAGGCCATCTGGCACGAGAGCCATTGCCAGGAGTTCTGATGCTGTCTGAAGACAGGCATCTACTCCTTGGCATGCAGCTCAGTCATCAGCAGTGTGACTCCTGTGTCAGATGGCTCAACCAAAATGGTACATATCGACCTCACCACCATTGACTACTGTGTTGGTTTTGAAGTGCAAATAAGAGCCTACACCTAACGTGGTTAGTTTCTCACTAAAATCTTTACTTTTCATGTAAAAAAGACAAAAATAATTGTTTTGGGATTTGTGCATGTTCCCACCATGCCTTCTTTCTCATTCGATTTTGAGGAAACTATTTGGTGAAAGAAAGAAAGAAGGAAAGAAAGAAAGAGCTTTCTCACATCTTACAGCCAAATATCACAGCTTGATAATGAAGTTTTCTTCATACCCCATAGTTTTTCTGATACTTCAAAGAAAAGTAAACCACCACGCCTATTTTGGAAAAATCTGCAGTGGAAAATGTAGTCACTGGTCAGTTTATGTTTGGTGCATTTTACGCCATACATTACTGTGAATAAAATATAGCTATCATATCGAAATTGTTTTTAACAGTGGAAGGAGCCATACTTCTTTCCATTATTGAGAAAACATGTAAGATATATTGAAGACTGTTCGTGAAGAGGTTGGTAGTTATGCACCACAGGTGAGGACATTGCCGCCTGCTATGTGGAGTGTTCCAATCTCTGCTGCCTGGTTTCAGGAAACAACATTACCTATATTATTTTACGTATATAGACTGAAGCGGCGAGTGAAAATTTGGACCGAGGCCGGGAATTGAACCTGGGTCTCCTGCTCACTAGGCAGGCAAGTCAGCCACTGAGCCACCTTGGCATAGCGGTTCTCACAAGCACGGAACACCCTGGCATGCCTCCCTCCTTGATGCAAATTCTCACTGCCACCCCAACCCACTTTTAAATTCTGTTCGTGTGTATAGGAGAATTTAAAAGTAGACAGGGGCAACAGTGAGAATTTGGACCAAGGATGGAGGTGTGCCAGGGTAATCCATGCAGTTGTGTGAATCACTGTGGCAAAGCGGCTTAGTAGCTAACACACTCGTCTAGTAAGCAGGAGAGCCAGATTCGTTGTACATATTTTCAGTCATTGCTTCAGTCTATATGTACAATCATATCTGTATGAAACCAGTCAAGTCTCTGAAATTGTGTAATTTCATTTGTTACCTATATTAAGCTGTTCACAACATTACCTGTATTATTAAATTTACTAGCTGAGTGCCCGGCTTTTCCCAGGTATATATTTATTCGAATCTTCTACCAGTCCCCCCCCCCCCCCCCCCCCCCCGCACTCTGTCCATTTGCTCTTCTCCCTCTCTGTTTTTCTGCTCCTTCTCCCTCTCTCATCTATTCCTTACCCCCTCTAAGCCCATCTCCAAAACTGTTGTAAAAAGAGTTAGCAGCAAAGACGTAACAAATAAGTAATAAATTTAAATGTTGTGCCCGATACAGCAGTTTTACTGCACAATCACCAAAAATGTAGCATGCAATAAACTTTTTTCCTTTCATCATTTTGCTGGGGTGATCAGAGAGAAAAAATTTCATAATGGTTTGAAACTGTGTGTGAAGTTTGTTGAAAGTCAGTCAGTGCTCTGTACAAATAGTCTGAGAATTTGCACACCATGGTCTACACTTCTTTTTCCACTCCCATACCCATCCTCTTGATAGGTAGATTATTATTAACCTTAGGAGCAGATGTGGAACCCTGTGCATTTGTCCAGAGGTCATGAACCCGCTGAGGGGTATTAGGCTGGGAATTTAATTAGTTTTGGAAAGGTCTCAGTTTACAGCAACACATGCATAAACTCGGTTAAACACATTCTGTTTTATAGTCAAAGTGGCAAATAGGACTAGATTTTTTTAAAAATCTTTTCAGACTGACGGTCAGAGTAGGGAATGTCAGATGGCTCACATGATTACTTGGTTTCAATAAGTAGCAGAAATCTGTGTCCAGAAGTACTTAGAATTAAATTTTAAATTATTGTTTTCAGTAGGTGTGTGACCTGACATATGAAGTTTTGCCAATTAAGACTGATTTTTGTAACGTTTTTGAGTATGACACAGCCAAAACACCACAGCTCTAAGTCAGATGAGGCAAAGCAAAAAATAACTGAATATCAGTAGCTACATAGGAAGGTGTACCTCACACATTATTCTCTCTCACAATCCCTCCACAGAAGAACAGAGAATTAAATATTATTGTACACTCTTAGCTTGGGTGAAGATAATCTCTTGACTAATTACTGCTTACAAGAAAAACTCTGCATTTTTAAGATGACAAATTCAAACAACATACAGGAAATGAAGTTCCTGTATTGAGATAATAAATCCAGATGTCCAAATGCCGAAGTTTATATCTGGGCTTACAGCCTTGCTGGTTATTTATGTGGATCAGAAGAGCGATGTCTGTATACTTTGTGTCACTATGCAGTAGTTGGGAATTGCAACCATCAAACTGAAATACTATTGGCTTTCAGAGCAACAAACACATATTTAAAACTTTGACATATGAACCCTTTTCCTGCTACACATGTGCTATCTGCTTTCCGTGGTGAAATACAGCGTTCTGGCCGATATTAAATACTTATCAGCCAATTTTTCGGAAACTATTACATGAAAAGAACTGATTTTTGCACATTTTACTGCCTGATATCTTCATTTGATAAATAACTCAATTACTTTTTATTATGCATCATACATTTTGTGCTGCATTCAAATTAAGTAAAACAATGCATGAAATTTTAGTCTTTGCAGAGGTAAAACCGCATTTTGTATGGTTGATTTTAGCTCATACATTGCACCAAATGAAATGTAGGTAAGATACCAAAATTTCACTTCAAATTGGAAGCAGAACGATAGGTCATTTTCTTCTTGAGTTATTGTGCTTTCTTTGTGAAGGACGGTTGCACATGACATGCCCATTCATGCACTTGTGCATCATGAATCATGTGGTCATAACAATCGTCATATCTCATACATCTACATCTACATCTATACTCCGCGAGCCACCTTACGGTGTGTGGCGGAGGGTACTTATTGTACCACTATCTGATCCCCCCTTCCCTGTTCCATTCACGAATTGTGCGTGGGAAGAACGACTGCTTGTAAGTCTCCGTATTTGCTCTAATTTCTCGGATCTTTTCGTTGTGATCATTACGCGAGATATATGTGGGCGGTAGTAATATGTTGCCCATCTCTTCCCGGAATGTGCTCTCTCGTAATTTCGATAATAAACCTCTCCGTATTGCGTAACGCCTTTCTTGAAGTGTCCGCCACTGGAGCTTGTTCAGCATCTCCGTAACGCTCTCGCGCTGACTAAATGTCCCCATGACGAATCGCGCTGCTTTTCGCTGGATCATGTCTATCTCTTCTATTAATCCAACCTGGTAAGGGTCCCATACTGATGAGCAATACTCAAGAATCGGACGAACAAGCGTTTTGTAAGCTACTTCTTTCGTCGATGAGTCACATTTTCTTAGAATTCTTCCTATGAATCTCAACCTGGCGCCTGCTTTTCCCACTATTTGTTTTATGTGATCATTCCACTTCAGATCGCTCCAGATAGTAACTCCTAAGTATTTTACGGTCGTTACCGCTTCCAATGATTTACCACCTATGGCATAATCGTAGTGGAATGGATTTCTGCCCCTATGTATGCGCATTATATTACATTTATCTACGTTTAGGGAAAGCTGCCAGCTGTCGCACCATGCATTAATCCTCTGCAGGTCCTCCTGGAGTACGTACGAGTCTTCTGATGTTGCTACTTTCTTGTAGACAACCGTGTCATCTGCAAATAGCCTCACGGAGCTACCGATGTTGTCAACTAAGTCATTTATGTATATTGTAAACAATAAAGGTCCTATCACGCTTCCCTGCGGTACTCCCGAAATTACCTCTACATCTGCAGATTTTGAACCGTTAAGAATGACATGTTGTGTTCTTTCTTCTAGGAAATCCTGAATCCAATCACAAACCTGGTCCGATATTCCGTAAGCTCGTATTTTTTTCACTAAACGTAAGTGCGGAACCGTATCAAATGCCTTCCTGAAGTCCAGGAATACGGCATCAATCTGCTCGCCAGTGTCTACGGCACTGTGAATTTCTTGGGCAAATAGGGCGAGCTGAGTTTCACATGATCTCTGTTTGCGGAATCCATGTTGGTTATGATGAAGGAGATTTGTATTATCTAAGAACGTCATAATACGAGAACACAAGACATGTTCCATTATTCTACAACAGATTGACGTAAGCGAAATAGGCCTATAATTATTCGCATCTGATTTATGACCCTTCTTGAAAATGGGAACGACCTGCGCTTTCTTCCAGTCGCTAGGTACTTTACGTTCTTCCAGCGATCTACGATAAATTGCTGATAGAAAGGGGGCAAGTTCTTTAGCATAATCACTGTAGAATCTTAAGGGTATCTCGTCTGGTCCGGATGCTTTTCCGCTACTAAGTGATAGCAGTTGTTTTTCAATTCCGATATCGTTTATTTCAATATTTTCCATTTTGGCGTCCGTGCGACGGCTGAAGTCAGGGACCGTGTTACGATTTTCCGCAGTGAAACAGTTTCGGAACACTGAATTCAGTATTTCTGCCTTTCTTCGGTCGTCCTCTGTTTCGGTGCCATCGTGGTCAACGAGTGACTGAATAGGGGATTTAGATCCGCTTACCGATTTTACATATGACCAAAACTTTTTAGGGTTCTTGTTTAGATTGTTTGCCAATGTTTTACGTTCGAATTCGTTGAATGCTTCTCTCATTGCTCTCTTTACGCTCTTTTTCGCTTCGTTCAGCTTTTCCTTATCAGCTATGATTCGACTACTCTTAAACCTATGATGAAGCTTTCTTTGTTTCCGTAGTACCTTTCGTACATGATTGTTATACCACGGTGGATCTTTCCCCTCGCTTTGGACCCAAACATTACAGACATTCTCTTAAAAAACTTGTAGGACTAGCACTTTTAGAAGAAAGGGACAGCAGACAGGCTTCAGCCACACCACAGGAGAAACAATGTTTTTTTGCAAATGATAGCATGCAATGAGGCACATACGTTGTGGAATAAATACACCAAACCTTTATTCGCAGACATAGGGAAGTAACTCATCCACATCAGCGCATGTTTCTGTATACAGCTTAGGATGCACGCAGATGTCCACTGCACTGTAGGAAAACGCAAGTGGCAAACCTATACATGACCACCACACTTGGGGAATGGTGTAGCAGGATGCATACACACACCTACAACAGCATAAGGGTAAAATCTGTATGTGCCATACTGGGACTTGAACCTGGGAACTTTGCCTTATGTGGGCAAATGCTGTGTCAACTGAGCTATTGAAGCATGACTCAAGACCTAGCTTCACAGCTTTTGCTTCTGCTAGTATATTGCTTCTGGTAACTGTTTCTCATGTAGCATACACTGGAATCTAATGCATATAGGTTTCATTTTTGTACAGCTTTTTTAAATGGACTTTACAATCATTCCAGGTGATTTATTTGCAACCTAATGGAAGGTGAAGCACTTCTAGAAGAAAGGACATAGCAAACATTGCTTAGCCACAGCATGTGAGATTGTTTCAAGGATGAATTTTCCCTACGCAAATGAAGCAAAGCTGTGAGGCCTTGTCACAAGTTGTGCTTGGATAGTTCAGTCAGTACAGCAGTTGCTGTGGAAGGGAAGTTGCCTTATCTACTTGTCATTCTTTTAGTTTTATTTATGAGAAGGTATTTTCTTGCACACATTTTTACTGCTAGAAATTTTTTTTGTTTAAGGGCTGGCTATCATTGGCTCCTTCACCAGATTGAGTCTTCTGTTTCACTAGTTAATGTGTAACATGAATGTATGAAGAGGTAATTTCTTGCAACAGGGAGCAGCTTCGCATCTTCATTCACCTGTGTCTGTCAACACCACACTTGACGGATTTCAGTGGGCATGCAGTAACAGTCCAAAGAGGGACTCACTGAGTATGTCGCAAGCAAATGGACTGAAACTAGCATTGGTGTCTCTAAATGTGCCACACTGAGCCGCAAATAGAGTACTGCACTACACAGCAGGCTGTTATAACCATAACACTTCTTTAATTCTCATGTTAATATTGTAACAGCCTATTTGGAGTCTTCATTATCAAACAATCTCTAACTAAATTAAGAGCAAACTGTGCTACCTGCATAGAAATGGCTCCACGCTCAATTCATTGAATCTTCCACTCTTCTCATTATTTTGGTTTCTTCTTGTATGCATACTGCAAACTGTGAAAGCTTGCATGAAACATTTTTGGCTCTCATTGACAAATCACTCTCAGAGACCATGCTGTAACATTATGAACAGATAATACTTTTTGTTTTGGTTGTTTCACAGGCAAAGATTTAATAGAATATCATGTATTCTACACATTACTTGCAGCATTTGTGTTATTTTCTACATGTTCTGATAACTGTTTCTCATGTGTATTCTACACATTACTTGCAGCATTTGTGTTATTTTCTACATGTTCTGATAACTGTTTGTCATGTAGCATACACTGGTATCTAATGTGCATAGGTTTAATTTTCTCATAGCTTCTTTAGACTGCCTTTCAAATCATGCCAGGTGATGTCTGTGCACCAATCACTTTCTTAATCTGACATTTAACATTAGTTGTATCCTATGGAATCTGTCTGTGGGTGTTCACGTATTCCACTCAGTGGTCTGTTTCTGTCCCTTCATCTGTTTTCTTGCGTGTTGAGTGTAATGCCAACACAAACATTCTTAACCCAAATCTTTTAATCCTATAATAATAAATAGTATTATGTGCTCTTTATGCCCATGGTGTAACCACTGGTACAGCTCTGTCACAAAAAATCGTGTATGATAAATAAGCTTTTGAGTTTGTAGTACACATGAAACAGGAGAGGTGGGACGGGAGGGGAGGGGGAAGGGGAGGGGGGGAAGGGAAGGGTGGGGAAGAGAGAGGAGGGAGAGGGGGAGGGGAAGGGTGGGGAAGAGAGGGGAGGGGGAGGGGAAGAGAGGGGAGGGAGAGGGGAAGGGTGGGAAAGAGAGGGGAGGGAGAGGGGAAGGGTGGGAAAGAGAGGGGAGGGAGAGGGGAAGGGTGGGGAAGAGAGGGGAGGGGAAGGGTGGGGAAGAGAGGGGAGGGGGGAGGGGAAGAGAGGGGAGAGGGGAGGGGGGAGGGGAAGGGTGGGGAAGAGAGGGGAGGGGGAGGGGAAGGGTGAGGAAGAGAGGGGAGGGGGGAGGGGTTTGGTGGGGAAGAGATGTGAGGGGGAGGGGAAGGGTGGGGAAGAGAGGGGAGGGGGAGGGGAAGGGTGGGGAAGAGAGGGGAGGGGGAGGGGAAGGGTGGGGAAGAGAGGGGAGGGGGAGGGGAAGGGTGGGAAAGAGAGGGGAGAGGAAGGGTGGGGAAGAGAGGGGAGGGGGGAGGGGAAGGGTGGGGAAGAGAGGGGAGGGGGGAGGGGAAGGGTGGGGAAGAGAGGGGAGGGGGGAGGGGAAGGGTGGGGAAGAGAGGGGAGGGGGGGAGGGGAAGGGTGGGGAAGAGAGGGGAGGGGGGGAGGGGAAGGGTGGGGAAGAGAGGGGAGGGGGGGAGGGGAAGGGTGGGGAAGAGAGGGGAGGGGGGAGGGGAAGGGTGGGGAAGAGAGGGGAGGGGGGAGGGGAAGGGTGGGAAAGAGAGGGGAGGGGCAGGGGCTGAAGGAAAGAAATTGTCATTGCTAAAGAAGTGTCCCCTCTTCTTAATTTATGATGATGAGGGTGCATTCTGTGCACCAGAAACTTGTTCCTAATTACACTTTAGCACCTTACCTTAGCTACACAGATGAGAAAGAACCCATCCATCCACTCCTTTTAGTACTTTGACCCTTTATCAACTCAGCAGCTACCAGCATTGTGTTTAAGGTTCAGGTTGTGCTGTATAACTGTGAGGTGGTTAGGGCCTGGACATGAATCAGATGGGCTGCGGAAATGTGTTAACTCTGATAGCAGAATTAAGACTTGGAAACATAATGGAAAATATATGGTAAAAGCTACAACTATTATCATCTACATAGCGAATTATCTGGCTTAACCATCACCCTGGCAATGAGAGAGCAGGAAACATTATAGCGGCTTGAAAGCTCAGTGGTAACAGTCACCTTCTGAAGTTTAGGCTGCAGTAGCTACTGGTTCTAGTCTGGCTGGAGGATTTGTAGACTCAAAGTTAGTGTAAGGAGGGCTATGCGTGAAGCGTTCAGTGAATTCGAAAGTAAAATTCTACGTACCGACTTGACAGAAAATCCTAGGAAGTTCTGGTCTTACGTTAAATCAGTAAGTGGTTCGAAACAGCATATCCAGACACTGCGGGATGATGATGGCATTGAAACAGAGGATGACACGCGTAAAGCTGAAATACTAAACACCTTTCTCCAAAGCTGTTTCACAGAAGAAGACCGCACTGCAGTTCCTTCTCTAAATCCTCGCACAAACGAAAAAATGGCTGACATCAAAATAAGTGTCCAAGGAATAGAAAAGCAACTGGAATCACTCAATAGAGGAAAGTCCACTGGACCTGACGGGATACCAATTCGATTCTACACAGAGTACGCGAAAGAACTTGCCCCCCTTCTAACAGCTGTGTACCGCAAGTCTCTAGAGGAACAGAGGGTTCCAAATGATTGGAAAAGAGCACAGGTAGTCCCAGTCTTCAAGAAGGGTCGTCGAGCAGATGCGCAAAACTATAGACCTATATCTCTGACGTCGATCTGTTGTAGAATTTTAGAACATGTTTTTTGCTCGAGTATCATGTCATTTTTGGAAACCCAGAATCTACTATGTAGGAATCAACATGGATTCCAGAAACAGCGATCGTGTGAGACCTAACTCGCTTTATTTGTTCGTGAGACCCAGAAAATATTAGATACAGGCTCCCAGGTAGATGCCATTTTCCTTGCCTTCCGGAAGGCGTTCGATACAGTTCCGCACAGTCGCCTGATAAAGTAAGAGCCTACGGAATATCAGACCAGCTGTGTGGCTGGATTGAAGAGTTTTTAGCAAACAGAACACAGCATGTTGTTATCAATGGAGAGATGTCTACAGACGTTAAAGTAACCTCTAGCGTGCCACAGGGGAGTGTTATGGGACCATTGCTTTTCACAATATATATAAATGACCTAGTAGATAGTGTCGGAAGTTCAATGCGGCTTTTCGCGGATGATGCTGTAGTATACAGAGAAGTTGCAGCATTAGAAAATTGTAGCGAAATGCAGGAAGATCTGCAGCGGATAGGCACTTGGTGCAGGGAGTGGCAACTGTCCCTTAACATAGACAAATGTAACGTATTGCGAATACATAGAAAGAAGGATCCTTTATTGTATGATTATATGATAGCGGAACAAACACTGGTAGCAGTTACTTCTGTAAAATATCTGGGAGTATGCGTGCGGAACGATTTGAAGTGGAATGATCATATAAAATTAATTGTTGGTAAGGCGGGTACCAGGTTGAGATTCATTGGGAGAGTGCTTAGAAAATGTAGTCCATCAACAAAGGAGGTGGCTTACAAAACACTCGTTCGACCTATACTTGAGTATTGCTCATCAGTGTGGGATCCGTACCAGATCGGTTTGACGGAGGAGATAGAGAAGATCCAAAGAAGAGCGGCGCGTTTCGTCACAGGGTTATTTGGTAACCGTGATAGCGTTACGGAGATGTTTAATAAACTCAAGTGGCAGACTCTGCAAGAGAGGCGCTCTGCATCGTAGTGTAGATTGCTCACCAGGTTTCGAGAGGGTGCGTTTCTGGATGAGGTATCGAATATATTGCTTCCCCCTACTTATACCTCCCGAGGAGATCACGAATGTAAAATTAGAGAGATTCGAGCGCGCACGTAGGCTTTCAGACAGTCGTTCTTCCCGCGAACCATATGCGACTGGAACAGAAAAGGGAGGTAATGACAGTGGCACGTAAAGTGCCCTCCGCCACACACCGTTGGGTGGCTTGCGGAGTATAAATGTAGATGTAGAATCACCCTTTTTCCTCTTTTTTAGCTGAACTGCATGCAGTCAGAATGAAAATCTGCAAGGAAATCTTAAGACAATACTTGAAGTCTTCTAACAACCTTTTTATCCCATAGGTGTGAAGGTGAGAAACTTAATAAAAATCACTAAATTACAGATATGTTTATAAAATATTTTTCTGTTTCAGCAACAAAAATTTAATTTTTTCCTGCACAGATTGAGTAGTTATTGAGTGGCATTGAATAATTTGTTAAATAGGTATACGACAATTTCCTTTGTAGCAGATGGAGACATTGTGGGGATGATGAATGCTCACACACTCACCACATGCTGAACCACGTAGCCTATGGATAGAATCGTGTTCCAGAAAATAATGTAATGTGAACATCATTCTCCATTTTAGCTGAAACCTTAACCAAGTCCAAGAGCTTGGAGACTATTATATAGATAGAATAATGTATTCTAGATATTTCCTGGTAACATCAACCTGTCTCCCTGTACTAATACTCATCAGCTTTTGCTTAACTGAAAAATTGATTGCACAAATCAGAATGACAAACAGCTATCTAGACTGAGTGACCTCACAGTTGGAATCACCATGGAAGAACCTGACAGATAACACTGAGAAGTCAAAAAATGGTTTTAGAAGTTACAAAAGTGGAATAGATAAAACATTAGATACCAAATTAAGTTCATTGTGTCCTTTAGTTTTTCTATGTTTATTTGCCCTAAATGATGAACAAACATATGAGTTCTAAACTTCTCTTTCTTTCACAGCTTGTTGTCACAGTTAACTACAAGGTAGACAGAAGAGAGATGCTCCAAAGAAAGACTTGAAAAATAACAGGTGCAATAAAAATTATTCATGGTTAAAAAATGAGATCTGGCAAAATTCACAGACAATTTCAGAAATAATGCAAAGCAATGTTTAATCATCTTTGAGTATTACAACTAAAAAAATGAAATATTACTTAATTGCTGCAAAAATAAGTGAACATCAGCATGGGTTACCAAAACAAGAAAACAACAAGAAGGAAACATGCAAGAATAAGGAAAAAGCAGAAAAAATAAAATACTAAATTTTGAAGACTTTAAAGGCAGAGGAAATAAGAAATCTGAATGATGGACAGAAGAAATGGTAAAAAACACATTTGAATTACCTTAACAGTGAACTTTTTTATCACAGGACAATCTTTTCCAAAAACAATGTTGGCATAATTTATCTTCCACTGTTCATCAGTAAAATCCATGCCATCTTCTGTTGCCACACTTGGCCCTGTAAAAATTGTGAAAATATTTATATATCTTTGAAAACCTTGAGTCTAAATAATTATCACAAATAGTGAGCAATAAAAACACTACCACATTTAAACACTTGTGTTAATATTGATTTTGTTTTTGTGGAAGTTAACTATAAACAGAAAGATAATTCTAAGTGAAGAGTGCTCTATCTAAAGGAAAGTAAACATGCAAAACAATATATACTGATGAGCCAAAACATTATGACCACCTGCTTAATAGCTTGTTTGTCTGTCTTTGGAATGAAATACACCTGTGTATCAGGGATCCGACAGTTTGTTGGTTGGTTTGTGGAGGTATTTGGCATTACATGTCTATGCACAGCTGATTTACTTCCTGTAAATATCGGGCCACTTATTTGTGTACGCAGTAATGGAGCCCAATAGTGACACAGATGGCTTCCATAGGATTGACATCAGGTGAATTTGGCCACCAAGACATCTAAGTGAGTTCACTGTAATGCTCCTCACCCCACCGCAGCACAGTTGTGGCTCTGAGACATGGACAATTATATTGCTGAAAGATGTCATCGCCGTCGGGGAATACATCAAGCACAAAGGGGTGCAGGTGATTCACACAGCTGTCAGCGTGTCTTCAATTACTACCATAGGTCCCATGCAAGTGCAGGAGAATGTCTCCCATAGCATAATACTGCTCCTATTAGATTGTGGCTGTGGTGTGCTGCAAGTTTTGAGCTGCTGTTCACCTCAATGACAGATTTGTGGAGATGACCATCAATGTAGTGTAGCAAAAACGTGATTCACCTGACGAACCAACAGATTTCCATTGATCGATGGTCGAATCCTGATGGTCTCGCACCCACTGCTATCTCAGCTGATGTTGTTGGGTCAATATATGAACATGTAGGGTTGGTCTGCTGCAGAGCTCCACGTCCAATCATGTAGAATGAACAGTGGGCTCCAAAACACTAATGCGTGCACTAGCACTGTGCCCTTTTGGCAGAGAAGCCACAGATAGAAGCCACAGATCACGACCCATCGTACTCTACAGAGCAAACAAACCTCCGAACCCCACGTTATGTGAAGAGTAGTGGTCATCCAACCATTTAGCGCCTAGTGGTAGTTTCACCTTTCCGTAGACGTTCACAACAGTAGCCCATGGGAATTCGACCACCTTCATTTTCGAGATACTGTTTCACAGGTTCTGCATAATAATAATCTGCCCTTTGTCAAAGTCTCTTATCTCAATGGATTTCCCCATTTACAGCCCATATCTTTACTAGGGTGATCCCCCATCTGTGACTGCTCCGTTTACATATTTTTGTTACTGGGGCCCGTGCCCTCAACGCCACCAGGTGGCATCCAAAGTCGTGGTGGATGGTGGTCATAATATTTAGGCTTATCAGTGTATACCAGAAACATTAAAGATGAATAATTTAAGATTAAAGGTAGCAACTCACCAAACAGATATCCTGAGTCATTGATACACACACAGACAAGACTGAAAACTTTGATGGTTTTCGGATGACATTGGAAACTGCTGTGTTCATGCAGTGTACAATAATGAAGACATGGAGGACTGGATTGGGATGGGTAATTGAAGAGAGGAAGGGGAGACGGGGAAGCTGTGTGGGTGCACAATTAGTGGCATAAAGTGTTGATACCAGTTCTGCTACAATTCTTACACAACTTTAACATGCACATGACCATCGATCAACTGTCCTGAATGAATGGCCGCTGCCAAACTGTGGCCATCAGCAGAGCTGAACCAGTGCAGAGCATGCTGCTGTGCCCAACATGCTTCATTTCAATGGCAGTCTCACAAATCATGCCATATACACTCCTGGAAATTGAAGTAAGAACACCGTGCATTCATTGTCCCAGGAAGGGGAAACTTTATTGACACATTCCTGGGGTCAGATACATCACATGATCACACTGACAGAACCACAGGCACATAGACACAGGCAACAGAGCATGCACAATGTTGGCACTAGTACAGTGTATATCCACCTTTCGCAGCAATGCAGGCTGCTATTCTCCCATGGAGACGATCGTAGAGATGCTGGATGTAGTCCTGTGGAACGGCTTGCCATGCCATTTCCACCTGGCGCCTCAGTTGGACCAGCGTTCGTGCTGGACGTGCAGACCGCGTGAGACGACGCTTCATCCAGTCCCAAACATGCTCAATGGGGGACAGATCCGGAGATCTTGCTGGCCAGGGTAGTTGACTTACACCTTCTAGAGCACGTTGGGTGGCACGGGATACATGCCGACGTGCATTGTCCTGTTGGAACAGCAAGTTCCCTTGCCGGTCTAGGAATGGTAGAGCGATGGGTTCGATGACGGTTTGGATGTACCGTGCACTATTCAGTGTCCCCTCGATGATCACCAGTGGTGTACGGCCAGTGTAGGAGATCGCTCCCCACACCATGATGCCGGGTGTTGGCCCTGTGTGCCTCGGTCGTATCCAGTCCTGATTGTGGCGCTCACCTGCACGGCGCCAAACACGCATACGACCATCATTGGCACCAAGGCAGAAGCGACTCTCATCGCTGAAGACGACACGTCTCCATTCGTCCCTCCATTCACGCCTGTCGCGACACCACTGGAGGCAGGCTGCACGATGTTGGGGCGTGAGCGGAAGACGGCCCAACGGTGTGCGGGACCGTAGCCCAGCTTCATGGAGATGGTTGCGAATGGTCCTCGCCGATACCCCAGGAGCAACAGTGTCCCTAATTTGCTGGGAAGTGGCGGTGCGGTCCCCTACGGCACTGCGTAGGATCCTACGGTCTTGGCGTGCATCCGTGCGTCGCTGTGGTCCGGTCCCTGGTCGACGGACACGTGCACCTTCCGCCGACCACTGGCGACAACATCGATGTACTGTGGAGACCTCACGCCCCACGTGTTGAGCAATTCGGCGGTACGTCCACCCGGCCTCCCGCATGCCCACTATACGCCCTCGCTCAAAGTGCGTCAACTGCACATACGGTTCACGTCCACGCTGTCGCGGCATGCTACCAGTGTTAAAGACTGCGATGGAGCTCCGTATGCCACGGCAAACTGGCTGACACTGACGGCGGCGGTGCACAAATGCTGCGCAGTTAGCGCCATTCGACGGCCAACACCGCGGTTCCTGGTGTGTCCGCTGTGCCGTGCGTGTGATCATTGCTTGTACAGCCCTCTCGCAGTGTGCGGAGCAAGTATGGTGGGTCTGACACACCGGTGTCAATGTGTTCTTTTTTCCATTTCCAGGAGTGTAGATCCTCCATAATATTTTGAACTTATGCATGTGTGATTTTAGAAGTAACTTTTTAATATTGAAGAATGAAGTGCATAAATTGACTACAAATGCAGTGGTATCCTATATGTAAGAGCATTATTACCTGAAATATGGGTCTATGTGGGTGTAATTGTAATCAACTTCTAACAAAGATTTCAGTGACAATAACAATGGATTTTAACAAATCCATAATGACTTCATGTGGCAAACAGGCACAGCGAAAAATATATATATTTTACAACGAAGTCCATTGACTTTCTGTACATTCGTTTTTATACATATTGCTGAGCAGAAGTTCTGTTCTCAGGAAACTCTGAAACACTGACAACGGAGTTCTTGCTTCAAAATATAAGTTGGAAACAAAATCCTGAAAATATGTCGTTTATGAAACTACAAAGGAAAGATTAACTGATGAGGGTGTTTCAACGTATGAAGTTACAAGAGCTGAAAGAAATGTTAAAAAAAAAAATTTGCGATCTGTGGCTTTCTTAGCATATATGCTGCTTCTGTGGTTCTTGGGATTGCTGTGGGATCCACTCATGGAAAGTTCATGATATTTTTGCAGATAAGTGTCCCACCCTCATCAGATGGATGGAGAGGTTTGTATGGGCGCACGACGGCAGGGTCTTCAGTGCCTGATCAAAACCAGATTGAGATGGGTGTCAAGAAAATACCCAGAACAGGACGATAAAACAGAACATAAAACACAGGTAACAAAGGTCAGAAAACTATGTGCGTACCCACACCGAAGCATGGGACGAAGCATGGCGTCAGCAGTAAAACATGGACTACACAGGAACTAAACTAAAACCTCCAGCCTAAAAGTTTTGGTAAGAGTGCAGACACATCGCAAAATTTTAAAACCCTAGATACACTCGTCTCATCATCAGCTAAAATAGAGTGCAGATCCCCTAAAATTTTTGCTTCTGCCCTTGCATCATGGTATAAAATGCATTCTGTTAAAATATGGCAGACAGAGATGTGCACACCACAAGCATCACAAACTGAGGGGGGGGGGGGTTCTCCAGCTTTAATATAAAGCTATGTGTGAGAGGACAGTGCCCGATCTGAAGACACGCGAGGGTCACTTCATTCTGCCTGAGCAACCGGCAGGAGGAACGCCACAGCCGAGTTGTTGACTTCAACAACCGCAGCTTATTGGCCGTCACCGCCAGCCATTCTTCCTCCCACAATTGCATGCACTTCCTGTGGAATGCAGAAATGACAGACTGCAAGGGAATAGGACGCTGTGCCACATCCTGCTCTCTGAAGGCTTCCTTGGCAGCCCGATTGGCCTGTTCATTGCCCCATATTCTGACATGACCTGGCACCCTGCAGAATGACACCTGCTTACCCCACCATTGGAGCAAGTACAGTTGGTCAGATATCAGCTGGATCAACTACTCAGCTGAGTACAGATTCTGCAGCGATTGTAAGGCACTAAGGGAATCTGAGCAGATGAGAAACCGATTGCCTCAAATACGATTCATCTGCTCCAGTGCCTTCAGGATCACGTGGAGGTCCGCTGCGAAAATGATATATTCATCGGGCTGGCGAATCCTGGTGACGTGATCAGGGAACACTACAGAACAGCCAAGGAAATTCCCTTGTTTGGAGTCATCAGTGTAAATGCCGGTAAAACTGTGATGCACATCTAAAATGTTAAAAAACAGAGACTGGAATGTAAAATCTGGCGTACTATCTTTCTTAAAATTAGTCAAATCTAAAGTAAGTCTGGGTCTCTAGAGGATCCAAGGTGAAAATCTGCTCCAACCTTTACGTAAAACATTAAGACCAGCCATATCCATCAAAGAAAGGCAATCCTGTGCGTGAATCCCATAGGGCCTCGTTGCTTGTTGCCGGTAATGAAAATGCCACGCAGAGGGAGCTGAGCAACGGTATGGTACGCAGGTGTCTATGGTGTGGACATAGTTTTATACGCCTA